>NC_092716.1:174728175-175028175 GCF_047496885.1 Scyliorhinus torazame | reverse complement strand
TTTATAACTGATACCTGGTGATCTTACCTGGTTTTGAGATGTCATTTTTCTTCTGATCGTTTGCGCCTGCAGTTCCAGCTCTGCTAATCAGCACACAGAGAGTCAGGACTGAGCAGGAACTTCGAATCCAGGCAAATTCCTTGTTCTCCCACATCATATCGGTGTGCCCTTTTAAGTTGGTTACTCTCCTTTTTCCCTTCCCAATTATGTGTCACAGGCCAAACTACAAATTTAGATCCAGGTGTATAAGAAAATTATGAGGCACAAACTCACTGCAATGTTCGCGTGTATTCCTAGGCTTCCAAAATATGAAACTCTGTTTGTTGTCCAGGTGTCAGATAATGGAATACAGATTACAAGCTCATATTGGACCCAGGTGTGCCGCCAGGTGACTCCAGGTTATCTGCCAGTGTATAAACTGCATATATATGCCTTCCAGCTACATCGAAGCCCAAATTTCAAATAACGCCGCGACACACCAGAATTAGCAGTTCAAGAGGACAAGTACCTGCCGCAAATCGAAGAGTTAAATTGCAGCCAATACTTCCTGCATTCGTTATAATTATCTGAATCCGAGCCCTGTTTTAAAAAAATGTGTATTTTCTCTGGGAATCCATCAGCAAGAATTAATTATTGCACCTTGCTCCTCCGGCTCGAGCCGACTGCAGCAGGTGCGTTGACACACCAGCGCTCTGCATGATGGGATTGTAGTCTTGGCGGCCGCGCCTCTGAGCCTGAACCGAAGAGCACGGGCAGGGAGGACTGCAAATCCCGACATGCGCCATCCACTGGCGACACCGCTCAGGATACGGCAGCAGAGCGGCCAGCTGAGAAGGGGGAGGGGCTAAAATGGAAGAGTGGCACCGGGGTGGCAGTGCTGGGGAGCAAGCTCTGCAAGAAAGGGAGAGGAATCACTGGAGAAGGGCAGGAACTATGGGAAAGGCACCAGAAGGGCAAAATCATACCCTAGAATCCCTACAGTACAGAAGGAGGCCATTTGGCCCATCGAGTCTGCACCAATCCTTCGAACAAGCTGAAGGAGACTGGCAGGGTAATAATGGAGGGAGCATTGGGGAGGGCAGGAATAATGGGAGGGAGCATTGGGAAGGGCAAGAACAATGGGAGGGAGCATTGGGGTAGGGCAGAAACAATGGTAGGGAGCATTGAGGAAGGGCAGGAACAATGGGAGGGTGATGCACGATCAATTGCCCAAGGACTTGAGTTGGATACAACTGAGGCTTTATTGCTGTAAGATGTGTGGCCTCCCACAGCAGTTGGCGAAATGGCTGCAGCATGGAGGACACACATATTTATACTCCGCCTACTGGGTGGAGCCAGCAGGCAGAGACTACCAACGTACCTGTAGTACAGGTCCTACCAGACATCACCTAATAGGGGTGCAACAGTGGTTTACCACATTCACCCCCTGTTAAAATTGAGTCCGGCGGGGGTGGTGGAGAACTATATACTACAAATGGGTTTTAGATTTACAATATTTGAGAGCAAAAGAATGTCTTTTCAAGTCCAGTGGAGCAGTTTAAGGTTTAACCGGTCCGGGGCCATGATGTGCCGCTGGGAGCGACGTGGTGGCGGCGATGCCGATGCTGGTCTGATGTTCGGTGACTCCGGGAGCATGCCAAAATCCTCTTCATCCTCGGGCATGGGCAGGGGGAGGACGGATGGTCCTGGGGGGGTTGCTGCTGGGAGCACCGGGGGAGGGGAGGGTGGCACTGGGCCGGAGGGGTGTGTGTGTGTGGAACCCGCTGGTGCCAGATCCCTGAGTGAGACAGTATCCTGGCAGCCCTCGGGGTACACCACGTAGGCATACTGGGGGTTTGCATGGAGCAATTGCACCCTCTCCACCAACGGGTTTCCTTGTGGAGTCAGACGTGCCTACGGAGCAGGACGGATCTTGGAGCTGCGAGCCAAGTCGGGAGTGACACCCTGGATGTGGACTTCCTGGGGAAGGCAAAAAGATGTTCTTGGGGTGTGTTGTTAGTGGCGGTGCACTGTAGTGACCGAATGGAGTGTAGTGCATCAGGGAGGACCTCCTGCCAGTGGTTAGCCGGGAGGTTCCTGGACCGTAGGGCCAGTTGGACAGCCCTCCATACCGTCCCGTTCTCCCTCTCTACCTGCCCGTTTCCCCGGGAGTTAGAGCTTGTCGTCCTGCTGGAGGCGATACCCCTGCTGAGCATGAACTGATATAGCTCATCACTCATGAATGAGGATCCCCTGTCACTGTGGATGTAGGCAGGGAAGCCGAACAGAGCGAAGATTGTGTTGAGGGCTTTGATGACAGTGGCAGACATCATGATAGGGCATCGGATGGCGAAGGGGAATCTGGAGTACTCATCGACCACACTGAGAAAATATGGGTTACGGTCGGTGGAGGGGAGGGGCCCTTTGAAGTCCACGCTGAGGTGTTCAAAGGGGCGGGAGGCCTTCACCAGGCATGCAAGGTCTGGCCAGTAGAAGTGCGGTTTACACTCTGCGCAGACCTGGCAGTCTTTGGTGACAGCCCTGACTTCCTCGATGGAGTAGGGCAGATTGCGGGCCTTAATGAAGTGATAAAAGCGGGTGACCCCTGGGTGACAGAGATCGTCGTGCAGGGTCCGGAGTCGGTCCACTTGTGTGCTGGCACATGTGCCTCAGGACAGGGCATTGGGAGGCTCGTTGAGCTTACCGGGGCAATACAAAATCTCGTAATTAAAGGTGGAGAGCTCAATTCTCCACCGCAAGATCTTATCATTTTTGATCTTATCCCGCTGTGTGTTGTTAAACATGAAGGCAACCGACCCATGGTCTGTGAGGAGAGTGAATCTCCTGCCGGCCAGGTAATGCCTCCAGTGCCGCACAGCTTCAACGATAGCTTGTGCTTCCTTTTCGACGGAGGAGTGCCGAATTTCGGAGGCATGGAGGGTGCAGGAAAAGAATGCCACGGGCCTGCCTGCCTGGTTGAGGGTGGCGGCCAGAGCGACGTCTGATGCATTGCTCTCGACTTGGAAGGGGAGCGTCACGTCGACCATGTGTATCGCAGCTGTGGCGATGTCGGCCTTGATACGGCTGAAGGCCTGGTGAGCCTCAGCAGTCAGTGGGAAACCGGTGGAGTGGATGAGTGGGCGGGCCTTGTCCACATAGTTAGGGACCCACTGGGCCTAGCACGAAAAGAACCCCAGGTATCGTTTGAGGGCCTTGGGGCAGTTGGGAAGGGGGAGATCCATGAGGGGGCGCATGCAATCGGGTTCGGGCCCTAGAACTCTGTTCTGAACCACATAGCCGAGGATGGCTAATTGGTTCGTGCTGAAAACACACTTCTCCTTGTTGTAGGTTAGGTTAAGGAGTTTGGCGGTGTGGAGAAATTTGCAAAGGTTAGCATCGTGGTCCTGCTGGTCGTGGCTGCAGATGGTGACGTTATCCAGGTACGGGAAAGTGGCCCGCAGTCCTTACCGGTCAACCATTCGGTCCATCTCCCGTTGGAAGACCGAGACCCCATTAGTGACGCCGAAGGGAACCCTAAGGAAATGGTAAAGGCGGCCGTCCGCTTCAAATGCGGTGTACGGGCGGTCTGCCTTGCGAATGGGGAACTGGTGGTAGGCAGATTTCAGGTCCACTGACGAGAAGACCTGGTACTGTGCAATCTGATTGACCATATCAGATATGCGTGGGAGTGGGTACGCGTCGAGCTGCGTGTACCGATTGATGGTCTGACTGTAGTCAACGACCATCCTGTTTTTCTCCCCCGTTTTCACCACTACCACTTGGGCTCTCCAGGGGCTGTTGCTGGCCTCGATGATACATTCCCGCAGCAGCCGGTGGACCTCAGACCTGATGAAGGTCCTGTCCTGGGCGCTGTACCCTCTGCTCCTGGTGGCGACGGGTTTTCAATCCGGGGTGAGGTTTGCAAACAGAGAAGGCGGGTCGACCTTAAGGGTCGTGAGGCCGCATACAGTAAGGGGTGGTAGGGGCCCGCCAAATTTCAGGGTTAGGCTCTGGAGGTTGCACTGGAAGTCCAGGCTGAGTAGCAAGGCAGCGCAGAGGTTGGGGAGGACGTAGAGCCGGATGCCGCTGAACTCTACGCCCTGGATGGTGAGGGTGGCGATGCAGTACCCCTGGATCACCACGGAGTGGGATCCGGAGGCTAGGGAGATTCTTTGGTTAATGGGGTGTACCGCGAGGGAGCAGCGCCTTACTGTATCGGGGTGGATGAAGCTCTCAGTGCTCCCGGAGTCCAGAAGGCAGGATATCTCATGTCCATTGACCTTCACCATTGTTGACGCGGTCGCGAGGTTGTGCGGTCGGGACTGGTCGATCGTGACGGAGGCGAGACGCGGCTGGTCGTCGGCGGTTGCAGGCGATGAGCGGCCAAATGAGGTGCCCGACTGGCAGGAGTCCTGAGGCGGGGAAGATGGCGGCGCCCACGTGCCGCACGTGTTCTGAGGCAGGCAAGATGGCGGCGCCCTTGGGCCACATGTGTCCTGGGGCAGGCAAGATGGCTGCGCCCATTGGTTGTGAGACAAGCAAGATGGCGGCGCCCACAGGCCGCACGTGGTCTGAGGCGAGGAAGATTGCGGCGCCCACTGGCCGCACGCTGGGGGTGCAGGGACAATAACGGCGATTGAGAGGGCCTGGCACACTGCAGCGACATGTCTTTTCTTGCCACAGACCTTGCAGAGCGCGCTCTGCGCCGGGCAATGCTGCCGGGGGTGTTTTGGCTGTCTGCAGAAGTAGCACTTGGGTCCCCCGGGGTTGGTTGGCTGCTGTGCGGCGCAGGCGTGGGGTTGGCTGGGGGCGGTCGCTGATGGGCTCTACGATGGGGTGGCCGCTGGCGGGGTCCACGATGCCCAGGAGGGGTGGACCGTGCGGTCGGGGGCATATGCCTGTACATTGCGTGAGGCGACTGTGAGCGAGAGCACTAGTTTCTTGGTCGCCGTGAGGTCAAGTGTAGCCCCTTCTGAGAGGCGCTGGCGGATGTCGGCCGACCCTATGCTCGTAATGAACGCGTCTCTCATTAACAGGTTAGCATGTTCAGCAGCCAAAACGGCCTGGCAATCACAGTCTCTCACCAGGGCGAGCAGGGCATGCCAGAAATCATCCACACTCACCGGGAAGTTGGTGCCCCGTGGACAGGAGGTGCCTGGCATAGATCTTGTTGGTCTGCTGAGCATAGTTCTTCAGTAGTGCCATGGCCTCTGCGTCGGGAGGCGAGTCCTGGACAAGTGGAAAGACATCGGTGCTCAGCCGCGTGTACAGAATCTGGAGCTTCTGTGCTTCTAGGATTGGGTCTGTTGCAGATCCGATGTGTGCTTCAAAGCAAGCTAGCCAATGTGCGCAGTCCTTTTTGGCGTTGCCTGCTTGAGGATGCAGCTGCAGGCGATCCGGCTTGATGCGGAGATCCACCTTTGTAAAATCTCTGTGTAATAAATTGATGCACTATCAATTACAACGAGACGAGAGTAGAGAATAATCGAGGCTTTATTACGCAGAGATGTGTGGCCTCCTACAGCTGCTGCCGAAATGCCTGCAGTTCGGAGAGCACACACATTTATACTCCGCCTACTGGGCAGAGCCAGCAGGCAGGGATCTACCCCCGTACCTGTAGTACACGGGCCTTATCGTAATACCCTCGAATGCAGTGCAGTATATACAATATAATACAACAGTGGTGACTACCACAGAGGCTGGTACGGGAATTGGACCGTGCTGCTGGCCTGCCTTGGTTGGTTTAAAAGTCAGCTATTTAGCCCTGTGCTAAACCAGCCCCAGAGAGATCACGGGAGGGTCACTGGAACAATAAGGATGGAAAATGGGAACATTAGAACACTTGATCACTGAAACTGGTCGGTCCGCACTGCAGAGGACCACAATGGGGAGGGTGCACTGAAACAATTCTGAGACAGTTCTGGGGAGGGAACAATAGTTTTGGGGTTTGGGTGGGTCATTGGGATATGGAGAGGGAGCACCGGAAGGAATCACTGGAATAATAGAAGGAGCATGGGAGGGTAACTGAAACAATGAAGGAGCACTATTTCTCCAATACAACATAATTACTAATACTAATTTCCTTCACGGTTGCATAGTGGTTAGCACTGTTGTTTCACAGCACCAGGGTCCCAGGTTCAATTCCTGGCTTGGGTCACTGTCTGTGCGGAGTCTGCACATTCTCCCTGTGTCTGCATGGGTTTCCTTCGGGTGCTCTGGTTTCCTCCCACAAGTCCCGAAAGGCGTGCTGTTAGGTGAATTGGACATTCTGAATTCTCCCTGGGACCCTGGAGCTGTGAAGCAACAGTGCTGCAGAGGGGCAGGTGGCTGCCGCACAGGCTGGAGGGCCGGCCACCTGACAGGCTGAGGAGGAGGAGGAGGTGCCATGGAGGCGCCATATGAGGCCCCGCGTGTACCGGCGCCACCCCTTCGAGAACCTGCCGGACTCGGCATGCAGGTGGTAACTGCGATGAGCAGAGGGACTGTGCGACACATCTGCCAGAAGGCACACCTGACACCGCAGAGGTATGGGGGAGGACACCCGCTCCTGGTGACTGTCAAGGTGACGGTTGCCCTGAACCTTTATGAGACGGGATCCTTCCAGTCGCCGAGTGGGGACCTGTCAAGGTCTGATCGCGACGCGGTTCACCAACTAGTTGTTGCTGGTCTGGGGTGCGGACACAACATGCCAGATCCACACCCCCTCACTTCCCACACCACCGAACCGCCCGCATGCACACCCCCTCCATGATACATACCTGCGGCACGATGACCTTGGGGCCTTGGATCTGGTCCATGGGATGGAGGATGATGACAACCCGCTCTGCGATGAGCTCTGGAGCACAGGTGCATCTGCGCCATCACAGATGTCTTATATGCCCAGGCGGACCGGTACATCCAGTTCCACGTGGATCAAGCCCACCAGGATGCCGGGGCAGCGGGGTTCGCTGACATCGCTGGGATGCCCTGGGTCCAGGGGGTGATCGACGGAATGCATGTCGCCCTACGGGCACCGGCAGATAACAGGCTGCTCTACACCAACCGAAAGGGGTTTCACTCCATGAACGTACAGCTGGGCTGTGATCAACAGATGCGCGTCTGTGCCCGATACCCGGGCAGTGTACATGATGCCTTCATCCTGGCACATTCGGTGATCCTCAACATGTTCGAGGGGCATCCCCTCCGGCTGCGGGGTTGACTTCTAGGCGACAGGGGTTACCCGTTGTGGTCGTGGCTGATGACGCATATCCGGAGGGCACAGACCGACGCGGAGACCCAATACAATGACGCCCTTACAGCAACCAGGAGTGTGCTCAAGCGGTGCTTCGTCATCAAGATGTCTGGACCGTTCTGGAGGGGCCATCCAGTATGAGGCTGAGAGGGTCACCTGCATCGTGGTGGCCTGCTGCATCCTCCACAACATAGCACAGCAGAGGGGCGATGTGCTGGAGGAGGATGAGGAGGAAGGGCAGCCATTGTCCGACGAGGAGGATGCATGGGAGGGAGACGATGAGCAGGACATGGGGCCCAGGCAGGCACGGGAGGCCGCACGTCACCAACACCAGGGCCAGCGCGCATGGGACGCTCTGATCGCGATGCGGTTCACCAACTAGTTGTTGTCGGCCTGGGGTGCGGACACCACATGCCAGACCCACACCCCCTCACTTCCCACACCACCGAACCGCCCGCATGCACACCCCCTCCATGATACATACCTGCGGCACGATGAACTTGGGGCCTTGGATCTGGTCCATGGGATGGAGGATGATGACAACCCGCTCTGCGATGAACTCTGGTGCTCCACATCGTATGACAATGTCTGACTCGTGCCCACAGTAGCACCTTCCACCTGGGTGATCCCTGCATGCAAGCTGGCCAGTCCATCACACGGTCCCGTCGAATCCCTGCGGTTGAGGTGCTGGGATGTGGTGGGGACGGTCCACCCATGGGGCCTGCACTGCCCCCACCCCCCATTCCCTCCGGCCAGCACTGACCGGCCCATCCCCACATCCATCAGACAGAGCACCGAGGCAGGTTTCAACGGTGTTAACAGGTGTTTATTGTGGCGACATATATACAGTCTGTGCTCTAGCCCCTGTAACTCAACTGTGTCCTGCACCCATGCCAACTTAACTGGTGTCTAACGTTCTGGCCTCACGGGCCCTGACACTACACCTAGGTGGTTCCCCAGATGGTACAGCAGGAGTGGAGGCGGCCTGCTGCGACTCCTGCCCTGCGACAAGGGTCCCCGTTGCCGCATGTCTCCTGTGGCGACCTGGCCTGAATGGACCTGGCCGCTGCTCGGGCATCCTGGGTGGCGTGGTGCTGCCTTGTTTTGCCCACTGCCCACCAGATGCACCAAGGACAGGTGGAGGTGGGGGGAGTTCAAAGTGCTGCGGTGTTCCGGCACCTCCCCTGCGGGAGCCACTGGCACGGGCCCCATCACCACCTCCTCCCTCCGGGCGCCCAATGGCCCCGACGGGGGTTCGAGTGGAACCATCCCCTGAGCCCCCCGTCGGCACCTGGCACTGCCCGTCCTGGAGGCCCACTCTGGTCTCGACCAGGGTCTGCACGTTCGTGGCCATGGAGCACAGGGATTGGACCATCTCCATCTGGGATTGTGCCATACCACACTGCGAATGTGCAACACACTGCCCCTTCACCCAAAGAAGATACAACAAAACACTCACTCTTCCCTAAATTCAATTTATACCCCGAAAACACCACTAATTTCCCATTATGTCCCTCACTGAAGAGCCCAGATTGATATTCAGCAGTAAGTCATCTGCGAACAGGGACACCCTATGCTCCAACCCCATCCTCACTACCCTCCTTCATAAGCCCGAACCCCTCAGAGCAATCGTCAAGGGTTCAATCGCCAACAAGAGGGTGCACATGGGACACCCCTGCCTCATTCCCCGGAATAGTGGGAAGTTTTCTGATTGCGTCTCATTCGTCCACACACAAACTGTCGGAACCTTATAGAGCAATTTTACCCAAGCCACACACTTGGGCCCAATCCCAAACTTCTCCAGTACCGCAAACAAATACCTCCATTCTATTCTGTCAAATGCTTTTTCCACATCCAACTCCCCTCTGCCAGAGAAAGCACCACGTTCAGCAGCCACCGCACGTTCGACGACAGCTCCCTTGACAAACCCTGTCTGATCCTCCTCCACCTCTTGAAGTGTTGGGTACTCTGCTACACAGACGAACCAACACGGTGTCGAATGGTACAACTCAGTTTTATTTCAAACATCTATTTACAGTGGTAAACTGGTTACTGAGGTTCGATCATAACCCTTGAATCTGTGGACCTACTCCTAATTCTATCTTGTAGTGGCACTCAGCACACATGGTGTATGTCTGAGTGGCTTGCTATGAGCTCTGTGCCCTGAGCTGTCTCGTCCGCGAGAGCCCAGGAACTGTTGTGTTCCCTGTTTTGCACTGTATATGCTTTTGCCTGTGATTGGCTGTCGTGTTGTGTGTGTGTTGATTGGTCCGTTGATCTGTCCATCAGTATATATGTATGTCCTATGATGTTCACCTGGATATCATGACATCCCACCTTTTTCTTACAAGAACATGTGCCTATGTGGTCATAAATAGAGATGTGTACTGAGTGTAGCTAAATGTGTGTGTGTGCACTATCTACAGCATGTACATAGAACATAGAACGATACAGCGCAGTACAGGCCCTTCGGCCCACGATGTTGCACCGACATGGGAAGTCAAAAAACAAAAGCCATCTAACCTACACTATGCCATTATCATCCATATGCTTATCCAATAAACTTTTAAATGCCCTCAATGTTGGCGAGTTCACGACTGTTGCAGGTAGGGCATTCCACGGCCTCACCACTCTTTGCGTAAAGAACCTACCTCTGACCTCTGTCCTATATCTATTACCCCTCAGTTTAAGGCTATGTCCCCTCGTGCTAGCCATTTACATCCGCGGGAGAAGACTCTCACTGTCCACCCTATCTAACCCCCTGATCATTTTGTATGCCTCTATTAAATCTCCTCTTAACCTTCTCCTCTCTAACGAAAACAACCTCAAGTCCATCAGCCTTTCCTCATAAGATTTTCCCTCCATACCAGGCAACATCCTGGTAAATCTCCTCTGCACCCGCTCCAAAGCTTCCACGTCCTTCCTATAATGCGGTGACCAGAACTGTACGCAATACTCCAAATGCGGCTGTACCAGAGTTTTGTACAGCTGCAACATGACCTCATGACTCCGGAACTCAATCCCTCTACCAATAAAGGCCAACACTCCATAGGCCTTCTTCACAACCCTATCAACCTGGGTGGCAACTTTCAGGGATCTATGTACATGGACACCTAGATCCCTCTGCTCATCCACACTTCCAAGAACTTTACCATTCGCCAAATATTCCGCATTCCTGTTATTCCTTCCAAAGTGAATCACCTCACACTTCTCTACATTAAACTCCATTTGCCACCTCTCAGCCCAGCTCTGCAGCTTATCTATGTCCCTCTGTAACCTGCTACATCCTTCTGCACTGTCGACAACACCACCGACTTTAGTGTCGTCTGCAAATGTACTCACCCACCCTTCTGCGCCCTCCTCTAGGTCATTGATAAAAATGACAAACAGCAACGGCCCCAGAACAGATCCTTGTGGTACGTCACTTGTAACTGAACTCCATTCTGAACATTTCCCATCAACCACCACCCTCTGTCTTCTTTTAGCTAGCCAATTTCTGATCCACATCTCTAAATCACCCTCAATCCCCAGCCTCCGTATTTTCTGCAATAGCCTACCGTGGGGAACTTTATCAAACGCTTTACTTAAATCCATATACACCACATCAACTGCTCTACCCTCGTCTACCTGTTCAGTCACCTTCACAAAGAACTCGATAAGGTTTGTGAGGCATGACCTACCCTTCACAAAGCCATGCTGACTATCCCTAATCATATTATTCCTATCTAGATGATTATAAATCTTGTCTCTTATAATCCCCTCCAAGACTTTACCCACAACAGACGTGAGGCTCACCGGTCTATAGTTGCCGGGGTTGTCTCTACTCCCCTTCTTGAACAAAGGGACCACATTTGCTATCCTCCAGTCCTCTGGCACTATTCCTGTAGCCAATAATGACATAAAAATCAAAGCCAAAGGCCCAGCAATCTCTTCCCTGGCTTCCCAGAGAATCCTAGGATAAATCCCATCAGGCCCCGGGGACCTATCTATTTTCAGCCTGTCCAGAATTGCCAACACCTCTTCCCTACGTACCTCAATGCCATCTATTCTAATAGCCTGGGTCTCAGCATTCTCCACCACAACATTATCTTTTTCCTGAGTGAATACTGACGAAAAATATTCATTTAGTATCTCGCCTATCTCTTCAGACTCCACACACAACTCCCCATCCCTGTCCTTGACTGGCCATACACTTACCCTAGTCATTCTTTTATTCCTGACATACCTACAGAAAGCTTTTGGGTTTTCCTTGATTCTACCTGCCAAATACTTCTCATGTCCCCTCCTTGCTCGTCTTAGCTCTCTCTTTAGATCCTTCCTCGCTACCTTGTAACTATCAAGCGCCCCAACTGAAACTTCACTACTCATCTTCACATAGGCCTCCTTCTTCCTCTTAACAAGAGATTCCACTTCTTTGGTAAACCACGGTTCCCTCGCTCGACACCTTCCTCCCTGCCTGACTGGTACGTACTTATCAAGAACACGCAGTAGCTGTTCCTTAAACAAGCTCCACATATCCAGTGTGCCCACCACTTACAGCCTACTTCTCCAACCTATCCCCCCCAAGTCATGTCTAATGGCATCATAATTGCCCTTCCCCCAGCTATAACTCTTGCCCTGCGGGGTATACTTATCCCTTTCCATCACTAACGTAAACGTCACCTAATTGTGGTCACTGTCCCCAAAGTGCTCACCTACCTCCAAATCTAACACCTGGCCTGGTTCATTACCCAAAACCAAATCCAATGTGGCCTCTCCTCTTGTTGGCCTGTCAACATATTGTGTCAGGAAACCCTCCTGCACACATTGTACAAAAAACGACCCATCTAATGTACTCGAGCTATATCTTTTCCAGTCAATATTTGGAAAGTTAAAGTCTCCCATAATAACTACCCTGTTACTTTCGCTCTTATCCAGAATCATCTTCGCCATCCTTTCTTCTACATCCCTAGAACTATTTGGAGACCTATAGAAAACTCCCAACAGGGTGACCTCTCCTTTCCTGTTTCTAACCTCAGCCCAAACTACCTCGGAAGAAGAGTCCCCTTCTAGCATCCTCTCCGCCACAGTAATACTGTTTTTGACTAGCAGCGCCACACCTCCCCCTCTTTTGCCTCCTTCTCTGAGCTTACTAAAACACCTAAACCCCGGAACCTGCAACAACCATTCCTGTCCCTGCTCTATCCAAGTCTCCGAAATGGCCACAACATCGAAGTCCCAGGTACCAACCCATGCTGCCAGTTCCCCAACCTTATTTCGTATACTCCTGGCATTGACGTAGACACACTTCAAACCACCTACCTGAACACTGGCCCCCTCCTGCGAAGTCAATTCTGTGCTCCTGACCTCTATACTCTCAATCTCTCGTACCCTAAAACTACAATCCAGGTTCCCATGCCCCTGCTGTATTAGTTTAAACACCCCCAAAGAGCACTAACAAATCTCCCCCCCAGGATATTTGTGCCCCTCAAGTTCAGATGTAGACCATCCTGTCTGTAGAGGTCCCACCTTCCCCAGAAAGAGCCCCAGTTATCCAGAAATCTGGGGCGTCATTCTCTGACCCCCCGCCGGGTCGGAGAATGGCCGTTGGCCGCCGTGAATCCCGCCCCCGCCGAAGTCTCCGGTACCGGAGTTTGGGCGGGGGAGGGAATCGGGCCGCGCCGGTTGGCGGGACCCCCCGCTCAATTCTCCAGCCCGGATGAGCCGAAGTCCCGCCCAAAAATTGCCTGTCCCGCCGGCGTAAATTAAACCTGGTATTTACCGGCGGGACCAGGCGGCGTGGGCGGGCTCCGGGGTCCTGGGGGGGGCGCGGGGCGATCTGACCCTGGGGGTGCCCCCACGGTGGCCTGGCCCGCGATCGGGGCCCACCGATCCGCGGGCGGGCCTGTGCCGTGGGGGCACTCTTTCCCTTCCGCCTCCGCCACGGCCTCCACCATGGCGGAGGCGGAAGAGACTCTCCCCACTGCGCATGTGCGGGAAACTGTCGGCGGCCGCTGACGCTCCCGCGCATGCGCCGGGAAACTGTCAGCGGCCGCTGATGCTCCCGCTCATGCGCCGCATTTCCGCGCCAGCTGGCGGGGCAACAAACACCATTTCCGCCAGCTGGTGGGGCGGAAATCCCTCCGGCGTCGGCCTAGCCCCTCAATGTTGGGGCTCGGCCCCCAAAGATGCGGAGCATTCCACACCTTTGGGGCGGCGCGATGCCCGTCTGATTGGCGCCGATTTGGGCGCCAGTCGGCGGACATCGCGCCGTTGGGGGAGAATTTCACCCCTGAATCCCTCCCGCCTGCACCATCCCTGTAGCCACGTGTTTAATTGCTCTCTCTCCCTATTCCTCATCTCATTATCACGTGGCACGGGCAACAACCCAGCGATAACAACTCTGTTTGTTCTCGTTCTGAGCTTCCATCCTAGCTCCCTGAAAGCCTGCCTGACATCCTTGTCCCCTTTCCTACCTATGCCGTTATTGCTAATGTGGCCCATTTCCACCAGCTGGCGGAAATGGTGTTTGTTGCCCCGCCAGCTGGCGCGGAAATGCGGCGCATGAGCGGGAGCATCAGCGGCCGCTGACAGTTTCCCGGCGCATGCGCGGGAGCATCAGCGGCCGCCGACAGTTTCCCGCGCATGCGCAGTGGGGAGAGTCTCTTCACGACTTGGGGCTGCTCCCCCTCCCCCTTAAGGACCCAGAAAACACGATCCGAGACATCACGTACCCTTGCACCTGGGAGGCAACATACCAAACGTGAGTCTCTCTCACTCCCACAAATCTCCTATCTGTGCCCCTGACTATCGAGTCCCCAATTACTAATGCTCTGCTCCTCTCCCCCCTTCCCTTCTGAGCAACAGGGACAGACTCCGTGTCAGAGGCCCGTACCCCATGGCTTACCCCTGGTAAGTACCCCCCCCCCACAAGTATCCAATGCGGTATTCTTGTTACTCAGGGGAACGACCGCAGGGGATCCCTGCACTGACTGCTTCTTCCCAGTCCCTCTTACAGTTACCCATCTATCTCCAATCTTTGGTGTAACTAATTCCCTGAAGCTGCTATCTATGACCCCCTCTGCCTCCCGAATGATCCAAAGTTCATCCAACTCCAGCTCCAGTTCCCTAACTCGGTCTTGGAGGAGCTGGAGATGGCTGCACTTCCTGCAGGTAAAATCAGCAGGGACACTAACGGCATCCCTCACCTCAAAAATCCTGCAGGAGGAACATTGCACTCCCTTCCCTGCCATCCCTCTAACCTCCAACCAAGATCTAGTTGATAAATAAATTTTTAAAAAATTAAAAAATATATAATAATAATATGGCACTTACCTCACACCAATGGGTCTTATTATTAGGTTAGAGGAGGAGGGTGGGTGGGAGACACTACACGTGTAGTGTCTCGGGTTTCCTCTCCACCAGAATTTATTGGTTGGGGGGGGGGGGGGCCTTCCCAGAAGTCCGCGGGTCGAACTTCCGGTTCCCGCCTTATATTAAAAAATATATAAAAAATAAAACAGAAAAAGAAGAACATGGGGCTAAACTATATACAAGGGGCGATGTCGGGTGCGACATAACAACGAGATTGTACCATAAACAAAGAACGGGGAAATGTAGAACGACAGAACTAATTCCTGTAACGATAAGAACAAAAACATATTAACACAGTGGTAGTATGAGTTCAATGTACAAACAGTCTCATAAGTCCAGTTTAGTAGGTGGGTGACGAATTCGGGTTGACCGCCTCAAGGGTGGGTCTGGAACCACGGGCTGAGGAATGGGCCTGGCCACGGGCGGCGAAGGAAGGGGCATGGTGGTAGACAGCTCCACAAAGTCGATGTCAGGAACAACAGGAGGGTGCGGTGTCGGTGTAAGTTCCCGTAGCGAGCGTGGAAGTAGGCGAAGAGCCCGGCGATTGCGCCTACGAATGGATCCATCAGGCATGCGAACCAGGAACGAGTGGAGAGCCACGCATCGGAGAACTTCGGCAGGTGCTGACCAGCCACCTTCTGGTAGGTGGATGCGGACTTCGTCTCCAGGGGCCAGGGCGGGAAGATCAGTTGCCCGTGTGTCATATGCCCTCTTCTGGCGAACGCGCTGCTATTGCATTCTGTGTAGCGCCGGAGCATGGTTGGTTGTGGGTACCAGAATGGAAGGCACAGTGGTCCTGAGGGCGTGACCCATTAACAGCTGGGCTGGTGAGAGGCCAGTGGCTAGTGGGGCCGAGCGATAAGCCAGCAGGGCTAGGCAGAAATCCGATCCGGTAGCAGTAGCCTTGCAGAGGAGCCGCTTGACGATGTGAACACCCTTCTCTGCCTTTCCATTGGACTGGGGATGCAGAGGGCTGGACATCACGTGTGTGAAGCCATACGAGGCAGCAAAGGATGACCATTCCTGGCTGGCGAAACAGGGCCCATTGTCCGACATGACAGTCATCGGAATGCCGTGGCGAGCGAAGGTGTCTTTGCAGGCCCTTATGACAGCGGACGATGTCAAATCGTGCAGGCGTATGACTTCTGAATAGTTGGAAAAGTAGTCAATGACGATTACATAGTCCCTGCCGAGCACGTGAAAGAGGTCCACACCCATCTTCGCCCAGGGGGAAGTCACCAGCTCATGGGGCAGAAGCGTTTCAGGAGGTTGCGCCGGTTGAAACCTTTGGCAGGTGGGGCAGTTGAGCACCATATTGGCAATGTCATCACTGATGCCTGGCCAGTACACTGCCTCTCGGGCCCTCCGTCTGCACTTCTCGACCCCCAGATGGCCTTTGTGTAGTTGGTCGAGGACCAGCTTGTGCATGCTGTGCGGAATCACAATCCGGTCCAGCTTTAGAAGGACACCATCAATGACGGCCAAGTAGTCTCGGACATTGTAGAACTGCGGGCACTGCCCTTTGAGCCACCCTCCCGTCATGTGGCGCATCACCCGTTGTAGAAGGGGGTCACACGCAGTCTCTCGGCGAATACAGGCCAGACTGGAGTCATCAGCTGGCAGATTTGCCGATGTGAAAGCCACCTGCGCCTCGACCTGACAGACGAACCCCTCCGAATCTGGCGGTGTGCTCACTGCTCTAGATAGGGCATCCGCAATGATAAGGTCCTTACCCGGGGTGTAGACCAGTTGGAAGTCATACCTCCTAAGTTTAAGTAGGATGCGCTGGAGGCGAGGGGTCATCTCGTTCAGTTCCTTATTTATGATGCTGACCAGGGGGCGGTGGTCAGTCTCAACGGTAAACCGGGGGAGACCATACACGTAATCATGGAACTTGTCTATCCCGGTTAGCCAACCCAGGCACTCCTTTTCGATCTGCGCGTAGCGCTGTTCTGTGGGGGTCATGGCCCGCGAGGCATAGGCGACCGGGGCCCTTGACGCAGTGTCATCCCGCTGTAGGAGCACCGCCCCAATGCCGGACTGGCTGGCATCAGTCGAAATTTTGGTGTCACGAGATGTGTGGAAAAACGCCAATACCGGTGCTGAGCTTAAGTTTGAGCTCCTCCCATTCCTGCTGGTGTGTGTGTAGCCACTGGAACTCCGTGGACTTCTTGACGAGGTGGCGCAGAGCCGTTGTGTGGGAGGCAAGGTTGGGAATGAACTTCCCCAGGAAGTTGACCATGCCTAGGAAGCGTAGCACTGCTTTCTTGTCTGCCAGCTGCGGTATGGTTGTAATGGCGCTCACTTTGCCTGCATCCGGACGGACCCCTGACCGGGAAATGTGGTCCCCCAGGAACTTCAGCTTGGTTTGGCCGAAAGAACACTTGGCTCGGTTGAGGCGCAGGCCATTTTCGCGAATGCGCGCAAAGACGCGCTGGAGACGATAGATGTGCTCCTGTGGTGTGGTGGACCAGATGATGACGTCGTCCACGTAGACGCGCACCCCTTCGATGCCTTCCATCATCTGCTCCATGATCCTGTGAAAGACCTCGGATGCCGAGATGATGCCAAATGGCATTCTGTTGTAGCAGAACCTGCTGAAAGGGGTGTTGAAGGTGCACAGCTTTCGGCTGGATGGATCCAGTTGGATCGGCCAGAAACCCTTCGAGGCATCCAGTTTCGTGAAGATTTTAGCCCGGGCCATTCCGCTCGTGATCTCTTCCCATTTGGGTGTGGGGTAGTGTTCCCTCATTATGTTGTTGTTGAGGTCTTTTGGATCAATGCAGATCCGGAGCTCGCCGGAGGGCTTCTTTTTAAAAAATAATATATTTTATTCAACTTTTTCGGCCAAACAAAACAGTACAAAGGTTTTTCCCCTTTTTACAACAGCAAAACAATATAAATAACCGTGACCGTATTTTAACAAATAAATAAATAATATATAAACTAAATGGCAACTGCCATAACAAAAATAATAGCTCTCCCAAATAATAAAATCAGCAATTCAATATACATAACCAAGTACCAATATCTTTACAAAAACACCCCTCCCCCCCGGCCCCCCCCCCCCCCCCCCCCCCCCCCGGGTTGCTGCTGTTACCTTCCCATTTCCTTTATCGTTCTGCGAGGTAGTCAATGAACGGTTGCCACCGCCTGGTGAACCCCTGAGCCGAACCACTTAGTGCAAACTTTATCCGTTCCAGTTTTATAAACCCTGCCATGTCGTTTATCCAGGTCTCCACGCCCGGAGGCTTGGCTTCCTTCCACATAAGCAGTATCCTTCGCCGGGCTACTAGGGACGCAAAGGCCAAAACATCAGCCTCTCTCGCCTCCTGCACTCCCGGCTCTTCTGCAACCCCGAATATAGCCAGCCCCCAGCCTGGCTCGACCCGGACCCCCACCACCTTTGAAAGCACCTTCGCCACCCCCACCCAGAACCCCTGCAGTGCCAGGCATGACCAAAACATGTGGGTGTGGTTTGCTGGGCTTCTCGAGCATCTCCCACACCTATCCTCTACCCCGAAAAATTTACTGAGCCTTGCTCTGGTCATATATGCCCTGTGCAAAACCTTAAATTGTATCAGGCTAAGCCTGGCGCACGAGGACGAAGAGTTTACCCTACATAGGGCATCTGCCCACAGCCTCTTTCCCCAGCTCTTCCTCCCATTTTCCCTTCAGCTCATCCACCATATTCTCCCCTTCATCTCTCATTTCCCTGTATATATCTGACACCCTACCATCCCCCACCCATGTCCCTGAGATCACTCTATCCTGAATCTCCTGCGTCGGGAGCTGCGGGAATTCCCTCACCTGTTGCCTCGCAAAAGCCCTCAGTTGCATGTATAGAAATTCATTCCCTTGGGGCAACCCATATTTTTCCGTCAGTGCTCCCAGACTCGCAAACGTCCCGTCCAGGAACAGATCCCTCAGTTGCACAATCCCAGCTCTCTGCCATGCTCCAAATCCCCCCATCTATTCTCCCCGGGACAAACCTATGATTATTTCTTATCGGGAACCGCATCGAGGCTCCCGTCATTCCCCTATGCCGTCTCCACTGCCCCCAGATTTTCAGTGTTGCCACCACCACTGGACTTGTGGTGTATTTCTTTGGGGAGAACGGCAGCGGTGCCATCACCAGTGCTTGTAGGCTGGTTCCTTTGCAGGACGCCATCTCCAATCTCTTCCACGCCACTCCCTCCCCTTCTCCCATCCACTTACACACCATTGAAATATTGGCGGCCCAATAGTACTCACTTAAGTTCGGTAGTGCCAGTCCCCCCCCCTCTCCCTGCTACGCTGCAAGAACCCCCTCCTCACTCTCGGGGTCTTCCCAGCCGACACAAAACTCATGATGCTTTTCTCGATCTTCTTGAAAAAAGCCTTCGTCACCATCACCGGGAGGCACTGAAACACAAAAAGGAATCTCGGGAGGACTACCATTTTGACCGCCTGCACCCTCCCCACCAGTGACAGGGGCACCATGTCCCATCTCTTAAAATCCTCCTCCATCTGTTCCACCAATCGTGTTAAATTAAGCCTATGTAAAGTTCCCCAACTCCTGGTATTCTGGATCCCCAAGTACCGGAAATCCCTTGTTACCCTCCTCAGCGGTAAATCCTCTATTCCCCTGCTCTGCTCCCCCGAATGTACCACAAACAACTCACTCTTCCCCATGTTCAATTTGTACCCCGAGAATTCCTCAAACTCCCCGAGCGTCTGCATTATCTCAGGCATCCCCTCCACCGGGTCCGCAACATACAACAGTAAATCATCTGCATACAATGATACCCGGTGTTCTTCTCCTCCCCTGAGTACTCCCCTCCACTTCCTGGAGCCCCTCAGTGCTATGGCCAGGGGCTCAATTACCAATGCAAACAGTAACGGAGACAAGGGACACCCCTGCCTCGTCCCTTTATAAAGACGGAAGTAGTCAGACCTCTGCCTGTTCGTGATCACACTTGCCACCGGGGCCCTATATAGCAGCTGTACCCATCCAATGAACCCTTCACCAAAAGCAAATCTCCTCAACACTTCCCACAGGTAGTCCCACTCCACCCTGTCAAATGTTTTCTCGGCATCCATCGCCACCACTATCTCCGCCTCACCCTCTGGTGGGGGCATCATCATCACCCCTAGCAGCCTCCGTATGTTCGTGTTCAGCTGTCTCCCCTTAACGAACCCAGTTTGATCCTCATGGACCACCCCCGGGACACAATCCTCTATCCTCGTCGCCATTACCTTGGCCAGGAGCTTAGCATCTACATTCAAAAGGGAAATGGGCCTGTAGGACCCACACTGCAGCGGGTCTTTATCCTTCTTCAAAAGTAACGATATTGTCGCCGCCGACATAGTCGGGGGCAACTTCCCCCTTTCCCTGGCCTCATTAAAGGTTCTCGTCAAGAGTGGGGCCAGTAGGTCTATATATTTCCTATAAAATTCCACCGGGAACCCATCCGGTCCCGGGGCCTTCCCCGCCTGCATGCTCCCAATCCCCTTTACCACCTCCTCCACATCCATCTGTGCTCCCAGTCCCGCCCTCTCCTGTTCCTCCACCTTCGGGAATTCCAGCTGATCCAGGAAATGCATCATTCCCTCCTTCCCTTCCGGGGGCTGAGCCTTATACAACCTCTCATAGAATGTCTTAAACACACCATTCACTCTCTCCGCTCCCCATTCCATCTCTCCCTCCTCATCCCTCACCCCACCTATCTCCCTCGCCGCTCCCCTCTTCCTCAATTGTTGGGCCAGTAACCGACTCGCCTTCTCTCCATACTCATACTGCACTCCCTGTGCCCTCCTCCACTGTGCCTCTGCCTTACCTGTGGTCAGCAGGTCAAATTCCACATGTAACCTTTGTCTTTCCCTGTACAGTCCCTCCTCCGGTGCCTCTGCATATTGCCTGTCCACCCTCAGAAGTTCTCTCAGCAATCGCTCCCTTTCTTTACTCTCTTGCTTCCCTTTATGTGCCCTTATGGATATCAGTTCCCCTCTGACCACCGCCTTCAACGCCTCCCAGACCACTCCCACCTGAACCTCTCCATTGTCATTAAGCTCCAAGTACCTTTCGATACACCCCCTCACCCGTAGACATATCCCCTCATCCGCCAACAGGCCCATATCCATTCTCCAGAGTGGGTGCTGTTCCTTTTCCTCTCCTACCTCCAGATCTACCCAGTGTGGAGCGTGGTCCGAGATGGCTATGGCCGTGTACTCCGTCCCTGTCACCTTCGGAATCAGTGCCCTTCCCAGGACAAAAAAGTCTATCCGTGAATATACCTTGTGAACATGGGAGAAGAATGAGAACTCCTTACTCCTAGGTCTGATAAATCTCCAAGGATCTACTCCTCCCATCTGCTCCATGAAGTCCTTAAGCACCTTGGCCGCTGCCGGCCTCCTCCCGGTCCTGGACCTCGACCTGTCCAGCCCTGGACCAAGCACTGTATTGAAATCTCCCCCCATTACCAACTTTCCCGCCTCCAGGTCTGGGATACGCCCCAACATACGCCTCATGAAGTTTGCATCATCCCAGTTCGGGGCGTATACGTTCACCAGAACCACCGCCTCCCCTTGCAGTCTGCCACTCACCATCACGTATCTACCCCCACTGTCCGCCGCTATGGTCTTTGCCTCAAACAGTACCCGTTTCCCCACTAAAATAGCCACCCCCCTATTCTTCGCATCCAAACCCGAATGAAACACCTGTCCCACCCATCCTTTACGTAGTCTGACCTGATCTGTCAATTTCAGGTGCGTCTCCTGCAACATAACCACATCTGCCTTTAATTTCTTTAGGTGTGCAAGTACCCGAGCCCTTTTAATCGGCCCATTCAGCCCTCTCACGTTCCACGTGATCAACCGGGTTGGGGGGCTCTTTACCCCCCCCCCCCCCTTGTCGACTAGCCATCCCCTTTTTTACCCCAGCTCCTCACCCGATTCCCACGTACCCGTATATCCCACCGACGGTGCCCTCCCGCCTCGACCACCCCGCCCCATAACAGCTCCCCCTTCCCCTTAGCAGCAGCAACCCAGTTAGCTCCCTCCCCCCCCCCTCCGCTAGATCCCCCTCTAGCGTAATTACACCCCCCATGTTTCTCCCAGAAGTCAGCGAACTCTGGCTGACCTTGGCTTCCCCGTTTGCCCTCGGCCTCTCACTGTGCGAGGCCCCCATCTTCCTGCGTCCCTGTTCCCGCCTTAATTACCATAGCGCGGGAACGAGGCCCGTGTTTCCCACTCAGCCCCGCTTTCCTACCTACCGGCGCCCACAGTTCCTCATACTCCCCCCCCGCCCCAAACGAGGGGAAGAGAGAACATTTACAGGATTAAAGAGTTAACAATTGAAAAATCATCCCCCCCCACTTCCTCGTCCCACATAGTCACCCCACCACTTTGCCCCAGAAGCTCTTTCTCTCGCCAGACTATTCCAGCTTCTCGTCCACTAGGAATGTCCACGCCTCTTCTGCCGTCTCAAAGTAGTGGTGCTTCCCTTGGTATGTGACCCACAGTCTCGCCAGTTGCAGCATTCCAAATTTCACCTTCTTTTTGTGAAGCACCGCCTTAGCCCGATTGAAACTTGCCCTCCTTCTCGCCACCTCCGCACTCCAATCCTGGTATACGCGGATCAGCGCGTTCTCCCACCTGCAGCTCCGAGTTTTCTTCGCCCATCTTAGGACCATCTCTCTGTCATTATAGCGGTGAAACCTCACCACTATGGCTCGAGGTATTTCTCCTGCCCTTGGTCTTCGCGCCATAACTCGATAAGCTCCCTCCACCTCCAAAGGGCCCGTCGGGCCTCCGATCCCATTAGCGAGTGAAGCATCGTGCTCACATATGCCCCGACGTCCGCCCCCTCTGCGCCCTCGGGAAGACCTAAGACTCTTAGATTCTTCCTCCTCGAATTATTCTCCAGGGCTTCCAACCTCTCCACACACCTCTTGTGCTGCGCCTCGTGCATCTCTGTCTTCACCACCAGGCCCTGAATTTCATCTTCATTTTCAGCAGCCTTTGCCTTCACGACCCGAAGCTCCAGCTCCTGGGTCCTCTGCGCCTCCTTTAGCCCTTCAATCGCCTGTAGCATCGGGGCCAACACCTCCTTCTTCAGCTCTTCCACACAGCGCCGCAGGAACTCTTGTTGCTCCGGGCCCCATATCGAACTGCCACCTTCTGACGCCATCTTGCTTCGAGATTCCCTTCCTTGCCGCTGCTCCGAAGGATCCACTGCAATCCTGCCGCTATCCTCTCCTTTGTCTATCAACATCCGGGGGGATTCCCTTCTATTTCACCGCACAGTGATTTTGGCCGTTTAAAATTGCCGTTGGGGCTCTTATCAAGAGCCCAAAAGTCCGTTCCAACGGGAGCTGCCGAAACGTGCGGCTTAGCTGGTCGTCACCGCACCCGGAAGTGCAGGAGGGGCTTCTTAACATACACCATGGAGCTGACCCATGGCGTGGGCTCCGTGACCGGGGATAGGACCCCTTGGTCCTGGAGATCCTGCAGCTGCTGCTTGAGGCGGTCTTTGAGTGGTGCTGGGACCCTGCGAGGTGCGTGAATGACCGGGGTGGCGTCCGGTTTGAGCCGAATTCTGTAGGTGTAGGGCAGTGTTCCCATGCCCTCGAATGCCTCCTGGTTGTGGGCGAGGAGCAATTGGAGCTGTGCCCCGAACTCTGCATCGGACATGGATGGCGCGTTGACCTGCCGTGGTGAGGAGGATTGCGATCTTTCTGGTGTCCGAGGCGCTCTCCTTTTTGTTGGCTTCCAGAAAGAGCTGGAAGCGCTGTTTGAAGAGCTTCCAATTAACACCGAGGTTTCCAGCGACTTGCAGCGGCTGCGGTGTGTTTACCGTGTCCATGGCGCAGGAAGGCAGATTCCGGAGGAATTGTAGGTAGGTACCACAGTTATGCCTGGTACTATGATGTGTTGGGTACTCTGCTACACAGTTGCGAATTGTACAACTCAGTTTTATTTTAAACATCTATTTACAGTTGTATACTGTTTACTGAGGTTCGATCATAATCCTTGAATCTGTGGACCTACTCCTAATTCTATCTTGTAGTGGCACTCAGCACATGGTGGATGTCTGAGTGGCTTGCTATGAGCTCTGTGCCCTGAGCTGTCTCGTCCTCGAGAGCCCAGGAAGTGTCGTGTTCCCTGTTTTGTACTGTGTATGCTCTTGCCTGTGATTGGCTGTCGTGTTGTGTGTGTGTTGATTGGTCCGTTGATCTGTCCATCAGTATGTATGTATGTATGTGCTATGATATTCACCTGGATATCATGACACCTCCTTCGGGAGACAGCCTCACCACCAGTACCTTCGCCAATAGCTTGGCACCGCATTCAGTAGAGAAATGGGCCTTTACAACCCACACTCCATTGGGTCCTTATCCTTCTTCAGTAACAATGAAATAGATGCCTGCCTCACAGTCTCCTTCACCATCGCATCCTCAAATATTTCCACCATTAGCGGCGCCAACGTGTTCTTCAACTTTTTATAGAACTCCACCGGGATCCCACACAGTCCCGGCGCCTTACCTGACTGCATCTTCCCTATTGCTACCTTCACTTCCTCCAACCCTAATGTCTCCTCTAACCCGG
Organism: Scyliorhinus torazame; assembly: GCF_047496885.1. Classification (NCBI taxonomy): domain Eukaryota; kingdom Metazoa; phylum Chordata; class Chondrichthyes; order Carcharhiniformes; family Scyliorhinidae; genus Scyliorhinus; species Scyliorhinus torazame. The sequence goes on along the minus strand of NC_092716.1, from coordinate 175,004,024 downwards.
CCCACTCCTCCTTTCCCACCTCCGGCTACTCCAGTTACTCCAAAAGCTCCCTGATCCCTGGCTCATCCTCCGGTGGCTCAGACTTGTATAATCCCCAATAAAAGTCCTCAAATATCCTGTTCACCTGCTCCGGAGCAACCACCTCCCCTCCTGTCCCAACTCTAATCCGCACAATCCCTCTCGCCGCTGCATGCCGATGGAGCTGCCCCGCCATCAATTGAGTGGCCTTCTCACCATACTCATACACAACCCCCCTGCGCTCACCTCAACTGCTGAACTGCCCTTCCCATAGACAAGTGGTCAAACGTCGCCTGCAACTCCTTCTTCCTCACCAACAGCCCCAGCTCCGGATCCTCTGCGTATCTTCCATCCACCTCTAAAATCTCCTCTATCAGCCGCTGCTGCACCTCCCGATCCACTTTCGCTATAAATGCGATGACCTCCCCTCTCGCTCCTGCCTTCAATGCCTCCCAAACTCCCTATTTTGATTAAACTCCACATGGTTCTCCATCACCCTCCCCACCTTGATACATAAGTTTGGGTCCGCCAACAAGCCCACAACAAACCTCAAAGCAAGCCTCTGGGCCGGCCCCTTCTCCAAGATCATATCCACCCAGTACGGCCCATTTTGGTAGGAATAACAGCAAAAGGGATTATTTAAATGATAAAATATTAAAACATGCTGCTGTGCAGAGAGACCTGGGTGTGCTAGTGCATGAGTCGCAAAAAGTTAGTTTACAGGTGCAACAGGTGATTAAGAAGGCAAATGGAGTTTTGTCCTTCATTGCTGGAGGGATAGAGTTTAAGACGAGGGAGGTTATGCTGCAATTATATAAGGTGTTAGTGAGACCACACCTGGAGTATTGTGATCAGTTTTGGTCTCCTTACCTGAGAAAGGATGTACTGGCAGGTTGTTTCCACTGGCGGGTGAAAGCAGAACTAGGGGGCATAGCCTCAAAATAAGGGGAAGTAGATTTAGGACTGAGCTTAGGAGGAACTTCTTCACCCAAAGGGTTGTGAATCTATAGAATTCCTTGCCCAGAGAAGCAGTTGAGGCCCCTTCATTAAATGTTTTTAAGATAAAGATAGATAGTTTTTTGAAGGATAAAGGGATTAAGGGTTATGGTGTTTGGGCCAGAAAGTGGAGCTGAGTCCACAAAAGATCAGCCAAGATCTCATTGAATGGCGGAGCAGGCTCGAGGGATCAGATGGCCTACACCTGCTCCTACTTCTTATGTTCTTAAGACCCAATATCCCAATCGCTGAGTGCGGGTGTAATCTGTTTTAATAGTGTAGAAGTGCAATAGTGAACCCAACTGTCCCTAGCTACCAATGGTGCAGTCCCCATCCTCCACAATGCCCTCTCCATGATCCTCAATGTGCTTCGCCCTCCGTGCTCTACCTTACACCGAGGTGTGTCCCCAGGATACACATCAGAGGTGGAGGCAGCCTGCTATTTACTTGTGGCCTTTGATGCCCCTGGCGGGTGTCCTGTGGAGGGCCTGGGGAGGTACGCCCCTTGCTGACTTGGCGATGGCACATGCTTTGTCATTCCACCTTATTCCGCAAGCTGATCCCAAGATGCGCCGTTGTCAGGGAGGTTGGATTCGGAAGAGCTGGTGACCGCTGTCGTCTCCCTGGAAGAAGGCTCCAGGTCGCTGTCCAGCATTCCCTCCTCCTGATTGTTGCCAATGGGGCCCTGGAGATCATCTCGGGATGGAGGGGCAGCTATATTGAGCTCCGGATGCTCCTGCGTCACCTGCCTGTGCCAGCCATTGGCTGCCCAATGTCTGCGGCGATGATCCTCTGTGAGCTGGCCATGCTCTGCAGCGCCTTGCCAATGTCTACTTACATCTGGGACATGGTCTTCAGTGACCGGGACATATTCTGGAGTGCCTCGGCAATACCCACCTGAGACTGGGCACGTCCCCAGCATCTTGGACACGCCGTCCAGCATCTGGGACATGCACCGGAGGGCATTGGCAATGCCCACCTGAGGCATGCTCTGCAGCGCCTCGGAAAGGTCCACCTGCGTCAGGTACACGTCCCCCACTGACTTGGACATGGTGGTGAGGTGTGCACCAAGTTCTCCATGGTAGTCACCACCCTAGCAGTGTTAGCCTCGATGTCACGCATTGCCGGCGCTCTCTCCTGCGTCCTTAGCCTTTGGGATTCCTCCAATTGGTTCTGGACCTGCTGGCGTGTCGCTGACATCCCCTCTGAATCTCACGGTCGCACCAAATCGACTGCATCAGCTTGGGGGTAGCTTGGTCCAGAGGCTCAGCATCTGACTAGAACTCATCTGGGTCCTGGGATCCAGGAGACGTCCGACTGCTGTCTCACCTGGATGTTCCTGACTCCACCTGATGTGGATCTGCAACTGTGTGATGTTCACCAGAATTTCACAGTAACTTCATTGCAGTATTAATGTAAGCCTACTTGTGACAGATTATTATTATGTGTCCCAGAAGCCTGTCCAATACTTTCACCCATCGAGGTGTGTGTCTCTGCATTTTCACAAAATTTACAGTGCAGAAGGAGGCCATTCGGCCCATTGAGTCTGCATCGGCCCTTGGAAAGAACACCCTACCTAAGCCCATCCAACCTTTTTAGACACTAAGAGCAATTTAGCATGGCCAATCCACCTAACCTGCACATCTCTGGACTGTGGGAGGAAACCGCAGCACCCGGAGGAAACCCACAGACATGGGGAGAACGTGCAGGCTCCGCACAGACAATGACCCAAGCCGGGACTCGAACCTGGGACCCTGGAGCTGTGAAGCAACTGTGCCAACCACTGTGCTACCGTGCTGCCCCTAAGTGTTTTTTTTAATGAAGTGAGGGTTTCTGTCTACCACCCTTTCAGACAGTGAGTTCTAGACCCCAACCACCCAATACTTAAAATCTATGTCCTTTAGTTATTAGCTTCTATGCAGATCAAACTAGGTCCTTCTTATCCATTCTATTTAGGTCCTCACAATTTTATACACCTCAAATAAATCTCTCCTTAACATCCGTTGTCCCAAAGGAAACAACCCCAGCCTATTCAATATTCCCTCATGCTTACAGTTGTCTGTTTTTGGCAACATCCTTGTAAATCTCCTCTGTCTTTTCTCTAGCGAAATCACATCCTTCCCATACATTTATACATCGCCATCATAACCCTCTTCTGTTATACTCTCAGCCTCGAACAGCAAAGGAAAGTGTCCGTTCTTGATCACCTTATCTACTTGCCTGCTACCATCAGGAATATAAAGGTACGGACATAATAAACAGTGGGGAATATTCAACAAAAATACATTCCATTGAAAAGCAAAAACTCAGCAAGAAAGATGCATACGCAGCTTACTAAGGAAGTTAAGAATAATATTTGATTAAAAGAGGTGTATAATGTTGCAGAGGGTATTGATAGTAAGCCTGAGAAGTGACAGTGTATTAGAAACCAACAAAGAGCCACCAAAATTTAGTTTTAAAAAGAGGAAAAAATAGAATGAGAGTAAACTAACCAGGAAAATAGGAATTTGGCAAGTGTATGTGAAGAAGGAAAGTTGCTCTATTCTTGAAAATATTTAAGGCTGAAGGAGACCCGGGACATGAGAAGTGGGCAGGAAAGTGGGCTTAAGGTCAATGATCAACAAGGTTCGAGGGGCGCTATTCTCCCCCCCCACGCTGGGGGGGGGAGAATTGCGGGGGCGCCGCACGAATCGCGCCACGCCGCCCCGACCCCCGCACGCGATTCTCCCACCCCCTGGAAACCAGCGGCACGCGAATTCGCATCGGGCCACTTGGAGAACCGGCGAGCGGCGATTCTCTGGCCGGATGGGCCGAGCGGCCGCTACAACACGAAAGGTTCCCGCCAGCGCCGTCCACCCTTGGTCGCTGCCGGCGGGAGCTCTGTGGGAACGGCCTGTGGGGCGGGGGGGACGTGGGCTCCTTCACTGGGGCGGCCTCCGATGGGGTCTGGCCTGCGATCGGGGCCCACCGATCGGCGGGCCGGCCTCTCCCCCCCCGGGCCTACCTCCTTCTGCGCACGGCCCCAGAACACCGGCTCCATGTTGGTGAGGGGCCGGCGTGCGTAAGACGTTCCCCGCGCATGAGCAGGATGGTGCGGCCCAACTGCGCATGCGCAGGATTGGGCTGACCCAACTGCGCATCCGCGGGTTGGCGCGGTGCCCATTTGGCGCCGCGTAAGGCCGCTGGAGCGGCGTGAACCGCTCCAGCGCCATGCTGGCCCCCTATGGGGGCCAGAATAGGTCATGTCCGGGCCCTGTTTGCACCGTCGTGAAACGCGACGGCGTTCACGACGGCGCGAACACTTGGCCTCAATATCGGAGAATCGCCCCCATTACACCTACACCTCAGGCGCTGCAGTGGTTCAAGAAGGCAGCTCACCACCACCTTTTAAAAAAATGTTTCCAATTAAGGGGCAATTTAGCATGGCCAATCCACCTACTTTACACATCTTTGCGTTGTGGGTGTGAGACCCACGCAGATGCGAGGAGAATGTGCAAACTCCACACGGGCAGTGACCTGGGGTCGGATCGAACCAGTGCTAATCACTGCGCCACCGTACCACCTTGACCACCACCTTCTGAATGGTAAATAGCGATGGCAATAAATGCTGGGCTAGCCAGTAATGCCGACATCCCGTAAATGCATTAAAAAAAAAAATTGAATAGTGGAACAAGTTACTGGGGCCCTATGGTCACCCACACCCCACCACATATGGGCAGGGCACCTCCGGGTCCGATCTCTGCTGTGAGAAAAATGCCAGCTAGGCACTGTCAGCCTCACAGCCTGGCAGTGCTGCCTGATCACCCTGGAAGTGCCAGGGTGGCAACCAGACAGCAGTGCCAAGGTGCCCAGGTTGCACTAGGCATGCTAGGGTGCCAGCCTGGCCAGAGGTCAGCCACCAGGGGCCTCCGATCGCCTGTGAGACCCCCCCAAGTGCCAATTCGAAATGGGGACCAGCGCTAAATGGCGCCCAGCTGGGTCCTCCTCAGCAAGGCCAATAGATCCCGGGTGCCGGTTAGATCTGGCCGCAGCATAGATAAGTGAGCCCATTAAGCCCTTTTAACTATGCAATTCTGGGCGGGATCCAAATTGTGACGTCTCACGAGATCTCACGAGACCTAACGACTGTTGAGAATCATGGGAGAGGCCTCTCCCAGGATCTACCGATTGCGTCCCATCCCAATTCCGGTAGGACGTAGCCAGTAAATTGCGCAGTCTATCTACCTCAAAGGCTCTTTGCTTCCTTTTCCTTCCAATCTGAACGTTATTGGCTCCAACAGGACAGCTGCTTCCTTTAGTCATCAGTTCCATTCTGACATCCTCTAGCAATCTTCAATTCTCTCTTCCTGTGCCCTTCTCACCCATGCAAATCTTTAACATTCCTCTACTGTCATGCCTCTACACTCCACCTCTTTTAACATTGTTCTACCACCCTCTCCCGATCAAGCCAGCACCTATCCTCCCCTAACTTAATATACTTTTCTACTTCACTCACCACCCTATCTTTATCCTTACAATCCTACTTTAGCCATGTTCCAATTATTTTGGGCCTTCTAACTGCTAGTACTGATTCTCCATTTGCAATGGTATGGAAGATTGACTGTTTATATTATACTGATCATATTTTTGAAAAAATAAATTTGCTTCACATTTTAAATTTAAGTATGATCTTCTACAGTTTACATTATGGAAGTTGAGTAGCTACATAGATTTAATTTTTCCCAGGCACACTATTGAAAGCAAATCTAGACCTCAAGATAAGGATATACACTCTTGACGGTGTGGACAGTTGACATTCACCCATGAAGATGATCCAAGACACAAAAATAAAAATAGGGAGACTCAAAAATGTAACCGATATGCATTTATATTGTTTTAACACAAGTTGTACTTGCTACCTTACATCATATTTGTATATTCTATGACAACAATTGTAGCAAAATGTAAGTAAATGAAAAAAGGACTGGAATATGAATTTTCAGTTTCCACACAAAGCTTTAAATCACAAGCCAAGTAAATTAACAAGGTAGAAATCACAACAATCAGTAGTCATGCACAAAACAGCAGAAAAGTGTGGGAAATTAATATCCAAACTGAGGCAATATTTAAATCTTAATCTTATAAACCTGTCCAATCAGAAATAATATCTCATTCAAAGAGTCAAGTTTGGCTCAAGAACAATGAATTACAGTCAACAAGTTTATTTTTATCTCACAATTTTCTTCAATGGTAGTATGGTTCATCCAGGCTTCGCCCAGTTCACCATTCTTCATGTGTAAGCATAGAGAATAAGGCTTGGATATTCCACCTCCTGCCAAATAAGGATCTGGAAGGGTCTGTCCACCACCATGACTTGCATTATTTTCCTACGTTTGGTGGGGGGAGGGAGGGGTGGGGGCAAGACAACTACTGGAGGGAAGGGAGCACATTTAATGGGGACAAAAGCACTCAGGATATTTTTTTTAATGAAGGCCCTGGAATGGACCAATGCCTTCAAGATTTGAGTGAGAGATATGACTTCCAACAAACCAATGTGCCTTTTAACGCTGCACTGGAGTCTAACCCCACTCCACTCCCAGTGATTTGAGTAGTTGCAGCAGAATATGGAACAATTGGGTGAGTTTTCAGACCTTGCCTCGTGTGCATGCAGAAGAGTGGCTTTCTATGATGCAACATATAATGCCAAGACTGGCCACCTGGTTTCCTTGAAAATCCTAAGTATTGGCAGATTATTTGACTTGAGATTCTTCCTAAATAAGCCTGGTTTGTCTTGCCCTACCATCCATACACTTACATTTTCTAGTAAGGGGTCACTGCATAGCAGGCAGAGGTAGGAACCAGGCTTACTATTTTTGTTCCCTACTGAGACAAAGGTGCTGAAGCCAATTACTGTTCCAACTGAGATCAGTTAACTTAGAATTTGCTGTTGAGGTATGCAGAGAAACTCACTGATGAAAAAGACACATTTGTTATTTAGGATAAAATCAACATGATATAATCCTGATTGTTTTCAATCTGTCAAGGTTTATAGTGAAAAATTAGAGGAGCCTGCAAATTATCTGTTCCTGAATTAGTATTAATTCACAATGTTTCTTCAAAGTTCAATGCTAATGCCATGCATTTAATTGCAAAATTTCAAGCTCATGACTCTCATCAGCTTCCATGGTCCAATAAGCAAGGACAACTCCATTGCATACAAACCAGGAGATCTCAGGTTTGTTACCCAGTCTGTACTGAGTTAGCTGATCTCAGTCACATTAGTAGTTTGGAGCTACAACTGGTCTTGAGATTCTTGTTATTGACTGTAACCCCAGTTGACTATGAAGTGCAGGCTTAGGCTGCTAATTGGCAAGTAATATTTGCACAAGTGACAGGCAATGACCACATCCAACAAGAAATAATCTGACCATCTCCCCATGACATTCAACAACATTACCACTGCTGAATCCCCCACTATTGACATCCTGGTAGTCACCATTAATCAGAAACTTAACTGAACTTGCCATGTAAATATTATGGCTACAAGGGCAGGTAAGGTGCTGGGTTTGTGAACACCGGGTTACAGCAGAATCAGGCTCAGATATGATGCATTCTGACATTCAATTCTCTGCAGACTTCCACCTTTCTATGCCATCTCATAAAGATTGATGAACTGGTCAAAGGCTCTTCTGATTCTACATTTGAAACTATTCACCATCAAGATAGTGCTTTTGGAGGTGGGTAAAATGTAAACAACAGGAATACTGATCTGCAACAATACAATGGAAATGGGCTGTTTTAGACGCCTGGGACCTTCTTTAAAAGCTTTGATTCCACCTGTATGTGATTGATCAACATCTGTTTGGGTGAGTTTTGATGACTGTAACACTATTATTTTCAATTACATATGAGGAAAATATGACATGAAAACTGTTAGATTGTTGTAAATATTTATCGGGGTCATTAATGTACTCCAGGGGAATATTCTTGCAATACCTATCTAGTCTAGTCTACAGGTAATTGTAGTACTATGCAATATGGTTGACTTTTAATGCCCTTGGGGGGAACTTTGGGAAGACAATAAATGCTGCCTTGTCAGTGAAGTCCATATCCCAAGAACAAATAAATTTAGAATGAAAATCTATTCAGTTATCCAGTATTTCCATAGTTCTTTTGAAATGTAACATGGTTAAATACAAACCAATTAGATGATTTTTTCCCCCCAAATTAATCTTTGTCATATAGTTTGTTTAATCCAGTACAGTAATATAGACGGTGCTGTGTTATCAGATAGGTTGGCAGTCCGCTTTCTTCAGTCCATTATCTTTATTTTCATATCTTTCATACAATTAACTGATAATTCGGCACATTACTATGTGAAGGCATTGGGGTTTTCGTTGATAATATCCTAAAGGAAGGAAATATTTAGAATAACTTCAAAAGGTTCAAACAACACAAATATTTTATCTTTTATAATTCTTAATATTCCCTCCACATTCCTATCATAATGTGATAATTCTATCGACAAAAACTGTGGGGAAATTTTGACTTTGGATGATAGCATAAAGTAGGTTACAAACCTCACAGTCCCTCAACCCTGCACAGGCTGCATCTCCCTCAAAAGCTTCACAAACAGCTTGTCACTCCGCTCACAAACAGCAATAGTCGATTCATCACTATTCAGCCTGTTCTTGCCACCTGCCACTCTCCAGTCCTGATTTCTTCCTACCTCTGCTCTATTTTTTTCTCCCCTTATAGTATCTCCCTATCAAAATCTATGTGGCAGGATTCTCCATTTCTTTTTTTTTTATAAATATTTTATTGAAAATTTTTGGTCAACCAACACAGTACATTGTGCATCCTTTACACAATATTATAACAACACAAATAACAATGACCTATTTTATAAACAAAAAAAAAAATGAATAAATAATAAATAACAAAAATGAAAACTAACCCTAATTGGCAACTGCCTTATCACAAGTAACACTCTCCAAAAATATAATTTAACAGTCCAATATATAATTATCTGTCGCAACGACCTATACATATTATACAGTATATATTAACAACCCTGAGAGTCCTTCTGGTTCCTCCTCCCCCCCCCCCCCCCCCCCCCCCCCCCCCGATCCTGGGCTGCTGCTGCTGCCTTCTTTTTTCCATTCCATCTATCTTTCTGCGAGGTATTCGACGAACGGTTGCCACCGCCTGGTGAACCCTTGAGCCGACCCCCTTAGAACGAACTTAATCCGCTCTAACTTTATAAACCCTGCCATGTCATTTATCCAGGTCTCCACCCCCGGGGGCTTGGCTTCTTTCCACATTAACAATATCCTGCGCCGGGCTACTAGGGACGCAAAGGCCAAAACATCGGCCTCTCTCGCCTCCTGCACTCCCAGCTCTTGTGCAACCCCAAATATAGCCAACCCCCAGCTTGGTTCGACCCGGACCCCCACTACTTTTGAAAGCACCTTTGTCACCCCCATCCAAAACCCCTGTAGTGCCGGGCATGACCAAAACATATGGGTATGATTCGCTGGGCTTCTCGAGCACCTCGCACACCTATCCTCCACCCCAAAAAATTTACTGAGCCGTGCTCCAGTCATATGCGCCCTGTGTAATACCTTAAACTGAATCAGGCTTAGCCTGGCACACGAGGACGATGAGTTTACCCTGCTTAGGGCATCTGCCCACAGCCCCTCCTCGATCTCCTCCCCCAGCTCTTCTTCCCATTTCCCTTTTAGTTCATCTACCATAGTCTCCCCTTCGTCCCTCATTTCCCTATATATATCTGACACCTTACCATCCCCCACCCATGTCTTTGAGATCACTCTGTCCTGCACCTCTTGTGTCGGGAGCTGCGGGAATTCCCTCACCTGTTGCCTCGCAAAAGCCCTCAGTTGCATATACCTGAATGCATTCCCTTGGGGCAACCCATATTTCTCGGTCAGCGTTCCCAGACTCGCGAACTTCCCATCCACAAACAGATCTTTCAGTTGCGTTATTCCTGCTCTTTGCCACATTCCATATCCCCCATCCATTCCCCCCGGGGCAAACCTATGGTTGTTTCTTATCGGGGACCCCCCCCAAGGCTCCAGTCTTTCCCCTATGCCGTCTCCACTGTCCCCAAATCTTCAGTGTAGCCACCACCACCGGGCTTGTGGTGTCGTTCCTCGGTGAGAACGGCAATGGGGCTGTCACCATAGCCTGTAGGCTAGTCCCCCTACAGGACGCCCTCTCTAATCTCTTCCACGCCGCTCCCTCCTCCTCTCCCATCCACTTACTCACCATTGAAATATTAGCGGCCCAATAATACTCACTTAGGCTCGGTAGTGCCAGCCCCCCCCCTATCCCTGCTACGCTGTAAGAATCCCATCCTCACTCTCGGGGTCTTCCCGGCCCACACAAAACCCATGATGCTCTTTTCAATCCTTTTAAAAAAAGCCTTCGTGATCACCACCGGGAGGCACTGAGACACAAAGAGGAATCTCGGGAGGACCACCATCTTAACCGCCTGCACCCTCCTTGCCAGTGACAGGGATACCATATCCCATCTCTTGAAATCCTCCTCCATTTGTTCCACCAACCGCGTTAAATTTAACCTATGCAATGTGCCCCAATTCTTGGCTATCTGGATCCCCAGGTAACGAAAGTCCCTTGTTACCTTCCTCAACGGTAGGTCCTCTATTTCTCTACTCTGCTCCCCTGGATGCACCACAAACAACTCACTTTTCCCCATGTTCAATTTATACCCTGAAAAATCCCCAAACTCCCCAAGTATCCGCATTATTTCTGGCATCCCCTCCACCAGGATTCTCCATTTCTGAGACTACAAAAACCCGGGGAGAGAGGAGAGAGTTCATTTTGAATAGCGCGGGAGAGAGCAGAGAGTTCATTTTGGACTTTCAGATCATCCGGGAGGCAGAGTGGGTGATAGAGAGGAGTTTCAAGGATGTAGCCACACCCAAGGTTCACAGACCATTTCTCGGGACGTCTTACCTGAAGAAACAGGCAGGAAATCACGTAAACAGCAGCCGGTGGGTGGAGCCGAGCGGGCAGTATGTGAATAAATCCAGTGCAGGGCGGATTCGGGCCAGTATTTTTTTTTCTTTCAAATCTCTTTTGGGAATTCAGATCAGAGGGGATGGAGGTTAGGGCAGTTGAATGCTCCTCCTGTAGGATGTGGGATGTAAGGGACACCACCAGTGCCCCTACTGACTACACCTGCGGGAAGTGCACCCAACTCCAGCTCCTCCGAGACCGCGCTAGGGAACTGGAGCTGGAGCAGGATGAACTTCGGATCATCCGGGAGGCAGAGGGGGTGATAGAGAGGGGTGTTATGGGCCGGGGTTTACAGAACCCCAAAGTGTATCATGGAGTCTACCTGACCCACAACTTTTAATAGATTGTGGTATGGGGAGCACACGGCCCACTCTACAGGTGTGGTACAGCAGAAATGAAAAAAGTATTTTTTAAAACAGCAAATCAATGTTTATTCTATGAACGCAAGTTAACCTTTATTAAAACAAACAGTGAACATCTAAGCAACCATTAATTCAAATACAACCCCAAAGACTACAACCCTAAGTAACCCTGTAAGCTGTTCTTTTAACATCCAAAAGACTTAACAAACCTTCAAACAGGAGCACATTAGGTTTACATTCAAAACTGAGACCTTTTACAATTCTGGGTTCACCAAATGGTCCATAGTCTTTGGATGGCAGAGATCAACAGTACAGCCCTTTGTTTTAACTCCAGATGCAGCTCACTGAAAAACACAGACACACCCAAGCTTTTCTCAAACTGAAACTAAAAAGCAGAAGTAGAGCTCAGCTCCACCCACATTCTGACATCACTCCAGTAACATGAGCAGCTCCATTTCTTAAAGGTACATTTCTTAAACACCCATTTCTTAAACGTACTCTCACATGACAGGGGTTTCAGGGAGGTAGCCACAGCCAAGGTTCAGGACTAAAGTAACTGGGTTACAGTCAGGGGAAGGAAAGGGAACAGGCACACAGTGCAGGGATCCCCTGTGGCCGTTCCCCTTCAAAACAAGTATACCGTCCTGGATGCTGTTGGGAGGGGTGGGGGGGGGGTGAGGGAAAGCCATAGCAGCCAGGTCTCTGGCACTCAGCCTAGCTCTGTGGCTCAGAAGGAATGGGGGGAGAATAGAAAAGCGATAGTGAAAGGAGATTCAATGGTTAGGGGAACAGATAGGAGATTCTCTGGTCGCGAATGAGACTCCCGGAAGGTATGTTACCTCCCAGGTGCCAGGGTCAGGGATATCTTGGATCGAGTCTACAGGATTCTTAAGGGGGAGGGAGAGCAACCAGAAGTCGTAGTGCACATTGGCACCAACGGCATAGCTAAGAAAAGGGATGAGGATCTAAAAAGTGATTTTAGGGAGTTAGGTTGGAAGCTAAAGAGCAGGTCGAGCAGAGTAGTAATCTCATTTACTACAGGCTACAGGTGCCACATGCTAGTGAGGCAATGTACAGAGAGCGAGTGTAGCTGAACACATGGCTACAGGGCTGGTGCAGGAGGGAAGGCTTCAGATATGTAGATCATTGTGATACCTTCTGGGGAAGGTGGGACCTGTACATGAAGGACGGTTGCACCTAAACTGGAGGGACACCAATATCCTGGGTGGGAGGTTTGCTAGAGCTCTTTGGGAGGGTTTAAACTAGTTTAGCAGGGGGATGGGAACCAGAGCTACAGATCAGAGGATGGGGTAGCTGTTGAACAGGCAGACATAGTATGCAGTGAGTCTGTGAGCAAGGATAGACAGTTGATAGGGCAAAGTTGTACTCAGTCGGATGGATTAAAGTGTGTCTGTTTCAATGCAAGGAGTGTCATGAATAAGGGAGATGAACTTAGAGCATGGGTCAGTACTTGGAACTACGATGTTGTGGCCATTACGGAGACATGGATTTCACAGGGGCAGGAATGCTTTTTAGATGTTCCGGGGTTTGGATGTTTTAAGAAGAATAGGGAGGGAGGTAAAAAAGGAGGGGGAGTGGCACTGTTAATTAGAGAGTGCATCACAGCTGCAGAAAAGGAGGTAATCGAGGAGGGTTTGTCTACTGAGACAGTATGACTGAGACAGTATGGGTGGAAGTCAGATACAAGAAAGGAGCAGTCACTCTAATGTGAGTTTTCTATAGACCCCCCCCCCCCCCCCCAACAGCAGCAGAGAGATGGAGGAACAGATTGGGCGGCAGATCTTGGAAAGGTGCAAAAGTAACAGTTGTTGTCATGGGTGACTTCAACTTCCCTAATATTGACTGGAACCTCCTTAGTGCAAATGATTTGGATGGAGCAGATTTTGTCAGGTGTGTCCAGGAAGGATTCCTGACTCAATATGTAGATAGGCTGACTAGGGGAGGTCATATTGGATTTGGTGCTTGGCAACTAATCAGGCCAGGTGTCAGATATCTTGGAGGAAGAGCATTTTGATGACAGTGACCACAACCCCTTGATCTTTACCATAGTCATGGAGAGGGATAGGAACGGACAATATGGGAAGGTATTTAATTGGGGGAGGGGAAATTATACTGCTATTAGACAGGAGCTGAGGAGCATAAATTGGGTACAGATGTTCTCAGGGAAATGCACAACATGTGGGGGTTGTGTAAGGAGCACTTGCTGCGAGTGCTGGATAGTTTTGTCCACTGAGACAAGAAGAAATGGTACGGTGAAGGAGCCTTGGATGACAAGAGAAGTAGAGCTTCTAATCAAGAGGAAGAAGGAAGCTTACTTAAGGTTGAGGAAGCAAGGATCTGGTACAGCTCTAGAGGGTTACTAGGTAGCCAGGAAGGAACTCAAAAGTAGACTTAGGAGAGCTAGAAGGGGGCATAAAAAAGCCCTGGCGGGAAGGTTTAGGGAGAACCCCAAGGCTTTCTACACTTACGTGAGAAATAAGAGGATGATCAGAGTGAGAGTAGGGTCAATCAAGGATTGTGGAGGGAACTTGTGCCTAGAGTCTGAGGAGGTGGGGGAGAATCCAAATTAATATTTTGCTCCAGTATTCACAAGAGAGAGGGACCTTGTTGTTCGTGCTAACAGCGTGAACCAGGTTAATAGGCTTGAACAGGCTGCTATTAAGAAGGAGAATATGCTGGAAATTTTGAAAAGCACCAGGATAGATAAGTCCCCTGGGCCAGACAGGACATACCCAACGTTACTACGGGAAGCGAGGGAGGATATTGCTGCACCGTTGGCGATGATGTTTGCATCCTCACACTCCACTGGAATAGTACCGGATGATTGGAGGGAGGCATATGTTGTTCTCCTGTTTAAGAAAGGGAATAGGGAAATCCCTGGGAATTACAGAACAGTCAGTCTTACGGTTGTGGTGAGCAAAATACTGGAAAAGTTTCTGAGAGATAGGATTAATGATTATTTTGAAAAACATAGTTTGATTAAAGATAGTCAGCATGGCTTTGTGAGGGTCAGATCATGCCTCACAAGCCTCATTAAATCCTTTGAGGATCTAACACATTGATGAAGGTCGGGCAGTGGATGTGGTGTATATGGATTTCAGTAAGGCATTTGATAAGGTTCCCCATGGTAGACTCATTCAGAAAGTTAGGGGGCATGGGAGACAGGGAAATTTGTCTGTCTGGATACAGAATTGGCTGGCCGAAAGAAGACAGCAAGTGGTAGTGGATGGAAAGTATTCCGCCTGGAGGTCGGTGACCAGTGGTGTCCCGCAGGGAACTGTTCTGGGACCTCTGCTCTTTGTGGTTTTTATAAATGACTTGGATGAGGAAGTGGAAGGGTGGGATAGTAAGTTTGCCGATGACACGAAGGTTGGTGGAGTTGCAGATAGTGTCAAGGGCTGTTGAAAGTTATAACAAGACATTGACAGGTTGCAGATAACCTCCCACACACGATCGCCGCAACGAACATGGCTGCAAAGAGAGCAACGCCGAGCTTCCGCAAGGCACAACTGGAGACCCTCCTTGACTCCGTGGAGGAGAGGCGGCTGGTGCTGTACCCCGGCCCGGGAGGAAGGTCCTCAGGTGCCACCATTCGCCGTGCCTGGGCGATGGTGGGAGCCGCCGTCAGCGAAGTCGCCCAGACTGGTACCCAGTGCCGAAAGAAAACTGCACAACCTCCCCAGGGCGTCCAGGGTGAGTAGGCAGCGCTGTGCCCCTGGTACTCACCCACCTACCCCCCAGACATGTGACCTGGACCCCCTGCCCCAGGGGACGGCCAGACCCCCACCCTGCCCCACATGCCAGGACCCATACCAGCCGTAATGGCGTGTGCACTGGCCACTGATGCCATCAGCTACCCAACCCCTGGGCAGCATGCGCTGGACTGTCTACCAGTGCCGTTGTTTGTGTTACCCCCCCCCCCCCCCCGCAGGACAAAGCTGTGCACAACCGCCGGGAGTGGGAGAAGACCAGAGGGGGACCATCAGATCTGTGTCCCCTCACCATGCCCGAGCAGAGGGCACTGGAAGTGGTCGGCGGGCCGGAGGAGAGGGAGGTCGTGGACTCAGAGGTCGGCAGTGCACGACAGAGTGAGACCCCCTACCTAGTCGCGAACCCCCCTCCCCAGCCCCACCCCCATACCCCAACCCCCCTCACCCCAATCCCCCTCACCCCAATCCCCCTCACCCCAATCCCACTCACCCCAAACCCCCCTCACCCCACCCCAAACCCCTCACCCCAACCCAACCTCCCTCATCTCACCCCACCCCAACCCCTCCTCACTCCACCCTAACCCCCCTTACCCCAACCTAACCACCCTGCCCACCCCATCCCCTGTTCCCCACCCCAACCGTCCGTACCCCATCCTAACCTCCCCCTCCCCACCCCCCAAGTCCCTGCACCCCACCCGCCCGCACCCCACCCCAAAACTTCCTCACCTCACCCCAACCCAAACCCCTCACCTCACCCCAACCCCCTCACCTCACCCCAACCCCCTCACCTCACCCCACCCCAACCCCCTCACCCCACCCCAACCCCCTCACCTCACCCCACCCCAACCTCTTCACCTGACCCCAACCCAACCCCCTCACCTCACCCCACCCCCCTCAGCTCACCCCAACTCCCTCAGCTCACCTCACCCCACCCAAACCCCCTCAGCTCACCCCACCCCAACCCCCTCAGCTCACCTCACCCCACCCCAACCCCCTCACCTCACCCCACCCCAACCTCCTCACCCCACCCCAACCCCCTCACCTCACCCCAACCCAACCCCCTCAGCTCACCCCACCCCAACCCCCTCAGCTCACCTCACCCCACCCCAACCCCCTCACCTCACCCCACCCCAACCCCCTCACCTCACCCCACCCCACCCCAACCCCCTCACTCTGTAACACCTTGATCAACCACTTGATCAAAAACACTGGTTTAGCTCAGTGGGCTAGACAGCTGGTTTGTGATGCATAACAAGGCCAGCAGCTCCGGTTCAATTCCCATACCAGCTGAGAATTCTGAATTTTCCCTCAGTGTACCCAAACAGGGGCCGGAATGTGGCGACTAGGGGCTTTTCACAGTAACTTCATTGCAGTGTTGATGTAAGCCTACTTGTGACAATAAAGATTATTTATTTATTTTATTTTGTTTAACCAGTCCCAGCACCATTCCAGATCCTTCCCATGACAACCTCCCAGGAGAATTCCGCGCATGCGCTTTTATTTCCTCCCTTCCATCATTGTTTCTTTACTTGTCCCACCACCATCTCTTTTTACTTTGCACCATCATTCCTTTTCTCATTTAATCAATCTCACTTCCTCCCCTGCTTCTTTATTTGTTTAATTTCCTCCAGTTTTGATTAAAGATGATCAATCTAAAACAATATGAATCAATTATTCTTTTCTCCCCACAGATGCTACCAATATGTGGAGTATTTTCAGCATTTCTGATTTTATTTCAAATTTCCAGCAGCTGCAGCATTTTGCTTTTGTAAATGATCATTCATCTTGGATTTGGATTTTGTTTATTGTCACGTGTACCGAGGTACAGAGAAAAGTATTTTTCTGCGAGCAGCTCAACAGATCATTAAGTACATGATAAGGAAATAAAAGAAAATACATAGTAGGACAACACAAGGTACACAATGTAACTACATAACACTGGCATCGGGTGAAGCATAGAGGGGTGTAGTGTTAATGAGGTCAGTCCATAAGAGGGTCGTTTAGGAGTCTGGTAACAGCGGTGAAGAAGCTGTTTTTGAGTCTGTTCGTGCGTGTTCTCAGACTTTTGTATCTTCTGACTGATGGAGGAAGTTGGAAGAATGAGTAAGCCGGGTGGGAGGGGTCTTTGATTATGCTGCCTGCTTTCCCCAGGCAGTGGGAGGTGTAGATGGAGTCAATGGATGGGAGGCAGGTTTGTGTGATGGACTGGGCTGTATTCACGACTCTCTTAAGTTTCTTGCGGTCTTGGGCTGAGCAGTTGCCATCCAAGCTGTGATGCAGCCAGATAGGATGCTTTCTGTGGTGCATCTGCAAAAGTTGGTAAGAGTTAATGTGGACATGCCGAATTTCCGTAGTTTCCTGAGGAAGTATTGTTGTTTTAAGGAGTGGAATTCTCACATCCTGGGACCAAGTCCCATAATGGGGTGGGAACATGGAGGGTGGGATTCTCCATCAGCTGACGCCAAAATCGGGAAATACGATTGGGTGGAGAAAAGCTTCCGATGCCAAAATCGCGGCAGGCGGCAATTTGAGCCAAACTGCTATTTTCCATCACCTCGAAAATGACATAAATGCGACGAATGCCACGTGCCGTTTAAACACAGTTTGCATCTCATTAGTGGACCCACTTGCGATTCTCCGACTCCAACAGTCCACGTGCCTTTAAAAATCGTGGTGCTCGCTGAGAGAGGAGGTAGGACAGGGAAAGGAGAGCTGCCGGTCCGGACGCTGGCCTGCCAGGGCCAGCGGAGGGGGGGAACAGGCCAAGCGGCCGGAATGACCCCCCTACGGGAGTGGAGCGGTGTCCAGGCACGGACCACCATTATGGTGGCCACATTGTTGCGCACCCACTGACCACCCACCTTGGTTCCTGGTTCACCACAGCAACACCTGGCTTATGGGTGCCCCCCATCCCCGCATTCCCCCCCCTCCCGGCCACACCACGCCCCCCCATACCAAACCTCCCATCTAACCGGCCGCCAACCACCGGCACACCACCCAGGGCAACACCCACCGTATGGGTGCCAGCCAACAGTACCCCGAGCAGCAGGGACGGGCGCCAGGGCCAGAGGTTAACCAGCAATGGTGGCTGCCCTGCTGCTTGAAGAGGAGGTGGTAGCTGCAGCAGCAGAGCGTGCTGCAGAGGGGCAGGTGGCAGCCGCCCAGGCTGGAGAGCCTGCCGCCCAACTGGCCAAGGAGGAGGTGCCAAGGAGGTGCCTCATAAGGCCTCGTGTCTACTGGCACCGCCTGCCATTCGAGGACCTGCCGGACCGGGCATGCCTGGATTCCGGCTGCACAGAGACAGTGCGACAAATCTGCCAGATGATGTCACACCTGGCACCGCGGAGGTATGGGGAGGACACCCGTTCCCAGTGGCCGTCACGGTCGCCCTGAACTTTTACAGGACAGGGTCTTTCCAGGCACCGAGTGGGGATCTCAGAGACCTCGGTGAAAAGGTGCATCCGCGCTGTCATGGAGATCCTATATGCCGAGGCGGATCAATACATCCATTTCTATGTGGACTGAGCCCACCAGGATGCCCAGGCAGCGGGGTTCTCCTCCTTGACCGGGATGCCTCGGGTCCAGGGGGCGACCAACGGGATGCATGTCGCCTTACGGGCACCTGCGGAGAACAGGCCGATCTTTGAGATGTTCGAGAGGCCCCACGCCCCGGCTGAGGGGTTGGCTCCTGGGTGACAGGGGTGAACCGCTGTGGTCATGCATGGACCAGAAGTGTGATCGAGTGGTGCTTCGGCCTCCTGAAGATGCAGTTCAGGTGCCTGGACCGCGCTGGAGGGGCCCTCCAGTATGATGTTGAGAGGGTCGCCCATATCGTGGCAGCCTGTTGTGTCCTTCACATCACGCGGCAGAGAGGCGATGTGCTGGAGGAGGATGTTGAAGGCCAGGCCTTGTCCGACAAGGAGGATGCAGGAGAGAGCGAGGATGGGCAGGACATGGGGCCCAGGCATGCACGGGAAGCCGCACGACGTGTACGCCAGGGCCAACATGCATAGGACGCTCTGATCGCCTCCAGGTTTACCGACTAGGAGGGGAGGGGCGATCTGGCCAGGTGCACGGACACTGCATCCCAACTCCACACCGCCTCCCTTCCCAGCACAGCCACACCCCCCACACACACCGCCTGCACACCCTCCGTGATACATACCTGAAGCACTCTGGGGTAGGGGCCCTGGGTTGGCAGTAACAGCGGGTCTGGTCCATGGGATGGAGGGTGATGACAACCCGCTCTGCGATAAATTTGGTTCTCTGCATCGTATGACAACATCTGACTCCTGCCTACGGTAGCACCTTCCACCTGGCTGATCCCTGCATGCGAGCTGGCCATTCCATCGCATGGTCCAATCGAATCCCTGGAGTGACAGTGGTAGGGACGGTCGGGTGGCGTTGGGGGGAGAGGAAGGTGGGGAGCACAGGCCGCCCACAGGGCCTGCACCATTTCCCCCCCCCTTCCCTGGTCAGCCCAGACCAACACACCCTTCACACCCATCAGACAGAGCACCGAAGCAGGTTCTAACGGTAGTAACAGCTGTTTATAGTGAACAAATATATACAGCCTGTGCCCTAGTCCCTATAATTAAGCTGTGCCCTGCACCCATGCCAACTCAACTGGTGTCTGACCTTCTGGCCTGACAGGTCATAACGCTACATCTAGGTGGTATCCCCAGATGGTACATGAGGAGTGGAGGCAGTCTGCTGTGACTCCTGCCCTACGACAAGGGTCCCCCTTGGCGTGTGTCTTCTGGGGCGATCTGGTCGCTGCTCGGATGACCCAGGTGGTGTGATGCCGCCCTGTCCTGCTCGCTGTCCACCTGATGCACCAGCGACAGGGGCGGGGGGAGTCTGAGGGGCTGCGGTGTTCCGGCACCTCCCCTGCGGGAGTCACCGGCATGGGCCCCATCACCTCCTCATCCTTCAGGGTGCCTGATGGACCCCGGGCTACTCCCTGGGACAGGGGTTGGAGCAAAGCTATCCCTGAGGCTCCCCTGTCGCTGCCACACCTGGAGGCCCACTCTGGTCTCTGTCAGGGTCTGCATTCTCGTGTCCATGGAGCACAGGGAGTGGACCATCTCCGAAAGGGAATGTGCCACGTCACGCTGCGACTGTGCCACCACCTTTTGGGTCTGTGTCACATCAGACAGTGACTGCGCCATCTCCCTCCGGGACTGGGCCACCTCCCTCTGTGTCTGCGCCACGCCGGCCAGCGCCTGGGCAATGACACCGACGTTCTCATCTATGGCCTGCTGTGACTGGGCCATGCTGAGGAGCGCTGCTGCAATGTCCAAGTGGCTCTGGCACATTTCTGCCTGTGAGGTGGCAGCCTTGTCTTGGGCCTCGGTCAGTGCCTGCACAGAATGCCCCAGGCCTTGAACATGCTATGCCATAGCCAAGACCATCACCACCAATGCCTCCACCACGGACGCCACCTGTGTGATGTTGGCCTGGGTGGCACGCATGGCCAGCTCTACACCCTGCTCCTGCATGTGGTTGGACTCCTCCAACTGCCTGCAGCTGCTGGATGCTTGCCGACATCCCCTCATGTAGTCCCTGGCTCTCTGATTGTATCTCCATTTGGGATTGGATGTTACAGAAACCCAGGACCTACCTGGACAGCAACTAGTTCCTGGGGTCGGCCTGCCCTCTGACCGTCCGCCCCCTTGGGTGCTCCTACCTCCACCTGCTGTACCGGATCAGCTGTGTGTCTCTGTGATGGTGGAGGGTGTTGGAGGCAGCTGTGACGGAAAATCACTGTCATCCTCCGACCTGGCGTCCGGGGTGTCTTGAGTCTCGAGCGGAGGGCTGGTGTCCAAGCTGCTCTCCTTGTCAGTGCTGGCTCACTGGGAGGCTCCGGCTCTGACTGGGGGCAAGGGGCGGCAAATTGACTCGCCACAACTCTGGCAGGTCCTGCAAGACACAAGACAACGTACATGATGAGACCACGGGCTGGGGGGGGTAGTTGGTGTGGTGATGTGCATCAATGTAAATGCATGTAGGCTAGCTAGACACTAGAGGGAACACCAGTGACATCATACACGCACACTCAACCAATAGATCAGTTAGATAGGACATGACCAACGGACATTCACGATACACATGGAGGTGACACGACCACAGGAGGGCATAACACCAACCCATATATAAAGGACACCACACACATGATCTGCCTCTTTCCAGTGGAGACAGTCAGTGAGTATAGACACAGGGTTGATTCAATATTACACCCACCACGTGGATTGCAGCAACTGGTTAGTCAGTCTGGGTAGCTATAGTAGGATTAGCAGTAGTGTCGAACCCGAGTAATAGAAGGGTAAATAGTTTAATAAACGTGTTGAAGCTATCTCCACGTCAGAACCTTCCTTTGTCAAATGCGCCACAAGGAAGCCGCTTATGTTACACCTGCAACATAACAAATCATGGTACCAGGACTGAACTGTTTCAATCCATGTAGCCATATCTCAGCATACAGTGACAACCAGCAACAATACCCAGGCAAGATGTTCGAGATCTGGGTTCCGCAGCAGCTCCAGTGCCACGGCGATCTCCGCGAAAACTGGTGGGTATTCAGGCAAATGTTTGAAATCTTCCTGGTAGCTAAACAGCCTTCCTTCACCTGGAATGACAGCACAATGCCTCAAATTGAACCAGGAAATGAAATTAACCTCCAAAGAACCCTGCAACAAGCAGTTACCTAGCCCAAACCGATGATTCCGACCTTGAATACTTCGGTACCGACCTTTACATTTTCTCTGGACCTCGCGAGCCCAATGCCAGCTCCGACGCAAACAGTCCTAGAAGACTACGACTCGGACGAAGCTTTCACCTTGGGAGGCTACCCCAGTACCAAATCCGAACAGCAACTAAACGTGTTGCACATTGGCGACCCCCGTACTGAATCCGACGCAGACACGGATTCGTTCTTCGGATTTGAGGATCTTCAGCCCAGCACATACGACATCCCGACTCGTGAGCGCAGGATTATGCTGCGGCCTGAAACCAAGAGACAGAGAGCGGTACAAGCCCACAGAGAGCGGCCTGCTGCCACACAGAGCGTGGTCCACGCACCACTCAGGGTTCCCGACTCTACGAAAGAAGACACACAAGACTCCACACCGCAGTCCTTGCATGAACAAGAAGTGACTCCAGTGTCACAAGCCTCCACAGCAAGCTCGTCGACAGACTCCACAATTGCAGAAACGCAAGACTCCAGCGCGCAGTCCTTGCACACACAAGACGTGACTCCAGTGTCACAAGCCTCCGCAGCGAGCTCGTGGACAACCTCCACGATAGAAGCAACGCAAGACTCCGACGTGTAGTCCTTGCAGGAACAAGACCATGAGGGTCTAGCAACCTCCTCTGGCCAACTAGCGGTAGACGATGCAAGTCTGCCATGCTCAAGTAAACAGCAAGAAGACTATGAAAGTCTACCACGCTCCAGTGCACAGCAGGACGACCATGACGGCTTATCATGCTACAGTGAAGAACAAAGCGACAATGACAGTCCAAGCCCAAATGAAGGACAACAGCAAGACAATGACAGTCCACCCACATTGCTTGCGCCACCAGATGAAGACTCTGACAATTTACCCAACCCAAGTGAACAACAAGCAGCTACTGAGGATCTACCCACGGTATGTGAGACGAGTGACGACAGCATCCCACTTCCCATGCAAGATGTGCAAAGTGACAGACCTCAGTTAGTGTGTACAGAGGCACTCGACGATCACTGTGAGACCACTGGTGACTCCGGTGACACCATGATACTTCCACCCTCATTCGCTCGCACCTCTCCACAAGTCAATGCATTCCTGCATGTTCCGACTCCAGACGTGCAGCTCCAAGAAATCTCAGCTGACTCCAGTGAACCTGCTAAGACTCCGGACGGGGAGCATCAACAAACCAACACTGACTCAGTTAAAACAGACAAGACTCCAGATGGGGAGCAACCAAACGCCGACTCTGATTCACGTAAGCCGGACTTTACTCCAGATAGGGAGTGTCGCAACCTCAGTGATGGCACGCTCAGCGTGACAGCAGATGCCACAACGACAGGAGATGGATCACTTAACAATTACACTGGGTCAGTAATAACAAGTAGCGGCTATAATCCAAGAGGAATACACCAATATTCACCACAGCTATATCCACACATTTTTTCCACACCAGCAGTGCAGCCAATGACAGCTCATGCTGGACAAACCCAGTATTCAGGCATGCAGCAGCCAGCAGTCTATGCAGCATATTCTCAAACAGGCCAGCACTACGGATTGCCCACTAATGGAATCAAGACCGAAGGAGGACTACCGCAAGCACAATCTGCACTACAGACTGGATGCCCTAGTTACAGCCCAGGATTTGCTGCACCCCAGCCTGGCCAGACGGCATATTCCTATCAGATGCAAGGTTCTAGTTTCACACCATCACAAGGTATTTATGCCAGCAGCAATTCTGTTTCCAATTCGACAAGCTTCAACGCTTCTCAGCAGGATCACCCTTCCAGCACAGCACCTGGCCAGAAACAGTATGTACAGTCTTATCCAACTTCAACATATGGCACATCCATGACCTCGAATGGTACTGTTGATGGTACCTCTTCAACATCAACACTTTAACAGCCACAAGATGCCATCCGACAACATCGTCACAAACATCGGAAAAAGAAAGGGACTCCAAATCAGACAGCAAAGTGATTTGACCGCTTCTTGGTTCCTGTGGCACAGGGACGTTGATGGCGTTCATAACCAAGAGAGACATTTGACCATGATGATTGATGGCTTTTGGACTCACACAAATGATTTGGACTTATTGTTTGATCACTGTTCCCATGACTTGTATATACCTTAACTTATCTACCTGTTCATTGTTCAATTTTCTCAAAGTTCTGTAGTTCTGTAAAAACAAGCATAGTATCTGTAACTATCTTTGTTTAATATCCGGTATGCTAGTGTGTCTGTCCTTTGGTGCCAATTATACCCTTATAATTGGTCACTATGTGTGACTCCATCATTTTTTTTCAAAAAAACAAATGTTAGGACACGGCACACTTCCCAATGACGACCAGTGCTTATTTACCATCCAAATGTTCCAGGATGTAAATAGCAGATTTACAACCCAAAAACTTTTTGAAATGAAAAATGTCAAATGAGGTGCATATGGGCCGCGACGGGTAAGATTTGGATGGAGTCCCCGGGTAGGACGGCTACCAATGCCGTATCTTCCCGACCCGAGCGTGTTTGACCAACGGGGGGGGGTCCCCAGGCAGGGCGGGTCTCACGCCGTTTCTCCACTGCCTGAGCAACCGACAAGAACGGGCAAAAATGTAGTCATCGTGGTGGGGCTGCCATAGTGGTTCTATCCCTTGCACTAGAAGAGCAGTTACGATCGGGCGTCTGATACCGGAACAAGTATCAGCTGAAAAGCTAGTTCCACTGAACAAGCGTGTGGTCTGTTGACCAGGTATCTGCAGATAAGTTGGTTCCGCTGATCAAGCGTCTGGCAGCGGTGGGTCTCTGAGGGCAAGTGCTCAGAAGTTTCAGGTGAATGGGCGTGTGGCAGTGAGAAAAAATTCTCCTGTCGAACAAACAACATTAAACAAACGTACGAACAACATAAGACATTCTGCAGGTTCCATCAGGAAGGACAACACTTTTCCCAAGCGTTTCCTTTAAACATCATGTGGACACCTCATTTCTCGGTTGCGAACAGGGTCGCAAAGGGGTTGGCGGCTTGGGAGTCAGACCCGAGGTCGTCACCTTCTCCCGGGTGCCAAACTCTGGAGTGGATTAGGGCGGAAAGGGCTGCTTGGTGTGAGTTGGGGTTGCTCTCGTCGTTGCGGACGAGTCTGTAGGAGTTGTCGTGGTGCCAATAAGTTGTGTCGAGTTGTGTGGGGACAAAGTCGGGGTTGGTTCGGTGGTGGGATTTATTTAGAAAAGTGATCAGGAAGGGATCACTTGGATCGTAGTCGGAGTCGCTGGGTGTGGGTCCGGTTGCATGGGGATAGTAGGGAGGCGTGCTGTGGTTATCGTCCGAGTCACAGTCTCTGTCTCTGCTGCTGCAGTCTGTGGGCGTTCCGGGGCGGAGTGTATATTTCGGGGGTGGAGTCGAGGTCGAGTCCGTGGCTGGGCTGGACGTGGTGGGGGTTGGTCGGGTTACGTTGGCTGTGGTTTTCGCGGTGTTGCTGCGGGCTGGAAATGCTTCCAAACATTTTGTAAAGGTGTCTATGACCACCAGTACATATTTATAGCCATTCCTGCAAGGGGGAAATGGACCTATAAAATCAATCTGGAGGTTAGTCCAGGGGCCGTTAACGGGTCGGGTGTGACTGAGTTGGGCCTTTTTGGCATATCTGTCGGGGTTGTTCTGCGCACAGATAAGGCAATTCTCAATGTAATGGCTTACACCTTCCTTGAGATTTGGCCACCAACAAAGCTGTTTGAGGTGGGCTGTAGTGGGATCGATTCCCTGGTGTCCATGACCATCATGGAACAAACAAATCAATTGGTTCCTGTCCTGTTCAGGAACTACATAAAGGGTGTCCTTTAACACCACACCATCATGTGTGGTCAGTGTATTTCTGAACCACTCGTAGGAGGCTGGAAACTTTCCTTTCACAATCTCCGAGAGATTGCTGTCCTGCTTCTGGGCCTCTACTAGATCCTCTATTCTAGTCTGCGTGACCTGAACTGCACTCACTGGCGCACTTACTGGCGCGCTTTCGGGGGGTTTCCAAAAATACCCATGTCTGGAACCTGCTTTAGCCAGTGCGTCAGCTTTTACATTTCCAGGGGGGGAGGAACAATGGTGGCTGCGGACTTTTATGATCCCAAAAGTCCTGTTCTGGGCTTTCTTTAAAATATGGCGGAGTAATGGGGCTGAGGGGAGGGGTTTCCCATCTGCGGAAACAAATCCTCTTGCTTCCCACAGGGGCAGAAATTCTGTAAGGCTGTTACAGGCATAGAGGCTGTCTGAGTATATGTCTGCTGGGCTGGGGAAGGAATCTGGGGGATCTACTATGTATGCGATGGCCGCGAGCTCTGCTGCCTGCGCGCCTAAGTGTCCGGGTAGTTTCAATGCTAATTACTCGAGGGCGCGTCATTGCGCGTCCTCGACATAAATCCCGCAACCTGTTACGCGCTGCCCAACTAAGACTGTGGAAGATCCATCCACATAAATCTTAATGGGACTTCCGGTTGCGGTGAGGATGAGCTAGCCGCACGTTTCGGCGGCTCCAGCTCCGATGGACCTGCGGGCTCTTTTAAGAGCCCCAACGGGGATTTTTTCGGCCAAGCAACCCGGTGTGGGGTGTGTGGGAAGGGAGTCCCCCCCGAATGACGAAGGAAAAAACCGGCGGCGGCGGCTGCAGCCTGAAGAAACTTCAACCATAAGGTCAGAGGGAGTGGAAGACAAAATGGCGGCGGAGAAATCGCAGGCGACATGGGGGCCTGAGCAGGACGAGGTCGTGAGACGGTGCGTGGACCTGCTGAAGAAGGAGGTACTGACCCCGATGCTACAGGCAATTGAGGGGCTTAAGGAGACTTTAAAGACCCAGGAGACTGAGCTTCGCGTGGTGGAGCAGAAGGTGTCAGGTATTGAGGACGAGGTCCTGGGCCTGGCGGTTCAGACTCAGACACACGAGGCACTTCATAAAAAGTGTGCTGAAAGGATCGAGGCCCTTGAAAACGGAGCGCGAAGGAAGAACCTTAGGATACTAGGTCTCCCTGAGGGTGTGGAAGGAGTGGACTGTGGAGCGTACGCAAGTAAGATGCTGAGCTCACTGATGGGTGCTGAGGCCCCTGCGGGCCCCATGGAGGTGGAATGGGCAGGTCGGATCCCGGCGAGAAGACCAAAAGCGGGAGAACCACCGAGGGCGATAATCGTGCGATTCTACCGCCTTAAGGTCAGAGAAGAGGTCCTGAGATGAGCTAAAAAGGTGCGGAGTAGCAGATGGGAGAATGCGGTGGTACGGATATACCAGGATTGGAGTGCGGAGGTGGCGAGAAGGAGGGCGAGCTTCAACCGAGCCAAAGAGGTTTTGCACAAAAAGAAGGTGAAGTTTGGGATGCTGCAGCCGGCAAGACTATGGGTCACGTATCAGGAGAGACACTATTACTTCGAGACGGCGGAGGAAGCATGGACCTTTATTCAAGAAGAGAAACTGGACCGGAACTGAGGGACTGATGCTGCAGGGAATTGTTATTGTTATTGTTTTGTTAATGTTATGGTGAAAGTTAATCGAGAAGTAAACAGGGAAGGGGGGAGACTCTGGGGAAATGTGGGCGCCGGTGAGGGGGGAAAGACGGGACATAGGCGGAGAATGGGGAAGGGGAGGGGGAGGGGAAAGGGAGCTGCGCCATAAGAGGCGGGTCAGGTAAATGGATGTTCCCGCGCCAGAAAGAATAAGGCGGGAAAACAGGCGCAAGGCGGATGGGAGTTCCCTCACACCGGGGGGGGTCGAGGAGTGAGCAGGAGTAGCCGGGGTCAGTTGAAGTCAGCTGACTTACGGAAGCGATATGGGGGGAGCAATCAAGCTAGATAGGGATCTAGCGGGGGGGGGGGGAGGGGACAACTGGGTTGCTGCTGCGGAAATCCAAAAGGGAATGGCTAAAGAGTGGGTGGTCGGGGACGGTGCGCGACGCTGGGGGAGCGAGCGGGAGCGCGGAGGCGGGATATGGGACTGGCCTAGAGAAGGTAATGGCTAGTCGACACGGGAGGGGGGCAGGTAGCCCCCTAGTGAGGCTGATCACGTGGAACGTGAGAGGCCTGAATGGACCGATAAAAAGGGCCCGAGCGCTCGCGCATTTGAAAAGACTAAGGGCAGACGTGACTATGCTCCAAGAGACGCACCTAAAGGTGGCGGACCAAGATAGGCTAAGGAAAGGATGGGTGGGACAGGTATTCCACTCAGGACTGGACGCAAAGAACAGAGGGGTGGCCATTTTGGTGGGGAAACGGGTAGCATTTGAAGCAAAGAACATCGTAGCAGATAGCGGAGGTAGATATGTAATGGTGAGTGGTAGGCTGGAGGGAATGGAGGTCGTGTTGGTTAATGTGTATGCCCCAAATTGGGACGATGCGGGATTCATGAGACGGATGCTGGGGCGTATACCAGACCTGGAGGCAGGAAATTTGATTTTAGGAGGGGACTTCAATACGGTGCTGGACCCGGGGCTAGATAGATCCAGCTCAAGGACTGGAAGAAGGCCGGCAGCGGCCAAGGTACTTAAGGGGTTTATGGACCAAATGGGGGGAGTGGATCCATGGCGATTTCTAAGACCTAGGGCTAGGGAGTATTCCTTCTTCTCCCATGTCCATAAAGTGTACTCCCGGTTAGATTTTTTTGTTTTAGGAAGGTCGTTGATCTCTAGGGTGGAAGAAGCTGAATACTCAGCCATTGCGGTTTCGGATCATGCCCCACATTGGGTGGACCTGGAAGTAGGAGAGGACAGGGAGCAGAGAACACTCTGGTGATTAGATGTGGGACTGATGGCGGATGAGGGAGTGTGTGCAAGAGTGAGGGGGTGTTTTGAGAGATACCTGGAGGTCAATGACGACGGCGAGGTTCCTGTGGGAGTGGTCTGGGAAGCACTAAAAGCGGTGGTCAGAGGAGAGCTGATCTCTATTGGGGCCCACAAAAGGAAAACAGAGGCCAAGGAAAGGGATAGATTACTGGGGGAAATTTTAAGGGTGGACAGGGAATTTGCAGAGACCCCGGAGGAGGAGCTGTACAGGGAGAGGAGACGACTTCAGACCGAGTTTGACCTTCTGACCACCAGAAAGGCGGAGGTACTGTGGAGGAAGGCACAGGGGAGGAGGTACGAATATGGGGAAAAGGCTAGTCGCCTGTTGGCGCACCAACTGCGAAAGAGGGCAGCAGCGAGGGAGATAGGAGGAATTAGGGATGAAAGGGGAGACACTGTGCGAAGGCCAGGAAAGATAAATGAGGTGTTTAAGACCTTTTATGAGGAACTGTATAGGTCTCAACCCCCAGGGGGAGAGGAGGGGATGCGGCGGTTCCTGGACCAATTGAGGTTCCCGAAAGTGGAGGAGCGGGAGGTGGCAGGCCTGGGGGCGCCGATTGAGGTGGATGAGGTTGTTAAGGGACTGGGAAGCATGCAGGCAGGGAAGGCTCCGGGGCTGGACGGGTTCCCGGTGGAATACTACAGAAAATATGTGGACTTGTTGGCCCCGTTGATGGCGAGGACGTTCAATGAGGCCAGGGAAGGGGGACTCTCCCCCCGACGATGTCGGAGGCGACGATATCGCTAATTTTGAAGAGAGACAAAGATCCGTTGCAGTGCGGGTCCTATAGACCTATTTCACTATTGAACGTGGACGCCAAGTTGCTGGCAAAGGTACTGGCATCGAGGATAGAGGACTGTGCCCCGGGGGTGGTGCACGAAGACCAGACAGGGTTCGTAAAAGGGAGACAACTGAATGTTAACGTGCGACGACTATTAGGGGTGATATTGATGCCCCCAGTGGAGGGGGTGGCAGAGATAGTGGCGGCAATGGACGCAGAGAAGGCATTTGATAGGGTGGAGTGGGAGTATTTATGGGAAGTGTTAAGGAGGTTTGGGTTTGGGAACGGGTTTATTCGCTGGGTTAGACTTCTTTATGGGGCACCAACGGCAAGCATAGTTACAGGTCGACATAGATCGGAGTATTTCCGATTATATAGGGGAACAAGACAGGGATGCCCGCTGTCTCCATTGTTGTTTGCGTTGGCAATTGAACCTCTGGCCATGGCGTTGAGAGACTCCAGGAAATGGAGAGGGGTGATTAGAGGGGGAGAAGAACATCGAGTCTCCTTATACGCGGATGACCTATTGCTATACATGTCGGACCCAGCGGGGGGGATGATAGAGGGAATTCTCGGGGTATAGGCTAAACATGGGGAAGAGTGATTTTTTTGTGATACATCCAGGGGACCAGAATAGAGAGATAGAAGGCTTACCGCTAAGGAAAGTGGAAAGAAACTTCCGATACCTGGGGATTCAGATCTCTAGGAGCTCGGGAACCTTGCACAGACTTAATTTGACATGGCTGGTAGAACAAATGGAGGAGGACTTCAAGAGGTGGGACATGCAGCCTTTATCGCTGGCGGGCAGGGTGCAAGCAATTAAGATGATGGTCCTCCCGAGGTTCTTATTTGTATTTCAATGTCTCCCTATATTAATCACCAGGACCTTTTTTAATAAAATAGATAGGAGCATCACGAGCTTTGTGTGGGCAGGGAAAGTTCCGAGAGTAAGGAGGGGGTTCCTTCAGCATAGTAGGGATAGAGGAGGACTGGCACTACCGAACTTGGGAGATTATTATTGGGCCGCCAA
This sequence comes from Scyliorhinus torazame, assembly GCF_047496885.1. Classification (NCBI taxonomy): domain Eukaryota; kingdom Metazoa; phylum Chordata; class Chondrichthyes; order Carcharhiniformes; family Scyliorhinidae; genus Scyliorhinus; species Scyliorhinus torazame. Next base: position 174,973,532 of record NC_092716.1, on the reverse strand, counting down.
TGTGGCAATGATACGTAGATGGATGATGGAGGGTGAGGGAGCGGCGTGGAAAAGACTGGAGAGAAAGTCCTGTAAAGGGACGAGTTTAGAGGCGCTGGTGATGGCACCGCTACCGCTTTCACCTAAAAAGTATACCACGAACCCGGTGGTGGCGGCAACACTGAACATATGGGGACAGTGGAGGCGACAGAGAGGGGTGTGGGGAGCCCTGGTGGGGTCCCCTATCAGGAACAACCATAGGTTCGCCCCAGGAACAATGGATGGAGGATTTCAGAGCTGGTACCAGTTGGGAATTAGGAAAGTGGGAGATTTATTCATAGATGGGACTTTTGCGAGCTTCGGAGCATTGGAGGAAAAGTATAAGTTACCCCGGGGAAATTTCTTGAGATATATGCAGGTGAGGGCGTTTACTAGACAACAGGTGAGGGAATTTCTGTTGCTCCCGACACAGGGGATACAGGACAGGGTGCTTTCAGGGGTGTGGGTCGGAGAGGGCAAGGTGTCAGAGATTTACAGAGAGATGAGGGAAGAGGGGGAGGAGTCGGTGGGAGAACTAAAGGGAAAGTGGGAAGAAGAATTAGGGGAGGAGATAGAAGAGGGTATGTGGGCTGATGCCCTAAGCAGGGTAAACTCCTCTTCCTCATGCGCCAGGCTTAGCCTGATTCAATTTAAGGTGCTACATAGAGCACACATAACGGGGGCAAGATTGAGCAGGTTCTTTGGAGTGGAGAACAGATGTGGGAGGTGTGGCGGGAGCCCGGCAAACCACGCACATATGTTTTGGGCATGCCCGGCACTGGAAGGATATTGGAAGGGAGTGACGGGAGTGATCTCGCAGGTGGTGAATGCCCGGGTCAAACCAAGCTGGGGGTTAGCCCTATTTGGAGTTGCGGAAGAGCCGGGAGTGCAGGAGGCGAAAGAGGCCGATGTTGTGGCCTTTGCGTCCCTAGTAGCCCGGCGCAGGATCCTACTTATGTGGAAGGAGGCGAAACCCCCCGGACTGGAGGCCTGGGTAAACAATATGGCGGGGTTTATTAAACTGGAGCAGATAAAGTTTGCCCTGAGAGGATCGGCTCAAGGGTTCACCAGGCGGTGGCAGCCATTTCTCGACTACCTAAGGGAACGTTAGAGGGAAGACAGATGACCAGCAGCAGCAACCCAGGGGGAAGGGGGGGTGGAGGGGGGAGGGGGGGGGGGGTTAGTTTAGTATAGGTCACTAGATAATGGGGTTTTGTTACTTGTGTATTGTTAAAAAGTTAAACATTTCTATTTTGTTATCGTTCCGTTTGTTTTGTAAGAGGGAAAAATGTTGTTTAGAAAAAATTTTCAATAAAATATATATTTTTTTAAAAATCTTAATGGGTTCACACGTGTCTGTGTGCGGGGGGCTCTGAGATGAATTTCCTATCTTTCTGGGGGGTGTTTTAGCTATGAAGTGGCCTGTGTTATGGTGTGGAGAGGTAATCTCACATTCATGGGGGGTTCCGGGGTACTGTAAATTGTCCGCTAAGTAGGTGTGTGTCCTTGTCCGTTTCACTGTGATGTCCCGTCCCTGCAAGAGAAGGGTCCATCTAGCTGCTCGTATTTGGCTGACGGTACCGTCCTTGAGTCGTCCGTCCAGTAAAAGTTGGGTGGGGGTGTGTTCGGTCAGAATGGTGATGGGGTTCAGTCCGGTAATGTAGGAAAAGTACTGGACTGCCCAGAAAACTGCGAGCAGGTGCCTCTCACAGGCTGAAAATCCCTGCTCCACAGCATCTAAAAGTCGGGAGGCGTAAGCTACGGGTCTTAACTGGTCGTTAATCCGTACTGTTTCTGGGGTCTAGGATCAGGTCCTGTTACTTGTACGGAGCCAGTCATCCGTCCACAGTCGTGCTTGTGGGTCGCGAATGCTGCCCTGTTCTTTTGCAGGACTGCCCTAACCTGCTTGTCCGTACTAAGCGTGGTCGGGTTGAACCAAAATTCGCCTACTGCGCTAATTTTGTTCATGTAGTCCCTTATGTTGAGCGTTGCGGGGGCTCTAGCGGATTTCGCCATCTTCCAGACATACTGGTTGACTGGATCGAAGGACAGGTGGTGGGAATTCATAAAGTCGATTCCCAGAATGTGTTCTGCTGTGTGGGGCAGGTCGACTAAAACTACGAGGTGTTTTGTGGTTATGTTACCAATTTGAATGGGTACAGAGGCTGTGATGTGTCCCTGCTGTGAGTGGCCTGTAAAGCCGCTGAGGGTGATAGTGGCTGTAGTGGGCCACGTGTCTTTTTGAAATAGAGTGGAGGAATTTATGGTGGTGCGGGACCCTCCTGTGTCCCAAAGAAATTCGATCGGCTGTCCCCGAATTTTTGCTGCGACTACGGGTCGTCCTGACCTATCCCAAAGGGTGTCGCAGACCCAACTGGGGGAGCCCGTACACCTTCAGTCCGTTCCGGTCAAGTCCGTCTGATCCGAACGGGCGCTAACGCTATGGATGGGCTCTGCCTTTTTCTTAATCAGAGTTCCCGTCTGTTGGGCTCTCTGTGGCTTTTGGGGGCCATTGTACTCTTTTGCAAAATGTCCCAACTGTCCGCAGTTGTAACATTCTTGTGATTTGGGTGGGGGGCTGTTCTTTCCCTCATTTACCCAGGCGGGGTTGTGATGGGTTGCTTTTACTGCCTGCATGTCTGCGGCGGTTTGCTTTTCCTCGGTGGTTTTAGCGGTGGGTTTATTCTGAACAGACTGCTCCCAAACGCGGGACAATCTTTTAACCACCCACTTCTCATTATGGGCCTCTTCTGAGGAATCATAACTATTACAGGCATTCTGTCCTGCATCTGTGGCATGGGAGATAAGGGTGCCATCCATTTGGCCATATTGTCTGGGGACAAATGGGCACGGTCTACGTCTCCAAAAACAGCTGCGAAGTGAATCCACAGGCGTCCTGCGAACGCTGTGGGGTGTTCAGACTTCTTCTGCCTACACTTATTGAGGCCATCTACGGGGTCACCCCGGTTATACCCGATCGCATCCAGGATCGTGGTATGCATTTCTGCAAGAGTGCCTCCTCCTACATTCTGTGGGTCGGGAAGGGCTGCTGCTACCGATGGATCTAAACTTAGAACCATGAGCTTTACATGCTCTCTCTCATCCAGGCCGTACATGTTCGCCTGATTTTTGACGGTGGCAAAGAAATGGTGGGGGTCTGCGGCGGGGAGGAACGGTGTGATCTTTGCATTGCGTCCCGCAATTGGGTCACTGTTAGAGGGGTGGAATATAGAAATTCCGCCTCGTCCGATGTGGCTGTGCGGTGGGTGGTTACAGGGTTCATTGGAGCCTGAACTACCTGCTGTGTGGGGGGTTGGGGTGCTTTTCTCCTTTGGGGCTTTCCCTGCGCACATGTTCCCTGAACATATCTCTGTGCTGTTTCTTGTAACTCTTCCCAATCAGGGCCGTCTTCCTGGTCTAACTTTTCCCCAAAGGTTTCCTGAAATCCTTTCTGGACAGAAAGCAGTGATTGCAGGTCTGCAATCTGTTTCCGGGAATTTGCATGGTCTATTGTGCTCTGTCTTTGTTCTGTGGTGGCAGCGTGGAGCGCTCTCAAGGCTGCCTTGAGATCACTACATTGTTTCTGTAGCATCTCCACCTGCTTTTCTGCTTCTTTCCTTACCAGGACTGCACGCTGCGTGTCCTGATAGGCCTTTTCATACTGGGATTGGAAACTGCTTAAATGCGCCAGACAAGACTGGTGACCCCGTTTGGCGTCAGCCACCTCTTCATCCTTTGCTGCCAATTTCCTTCTTAACTCTAAATTTTCTTTCTCAACCTTGCATACATCGACTTTACTCATCCGATGTATGCCCTCTGATTCTTTGCGGAGCGTCTTGACAACCTCCTCTGTGCCTCGCAACTGTGCCAAACAGGACACGATTGCCATCGGCTTGCGAGCTTTCGCTAAGCTCTTGTTATGTATCTCACTCATGTTCTCCCACCAATCATAGATTATCATAGAATTTACAGTGCAGAAGGAGGCCATTCAGCCCATCGAGTCTGCACCGGCTCTTGGAAAGAGCACCCTACCCATCGAGTCTGCACCGGCTCTTGGAAAGAGCACCCTACCCAAGGTCAACACCTCCACCCTATCCCCACAACCCAGTAACCCCACCCAACACTAAGGGCAATTTTGGACACTAAGGGCAATTTATCATGGCCAATCCACCTAACCACCAAGTATGCCCTATACTTCCGGAACCTGATTTGTTATTATCGCAGAAATCATTCCACATGGGCCATCCTTTGCCCATGAGATATTTCCGGATTTCCTCTTCCCAAATGGGACACTGTCCCACTCTACGGCTGCTGGTCGATCCGACCGCAAATTCCTCAGGGTTCATGTGGCGCTGCACTGCCTGCATGGCCATCTTTCCTATCCGCTTGCTTCGTTTAAATTTGGAACAGGGGGCTAAGGCGGTGTCGTAGATGCGGGTACGGCTTGCGCTAATTTCCAAAAATACAGACTTCCGACAGTTTTGACGCAACAAAAACCTATCAGTTTTACCTTATAGCCCTGTTAGTTACACATGCATACACACACTTCCGAATTATGACTATTAATCAGAACCGCTTGAACACTTGTGGTTTTCTGTTTCCAATTGGGTTTCTAATTCAAATTTCTTGGGTTCTCCCGGAGTGGTTTTCCACTTCTAGATCGGGTCCCACCAGAGTCGCCAAAATGTTGCTCGTTTTAGCCTTAGTTTACTTTATTCTTATTCTGTCACCTTTGCTCATGAGTCGCCAGGTATCTTTCTGATACCGCCACGTGGTTCAAGTCCAAGTAATGATTCATAATGCAACACACCGCTTAGTAAGCGTTAAATCAACGCTCATTTATTATATACAGCAATTAATACTTATACAATAATCCTACTTCTAGACTACTACCTACCACTAAAGGCCAATACTTAACTTTGGAAGTGGCCCACCAGGTCAGGGAAACGAATGGTCTTTCGAATTGGGTCTGAGCCTGCGGGATTCAAAAGCTGGTACAAGTCGATAGTCAGGAGCGCCTATCTGGTAGCGATCGCTGGAGTAACACTTACAGTTTCTTGTAGAAGGGTCTCGAAGGTTGCGAGCAGGAAGAGAAGGGTCGAGTTGAACTTGGTCCCTATTCTTATAGTCCCCAGGGGCTTCCCGCCTCTCGGGGTGGACCTCGTACCTGGTTCCAAGTGATTGGACCTGGTCCCAATCACTTGGTTTGATATGCTCCAATAATGGGGTGATTCCTTGATCGGGGGGTGGTCGTTTACCTTTCTTTGTGTTAGCCCCTTCTGGCGCCGAAAGGTCTGGGTCGCCTTTCAATTGCTAATTTGTAGCAATTGTTCCCGGGGATGGCTGATTAAAATGCAGATGGCTGGATTGTTGTGATGTTGATGGCTGCAGGTATCGGTCTGGACTGACTTCCCCAGAGGCGAATACACTGTTTTACCTGCAGCTGTCCGTTTGAGTCCTGTTGGCTGATTTTCCCATCAGCCTCTTCCGTTTGCCATTTTAAATTGGGGTTTGACCATTCTAATCGGGAATCAGCCATTTTATGTGGCTACACTGGGATGGTGTGTGTGTGGGGAAAATCGTTTCTGTACGCCTGCGGTTTGTCAGCCTCCTGAGTGTCAATCACGGACCCGGCAATCCGGCACCGTTTTTCATTAGAATTGATTGTGTTCCACGTGGCACCGGTGCTAGCCCATTAATAGTAGCAGAATCGGTGCAGGTGTGGCGCCAAATTTTCTGTCGTGAAAGTCCACGGATTCTCCATTGGCGTCGGCACTTCGTCTCAGAAACAGAAAATCCAGCCCGAAGTGTTTCCCATTCCGGAAGCTGGTGGGAAATCTTCTGGCCCTGACCTCATTCATTAGGCACCCAGGGATTTTGAGTTTTTCCAAGGCAAGGCAGGCCTGATGACGCGTATCCTGCCATCCTACCTGGGTGCCATATTGGAAAAGCACCCAACACCACTGACCCACTATTGAAGAAAGAAGATGGACCTCCTGAAAATGAAGATGGATTTCCAGGAGCACTCTGAGGCTGGAAGTTGGACCTTCCTCCATAGAATCCCTACAATACAGGAGGAGGCCATTCGGCCCATCGAGTCTGCACTGACCCTTCGAAAGACGACTTGACCTATTCCCAATCCCCAGTCCTATCCCTGTAACCAGACCTAACCGTTGGACACTAAGGGGCAAGTTAGCATGGCCAATCTACCTAACCTGCACATCTTTGGACTGTGGGAGGAAACCGAAGCACCCGGAGGAAACCTACGCAGACATGGGAAGAATGTGCAAACTCCACACAGTCACCCAAGGCCAGAATTGAACCTGGGACCCTGGAGCTGTGAGGCAGGAGTGCTAACCACTGTGTCGCCCGAGGGTAGATTTGGACCTGGGCCCCTGCCACTGTGAGACAGCAGTGCTAACCAGGACGCCAAATCTGGAAGGCCCACCTGTAGATGCTCCTGTCATTCACTGCTGTGATGTTCCACGGTCCATGGTTTCCAGCACCCTCCGTCTAGAACTCTGGAGACAACCCTAGCATTGTTCAGGTGAATCCTGATATCTACATACTACATTTCCCAAATGTTTTCCCGCTGGTACCGCGGAGAATTTAGGGTTGATGGTTAGCCTTCATCGGCATCTGATTCGCCGGAGGCAAATTAGTTTCACTCCAGCCTCCAGCATGTTTTCTGATCAGCCATGGCAGGCACCAGAGGAAGATCCAGCGGAAAAACAAAATTATTAGGCCTTATGCTGAATTCAGCATCCCCCACCACTGACCACATCGGAGAATTATGCTGAAGATCTTGCTGCATGCAAAATGACTGCCTTATGATCCCTCCTCACTAAATATACATGATGTCATATCAGCAAGGTTTACAACACGTTTGGCCAGACGAGAAGAAGTTGAGGAGGTCCCTTGGGGGCCACAGAGGTAAGTATAGCTCCCCCAGTCCCTGGCACAGGTTGGTACTGCCTTGTTGGCATTGCCAGTTTGATACAGTGCGAAACTGGCAGTGCCAACATGTGCCGGCGGTAGTGCCAGAGGCAATGTCTAGTGAGAGCCCCATTTGAGGAGGGGGATTGCAATTATGTGTGTGTGGGGGTGTGGGGGGGGGGCAGGAGAGAGCAAACATTAGGGTGGGGGATGGGAAGTGCCAGCGATACCTCCGCAGTGTTTGTGGAGTGGTGCATTTATTGGGGGGGTAATGGGGCGGAAGGTGGGAAGAACTCCAATACCTCCGTGATTACACCACACTTTTGCCACAGTCAGATCAATGGCCAAGGGTGCCCAACTCAAAGTCTGCTTGAATCACCCGAATAATCAGACAAGGCTGTTTTCTCAATGTTATGGTTATATGCTATCTAATAATGTAATTCTAGAACCCTAGATTTCATAGCATCTCCGTATCAACAAAAACTTACCTGAGCTCCTCCCTTAATCGGTAGTATGTTTTTTCCAGATTTTCATTTCGGACTGATGCTGGCACATCAGGGATGAACCAAGATGCAAGGTACTTGATGCAAACAGCAATATTCTAAAACAGAAATGGAAACCGTTGTTTAATTTGATAACCTTACTTTGTAGAACCAACTGCCCTATCATATAATTACTTAGTTTGTAAACTAAGTAATTAACAAAACAGCATCGTCGAGGAGCACGCCACACGCCATTGAGACGGCCTCAGGACGTTACCTGAAAGCCCGCCCCCAGTGCTCTTGACTGCGCGGTTGACTCATGGTCTCAGCTGTTGGGAGCCCAGCGTGGCGGCTGTAGACTATGTCCAGCGCCGCCAACAGTCAGACAGGAGCCATGCTGCTGGCTGGGGGGCTTCGATGAGAACTGGGGGATTTGGTGGGGGATGGCCCGGTCCCGGGGTGGTGAGGGGGTGCCTATCTGGGAGGTCGGGTCCAGGCACAGCCCAGGCCATGTTGTAAGGCGGGACCGCTGCAGGTCATCGCATGCGCATGCGCGGCCATGGACCCGGCAATTCTCCAGGTATTTACATCGGGAAGGCCGTGCGTTTTACATGGCGCGGCTGCTAGCCCCTAACCGGTCGGAGGATCGATGCTGCAGCCGCGCCGATTTTTCCCACGTAAAACGCCATGGATCCTCTGGACATAGCCCCAAAATCGGAGAATCCAGCCCAGTTGCTTTGTCTTTAGGTCCCAGCAGAGCAAATGTGGTAGTGAAACTTAGGGCCTTGGTATTCAACACAGTGTAACTGCACTGTAGAGAAGAGAGCTATTACTCACCTCAAATAAAAGAAGGCAGGCCAAACGAGCAGCAAGAATGTGCCAGAATTGGCTAGTATGCCTTTGGTTGTGTTCATTTCTGTAGTCACGATACCTGGGATGAAACACAATTCATGAATAAACTCAAAACTTGTAAACCTGATGCAGTCGGAAGTATAAAGCAAGCATTATATATTCAGGACATCTCTGGTCTAGCACAAGTCTACCACAGAACCCTGCTGCAGCTTCTATCCTGAAATTCACTCCATTTGACTGTGAGTCCATTTCAAATGAGGGTTTAGCCTTGTTAGTTGTGATAGCCTCACACTCCTCAACTCTCAAATGCCTCCTCGAGGGCACACATGCCATATCTCAGAGGATGATGAGTGCATTCCATTGCAAGCAAACCTTGATGCCTTAACAGTTGCCTGAACTCTAGGAGCCTTGTCACCATAGAGGCAGCTGCCAACAGTCAGACGAGCACGGCTTCTTACGAGCACGGCTTCTTATGACCACTTCTCATGGTCACTTCTCATGACCAAAGGGTAAATGTGTGGATGAGCAGAGGGCAGCTGAGCATATAATCCCTAATGGTCCTGGTAGAGGTCTGGGGTCTAGGGGCTCCTGGTGTGGCTGGGGGTGTGTTCAGAGTAAAGTTTGCCAGCACAACTGGCTCGCTGGATAGCACTCTGAGAGAAAGGGGACATGCAAGGGTGGGCGAGGCTTCGGGGATTTGAGGTTCCGAGGTGGAAACCCTAATTAATTGTTGGTCTCTCTCCTCCAATTCCTTCCACATAAAATGATGTTTGTTGTCGTGGATCCCGCGGAGGCTGCGCTCACATTGCTTGTGGCAGCCGAGACAGGCAGATACCAGAGATGGCAGACGTACACCCTGAAGATCCGGCTGCGCATCAAGCTGAGGAGGGACCCAAAAGGGAGGACAGTAATGGTTCAAAGTGTACATGCGTCATTGGTCATTCAATGAGCTGATGGACACCATGTATCGTAGAAGACTACGTCTCAGCAGGGAGACAATGCGGCACATGTGCCACGCCCTTGCAGACTTGGCACCCCATGGAGGACACTCGCTCCCGGTGGCTGTGAAGCTCACTGCAATCCTGACCTTTTATGCCACCGGGTCATTCCAAGACTCGAGCAGGGATCTGTTTGGCATTTCCGAATCTTCCGTCCACAAGCACACCTGGGAGGTTATGGATGATCTGTATGCCCAGGCATCCAAAGATATCACCTTCCAGCTGGATCCGGCCCACCAAGGTGCTTGGGCTACAGAATTTGCTGTCATCGCTGGGATGCCCCAGGTCCACGGAGCGGTCAATGTCACCGGAGAATCAGGAGTGCCCTAATATTAACATAATGTGGAGATGCCGGCGTTGGACTGGGGTGAGCACAGTACGAAGTCTTACAACACCAGGTTAAAGTCCAACAGGGTTTAGTGACATCGAAACAAACCTGTTGGACTTTAACCTGGTGTTGTAAGACTTCGTACTAATATTAACAGGAAAGGGTTCCATCCCTGACTGTTCAGATCATGTGCGACCACCACCACCGAATCATGCATATGTGTGCCCGCTACCCTGGGAGTTACACGCTGAGGCACTCGGAGATTCCCGGTGTCGTCAAGGACCACACCAGATGACGGGTTGGCTCGTGGTGGACAAGGGGTACCCGCTGAGGTCATGGCTGATGACGCCGTCGGTGCAGAGGCTGAGACCGGGGCGGAGACCTGTTATAATGAGGCTCACATTGCCACCCGTGCTGTTATTGAGCAGTGTATCGACCTGATAAAAATGCAGTTCCAATGCTTGGACCGTTCTGGTGGTGTCCTGCAGTACACCCCCCAGAGGCCCTCTTGCTTTAGGTGGTATGCTGTGCCCTCCACAATATGGCACAGCAGTGGGGCAACATGCTGGAAGAGGAGCAGGAGGAGGGGCATGCGGTCTTGTCTGAGGAGGAGGGGTCCAGGAGGGACTGGAGGATGGGCCCAAGGAGGAGCCAGAGAATGGAGGATAGACGGCGGCAAGGGTCCAAATTGCGAGGAGGACCAGGGAAGCCCTCATTGTCGTGTCCAGATTCTCCCAGGACGAGAATGTTTCCATCAGCTCAAAACCCCCTCATTTGCCTCACTCCCATCCCGTTTTCCCTCCCTCCCCCCTGCCCCTGCATTCCCCACCCCCACCCCCCATTACATCACCCCTTGTGAAAATTAACGTGACAGTGGCTTCACATGCGTGAGGTGTTATGGGCCAGGTTTTAGAGAACCCCAAAGTGTATCATGGAGTTCATCTGACCCACAACTTTGAATAGATTGTTGTATGGGGAGCACAGGGCCCACTCTACAGGTGCAGTACAGTAGAAATGGAAAAGTATTTTTTAAAAGCAAAACAATGTTTATTCTATGAACTCAAGTTAATCTTTCAAAACATACAGTGAACATCTTAGCAACCATTAATTCAAATACAACCCACAAAGAATACAACACTAAGTAATCCTTTAAGCTTTCCTTTTTAACATTCATACGACTTAAAAACAAAACCTTTATCAGAAGCACATCAGGTTAAAGTCACTATTGAAAACATTTATAATTCTGAATTCACCAAATGATCAAGAGATAGTCTTTTGATGGCAGAGAGATCAATAGTACAGCTGCTCTGTCTGGCTTCAGCTCCCACACTGAAAACGAAACTAAAACACACCCTGCAGCAAACAGTCTAAAATGAAAGTAAAAAGCTGACAGACAGCCCAGCTCCACCCACTCTCTGACATCACTGCAGTAGTAAACACCCATTTCTTAAAGGTACTCTCACTACAGATATTTATATACATACCTATTTATAAACACCCATTTCTTAAATGCAATCTCACATGACAGAGGTGTGACGTTTTAATAGTGAACGTTTTACTGTGACTGTTTCGAACCCAGCTAGCTACAGATAGTGATCCCACCAGTGCCCACTCAGTGCTCCTCACGCTTCTTAGTCTTCCATGGCCTACGTCTAGGTGAGTCCCCAGGATGCACATCATAGGTGGAGGCAGCCTGCTGCCTTCCACGTCCTGTGACCCTAGATGCCCTTAGTGCATGTCCGTTGGAGGACCTGGAGCTGTGGGGGGGGGGGGGGGTGCCTCCTCTAACTTACTGGTGCCACTGGCGTGCTGTACCATCCTGTTCTGCCCGTTGCCCTTAAGGTGCCAAGAGGAGAGGGGTGTTGGAAGTACTGGAGACCGCAGTTGTCTCCTTGGTGGCGGCGTTCCAATCGTCGAGTGGGGACCTGTCCGGCACCTCACAGGCATCGGCGCACAGATGCATCTGCGCCCTGACGGACATACTGTCTGCTCTGGCGGACCGTTATACATCCAGTTCCCTGTGGACCACGTCCGCCAGGGTGCCCGGGCAGTGGGGTTTGCTGCCGTTGCCAGGATGGCCCGGATCCAGGGGGTCATCGATGGGTGCACGTCGCCCTATGGCCACCGGCGGATAGCAGGCCGCTGTTCACCAACTGTAAGGGGTACCACTCCATGAACATTCAGGTGGTCTGTGACCATCAGATGAGGATCGTGCACGTCTGCGCCCGATACCCAGAAAGTGTGCATGACTCGTTTGTGTTTGCACAATCTGTGATCCCCAGCATTTTCGATGGACGCCCCCCCTCCCCCGGCTGCGGGGCTGGTTGCTACGCGACAGGGGTTACCCATTGCGTTTGTGGCTGATAACACCTATACGGAGGCCAGAGACCGCTGCGAAGACCTGCTACAATGATGCCCATTGTGCGACCAGGGGTGTGGTTGAGGTGCTGAAGATACGCTTCAGGTGCCTGGACCGCTCTGGAGGGGGCCTCCAGTACGAGGCAAGGAGGGTCGGCCACATCGTTGTGGTCTGCTGCGCCCTCCACAATATAGCCCAGCAGAGGGGCGATGTGCTGGAGGATGAGGAGTAAGGGGTCAATGAGCGAGACATGGGGGCTGGCCTGGCACGGGAGGTTGCACTACGCTATCAGCAGGGCCAAAGAGCATGGTACACATTAGTTTTCACACGTTTCACCAACCAGGGGGGAGGGAGGTTGCAGGGCAGGGGCACGGACACTACAATACCACACGCCTTCACCACCAGACACCCTCACCTCCCACTCCACCGAACAGCCTCACCTCCCACACACCAAACTACCCGCATGCACCCCCCCCCCCCCCCCCCCCTCTGTATATACACCTGCAGCACTACGAGCCAGGGGCACTTGGTTGGCAGTGGCAGCAGGTCTGGTCCATGGGATGGAGGATGATGACAGCTCGCTCTGCGATGAGCTCCGTGCTCCACGTCGTTAGACAATGTCTGACTCATGCCCACAGTAGCACCTTCCACCTGGGTGATCCCTGCATGCGAGCTGGCCCGTCCATCACATGGCCCTGTCGAATCGCTGGGGATGGGGTGATGGGGACGGTTGGGGCGGGGGTGCTGCACGGTCCACCTTCTGGGCCTCACTCATCCACCACCCCTCACCCCGAGAGGCCATCACTGACCGCCCCACCTACACACCCATCAGACAGAGCACAGAGGCAGGTTTCAACGATGTTAACAGGTGCTTAATGTGAAGAGGTATATACAGTCTGTGCCCTAGCCCCTATAACGAAACTGTGCCTTGTATCCGTGCCAACTTAACTGGTGTCTAACTTTCTATCACTACGCCTAGGTGATTCCCCAGACAGTACAGCAGGAGTGGAGGCAGACTGCTGTGACCCCTGCCTTGTGACGAGGGCTCCCGTTGTTGCACGTCTCCTGGGGCGGCCCGGCCTGGATGGGCCCGGCTGCTCCTCGGACATCCCTGGTGGTGTGGTGCCGCCCTGTTCTGCCCGCTGCCCACCAGATGCACCAGGGACTGGAGGGGGTTGTCCAAGGTGCTGCGCTGTTCCAGGACCTCCCCTGCAGGAGTCACCGGCACGAACCCAGCACCTTCTCCTCCCTCGGGGTGCCCAATGGTATGTTAGCGACCATCGAGCACAGGGAGTGGGCCATCTCCGTCTGGGACTGCGCCACCTCCCTCTGGGCCTGTGCGACGCCATCCAGCACCTGGGCAATGGCGCCGATGCTCTCAGCAATAGCCTGCTGTTACTGGGCCACACTGAGGAGCGCCGCTGCAATCTGCAGCTGGCTCTGGCACATGGTTGCCTGTGAGTGGGTAGCCCTGCCTTGGGTCACAGGTTCCACCTGCACAGAATGCCCCAGGCCTTGCGAAACCCGACCCATGTCCGACATCGTCGCCCCCATTGCCTCCACCGCGGACGCCACCCGTGCGGTTTCGGCCTGGGTGGCACGCAAAACTGGCCCCACTCCCTGCTCCTGCAGGTGGTTGGACTACTCCACCTGTGTCTGCAGGTGCTGTAAGCTGGCCAACATCCCCTCCTGTAGACCCTGGGTCTCTGCCTGCACCTGCACTATGTGTGGGAATAGATCTTCCCGGGACCCGTCTGGGCGGGAGCTGGGTGCTGAGGCCGGCTGCCCTTCGACAGACCAGCCTCTCAGCTGCTCCTACCTCCCCCTGCTGAACCGGAGCGGCTGTGTGCTGTGCACCAGTGAGTGTCCCAGAAGCCGCCTCACGAAATAGCCTAACCGAGGTGATAGTCTCTGAGATGGTGGATGGTGTTGGAGATAGCAGTGATGGAAAGTCGATGTCCTCAACAACCCAAAGTCCGGGGTCTCCTGGGTCGTGGTCCCCTGTGTGTCTGTCCCCTGGGTCGTGGTCTCCTGTGTGTCTGTCCCCTGTGTGGTTGTCATCTGGGTCATGGTCTCCTGTGTGTCTGTCCCCTGTGTGTTTGGTCCGTGTGTGTCTGTCCCCTGGGTCGTGGTCTCCAGTGTGTCTGTCCCCTGTGTGTCTGTCCCGTGTGTTTGTCCCGTGTGTCTGTCCCGTGTCTGGTTGTCCCCTGGGTCGTGGTCTCCTGTGTGTCTGTCCCCTGTGTGTTTGGTCCGTGTGTGTCTGTCCCCTGGGTCGTGGTCACCAGTGTGTCTGTCCCCTGTGTGTCTGTCCTCTGTGTTTCTGTCCCCTGTGTGTTTGTCCCATGTGTGTGTGTCCCCTGTGTGTCTGTCCCGTGTGTGTCTGTCCCCTGTATGTCTTTCCCCTGTGTGTCTGTCCCCTATGTTTCTGTTCCCTGTTTGTTTGTCCCGTGTGTGTCTGTCCCCTGGGTCGTGTGTGTCTTCCCCTGGGTCATGGTCTCCAGTGTGTCTGTCCCCTGTGTGTCTGTCCTTTGTGTTTGTCCCCTGTGTGTCTGTCCCCTGTGTGTTTGTCCCGTGTGTGTATGTCCCGTGTCTGGGTGTCCCCTGGGTCATGGTCCCCTGTGTGTCTGTCCCCTGTGTGTCTGTTCCCTGAATGTTTGTCCCCTGGGTCGTGGTATCCTTGCCCGTCACGGGCAGAGGGCTGCTCTCCCCGGTGGTGCTTGGTTTTCTGGGGGGCACCGGCCCTGGCACTGGCTGGGGGCCTCGGATAGGCCGGGCCCATCGCCGGCTGGTCCTGTTCGGCACAAGACAGCATGTATGGTTAGACAGCCGGACGGGGGTGAGGCGTAAGGTCTGTTGGGGTGTGGGGTGAGGGGGTGTTGGTGTGTGGTGTGAGGAGGGTGTTGGGGTGAGGGGGTGTTGGGGTGTGGGGTGAGGGGGGTGTTGGTGTGGGGGTTGGGGGGTGGGGGGGGGGTGGGGTGAGGGGGGTTGGGCAGGCACACATATGGCATGAGGACCCGCAACCAGGCAAGTGGTTTCACTTGGTGGCGCGCCTCCGACCTCCGCATCGGTGACACCCCTCTCCTCCGGCCCGCTGACAATGTCTAGTGCCCTCTGCTTGGGCACGGTGAAGGGCGCAGGTCTTCCGGTCCCCCTCCGGTCTTCTTCTGCTCCCGGCGTTATGCGCAGCCTTGTCCTGGGGAGGTGTGGAGGGAAAACACAAACAGCAACAATGTTAGGCGGTCCAACGCATGCAGCCCAGGGGTTGGGTCTCTATGGCAACTCTGCCCAGGACACTCGGCCATTGTGGCTGTCATGGGTGGGTGCAGCCATGTGGGTCAGGGTGGGGGGTCCGACCGACCCCTGGTGGACGGGGGGGGTTGGGTCACATGTTTGTGGGGCAGGTTGGTTTGTGCCAGGGGCACAGTGCCCTGAGGATGCCGTGCAGCTCTTTCCTGCACTGGTCTGCAATCTGGGCCACCTCGCTGACAGCGCTGACGGCGCCTGCCACCTTTGCCCAGGCACGGCGAACTATGGTGCCTGCTGACCTCCGTCCGAGCCCGGGGAACAACACCAGCCTCCTCTCCTCCACGGCGTCCAGGAGGCTCTTGAGTTCACCGTCCCAGAATCGCGGCACTGCTCTCCGTGCGGCCATCTTATCTGCGACGCTGTGTGTATCGGGGGGAGAATTATTAAGTGCAGCCGCGGCGTCGTGCTGATCACGGAACCGGCGAATCGGCAGCCGGTCTTTCGGGCGTCTCACGATGTGCCCGTGCTAGCCCCTTGGGAGCGGTTGAATCGCTCCACCTGTGGACCCGATGACGCCGTTGTGAAACTCCACGGTTTTCACGACGACATCAACACTTAGCCTCATTTTGGGAAAATCCAGCCCCTGGTCAGTGAGAGGGAAGGATCATTTTGTCTGACGTGAACTACACACTGGAGACAGGTCATCTGGGCGAAGGGACAGTGGATCCACACCTCTCTGGCATAGGCCAACCATGCTGTCAGTGACTGGTCCCTCCTCTGGTAACCCTGCGATTTCCAGGGCCCATTCCTCATAGGCAGTGAGCACTCGAATGTCTGAGACTCTGCCCCTCATCCCATTTATTATGGGCTATCTTCTCCTGGGGGGACAAACAGAGGGCATTGTGAGCCACACGCTTTATGGGTCAGGGGGGCCTATAGCAGGTGGCATGTGTGGACACTTCTCCTGGACATGAAGGGTGTCATAATATACACCAGTATATCATGGTGCAGACACACACACACTGATGGACATGCAGTGGGTATAATCAGCATACACAACACCGCAGCCAATCACCAGTGAGAGCACACACACTATAAAGACAGGGGACAGGAGAGTTCCCGCTCTTTCTAGTATCAGCCAGCTCGGAGCACAGAGCTCACAGCCTGCAACACAGACATTCACCATGTGCTGAGTGCATCACCTGGTTGGGACTAGGCAAGGGTCAACAGGAACCAGGAAATGAAATAAACCTCCGAAGTACCCTGCAACAAGCAGTTACCTACCCCCAAACCGAGTCCGATTCCGACTTCCCGCAGACCAGTGACACTGAGGACCCGAGGGAGCCTTTTTACCAGTCGCTGTTATAACAAAGAACAGGCTGTCCCCGAATCAAAACCACCAGCCGCTCATCGGTGCACAGCATTGATCCAGACGACGAGTGGTGTGCCACCCTGACGGTCAACCGATCCCAGATACGATTCCGCCTGGACACTGGTGCTTCCGCTAATCTCCTAGCGTGGTCAGCCTTTCAGACCCTTGGGGTTAAACCAACCATTCTTCCGTCAACCTGCCAACTAGTGGACTACAATGGCAACGTCATTCCTGCTACCGGTTCATGCCACCTCGAAGTGACGCAGAACTCACGAAAAGCCATCCTTCCCTTTGAGATTGTGGGCTCCTCGAAGGACTCTGTGCTTGGCGCACAGGCGTGCAAACTCCTAAACCTCGTTCAACGAGTACACTCTCTCTCTCCCGATGACACGTCTGCCTTCCAGGATGCGGACTTCAGGGCTCAACTCAATGCCATCATCGACCAGCACTGCGACGTTTTCAAAGGCATGCTTCCATACACTTACAAAATCCTGCTCAAACAAGACGCCATGCCTGTGGTTCATGCACCTCGCAGAGTCCTAGCACCCCTCAAGCACCGCCTCAAGCAGCAGCTGCAGGACCTCCAGATTCAAGGAGTGCTCCCCAGAGTGACGGAACCAACCGACTGGGTCGGTTCCATGGTCCGTAAAGAAGCCCTCCGGCGAGCTCCGGATCTGCATTGACCCAAAGGATCTGAATCGTAACATAATGAGGGAGCATTACCCTATCCCCAAGCGCGAGGAGATCACGTGCGAGATGGCTCGGGCCAACATCTTCACCAAACTTGACGCCTCGAAAGGATTCTGGCAAGTTCAATTGGACAGGTCCAGCAGAAAGCTGTGTACCTTTAATACCCCGTTTGGCAGATACTGCTACAACAGGATGCCGTTTGGGATCATATTGGCATCAGAGGTATTCCACCGGATCATGGTGCAAATGATGGAGGGCATTGAGGGTGTGCGCGTCTATGTTGACGACATCATCATTTGGTCCACCACCCCGCAGGAGCAGATCAGTCGCCTCCAGCGCATTTTCAAACGAATACGGGACCAAGGCCTTCGCCTCAACAGAGCCAAATGTTCCTTCGGCCAGATGGAACTCAAGTTCCTAGGGGACCACATCTCCCGGTTGGGTGTGCGGCCGGATGCGGACAAGGTGGCAGCCATCACGGCCATGCAGAAGCCAGCGGATAAGAAGGCGGTCCTCCGATTTCTGGGCATGGTCAACTTCCTGGGGAAGTTCATCCCCAACCTCGCCTCCCATACCACAGCTCTCCGGAACCTGGTCAGGAAGATGACAGACTTCCAATGGCTTCCCGCCCACGAGCGCGAATGGGAGTAGCTTAAGACCAAGCTTACCACGGCCCCGGTATTGGCATTTTTTGACCCCACGAAGGAAACAAAAAAGCCAATCCGGCATTGGGGCGGTGCTCCTGCAACACGATGAGGCCTCATCATGGGCCCCCGTTGCATATGCGTCACGTGCCATGATCCCCACGGAACAGCGCTTCGCGCAGATCGAAAAGGAGTGCCAGCGCCTGTTAACTGGGGTCGACAAATTTCATGATTACGCGTACGGCCTCCCCCAATTCACTGTCGAGACCGACCATCGCCCGTTGGTCAACATTATACAAAAAGACCTGAATGATATGACCCCTTGCCTCCAGCGCATTCTGCTTAAACTCTGGCGGTACGATTTCCAGCTCCTATACACCACGGGCAAGGACCTGATCATAGCCGACACTCTATCCAGGACGGTCAACACCCTGTGTAACCCAGAGGGGTTCGTCTGCCAGGTTGACGCCCATGTGGCCTTCACGGCCTCTAATCTGCCGGCCACGGATGAACGCCTTATCCACATTCGCCGCGAAACTGCGGCTGACCCCCTACTACAGCGTGTCATGCGCCACATGACGGACGGGTGGCTCAAGGGCCAATGCCCGCAGTTCTACAATATCAGAGACGATCTGGCAGTTGTCGATGGTGTCCTCCTGAAGCTGGACCGCATCGTGATCCCGCACAGCATGCGCCAGCTCGTTTTGGAACAGCTACACAAGGGCCATCTTAGCGTGGAGAAGTGCCGACGCAGGGCCCGAGAGGCTGTGTACTGGCCCGGCATCAATGAGGACATCGCCAACACAGTGCTCAACTGCCCCACCTGTCAGCGGTTCCAGCCGGCCCAACCACGTGAGACCCTACAGCCCCATGAGTTGGTCATGTCCCCTTGGTCTAAGGTAGGCGTTGACCTGTTCCATGCGCTCGGCAGGGACTATGTTCTGATTGTAGACTATTTTTCATACTACCCGGAGATCATACGCCTGCACAACATCACATCATCGGCGGTCATCCGTGCCTGCAAGGAGACCTTTGCTCGTCACGGCATCCCACTCACTGTGATGTCGGACAATGGCCCCTGCTTCGCGAGCCAGCAATGGTCCTACTTTGCCAGGAGGTACAACTTTGTGCATGTGCATCCAGTCCCCTGCACCCCCAATCCAATGGCAAAGCGGAAAAGGGCGTCCACATCGTCAAACGGCTCCTCTGCAAGGCTGCCGATGCAGGATCCGACTTCTACCTCGCTTTGCTGGTCTATCGTTCGGCCCCACTCTCCAAGAGACTGTCACCAGCCCAGCTGCTCATGGGTCACATCCTCAGGACCACGGTGCCGTCCATTCATGTCCCAGGCCTCGACTACGTTCCGGTCCTTCAGCGGATGCAACAGTCTCGTGCACAACACAAGGCGGCGCATGACGCTCGGGCGACTGATCTCCCTGCTCTGGCGCCGGATGACAACATCCGCATCCATCTTCCGGAGGGTGGCTGGTCTGCAACTGCTGTGGTTCTTCGGCAGGTGTCTCCCCGCTCGTTCCTGGTTCGTCTGCCAGATGGTTCCATTCGCCACCGCAATCGGCGTGCCCTTCGTCTCGTTCCATGCTCGCTATGTGATCCTCCACTGGTGCCACGCCCTCCTGTTGTCCCCAACTACGAATATGTGGAGATTCCGAATACTCTGCATCTTCCTCACTCTGCCGTGGCTCAGCCCGTTCCTCAGCCGGTGGCTCCTGACCCACCCTTGAGGCATTCAACCAGAATTCGTCGCCCACCTCAGAGACTTGACTTATGAATTTTACGATGTTGGACTCTTTGATCTGTTCTGTTATCCTGTTTCATCGTTCCAGTAGTTGGTATATAATGCTCATTTCGTTGTTGGTGTGACACCCTATTTCTCGGCACCAGGCACTTTCCCGTGTAAATAGATTAGCCTCATGTACATAGTCATGTAAATAACATGCACACACATAGTCAGGTACATTCACTACACAATATTTATTGTCATGCAGGCACATATTCTTTATATAAAAGGGGGATGTCATAATATACACCAGTATATCATGGTGCAGGCACACACACTGATGGACATGCAGTGGGACCAATCAGCATACACAACACCGCAGCCAATCACCAGTGAGAGCACACGCACTATAAAGACAGGGCACGGGAGAGTTCCCGCTCTTTCTAGTGTCAGCTAGCTCGGAGCACAGAGCTCGCAGCCTGCAACACAGACATTCACCATATGCTCAGTGCATCACCTGGTTAGGACTAGGCAAGGGTAAACAGTTAAAGCTGGCATTGCATTTACCCACAGTTCAAGTATGTTAATATAGTTAACCTTATAATAAAAAAGAGTTGCACCACTGTAGTATCAGGTATTGCGGTACCTGAGTGGCTGTGGACCATTGGGTAAACCTAGCAGCTTACCATTGGCTGTGTGGTATGAGGCTCCACCCTGACAGGTGGGGTATAAGAACAGATGCCAAAGCCAGCAGCCCTCATTATGTACCGAAGCTGCTGGGGAACAGATCTAGTCTATTAAAGCCTTCAGTTATGATACAACCTCGTCTTCGAGTCTAATTGATCGTGCATCAATTTAATAGACTACTCTTGAGCTGAAAGAATGGATCTCCGAATCAAGTCGGAGTGTCTACAACTCAGCCCCCATGCGGAGAACTCGGCTGCGATTTTTCAGCACTGGCTGGGGTGCTTTAAAGGCTACCTCGAGACAGCCGGAGGCACCCCCTCAGGAGAACAGAACCTGCATCTCCTACACTCGAGAGTAAGCCCTGGAATCTTCTCCCTCATCGAGGAGGCGGAGGACTATGATGATGCGATTGAACTGTTAAAAGGACTTTATATATGCCCTGTAAACCAGGTCTACGCACGTCACCTGCTTGCAACTAGATGACAAAGCCCCGGAGAATCGCTGGAGGACTTCTACCGTGCGCTATTGGTGCTGGGTAGAAACTGTGGCTGCCCTCAAGTTTCGGGCAGCGAGCACACGGAACTTCTAATCCGGGATGCCTTCATAGCAGGTATGAGCTCTTCAGAGATCCGACAAAGACTTTTAGAAGAGGACGCCCTGGGACTGAGAGAGGCACGGGCCTGGCAGGGTCCATGGATGTTGCCTCCAGAAAAGCGCAGTCCTATGCATCCAACCGCGCGGCGACCCCCTGGGCTGCATGGCATCCCGCAGCGGCTGCCCCACTGTCCTTCCCCGTGTCCCCGCAGGCCTGCGCTGTAAGATGGCCCGCTAGCTCCGTTGGGCCCCGTTGCTTCTTCTGCGGGCAGGCGAAACACACCCGCCAGCGCTGCCCAGCCCACACCTCCACCTGCAAAGGGTGCGGCAAGAAGGGCCATTTCGTGGGGGTCTGCCAAGCACGAGCCGTGGCCGCGGTCTCCAACGTCTCCGGACCGCCGCGGCAACCTTCCCTTTGGGCCCCAGGCGGCCAGCACTCACCGCCACCCCCCCTATCCGAGGACCACGCCCGACCCACGGATGCGGCCATCTTGCCCCTCGGACACCACGCTGGATGGATGGGCGCCGCCATTTTGTCCAACCCCGCCGCCATTTTGTACATCCCCGACCTCCATGTGCGATCCATGGGAGACGCCATCTTGGATGGGGCCCCAGGCCCCCAGCACAGCCGACTACATGCTGCCCGATCACAACCCACAACTGCTCCATCTGGCCTCGGTGACGTTGGACCAAAATCGACCTCGGACACTCGCAACAGCAACGACGACGATCTTCATCAACGGCCACGAGACGTCTTGCCTGATCGACTCTGGGAGCACGGAGAGTTTTATACACCCCAACACGGTAAGGTGCTGTTCACTTGTTACCCACCCTGTAAACCAACGAATCTCCCTGGCCTCCGGGTCACACTCGGTTGAGATAAAGGGGTTTTGCCTAGCAAACCTCACTGTCCAAGGCAGGAAATGCAACAATTTCCGCCTTTATGTCCTGCCGCACCTCTGTGCGGCTACACTCCTGGGGTTGGACTTCCAATGTAACTTGCAAAGCCTCACCTTCAAATTCGGCAGCCCTATAGCCCCCCCTTACTGTCTGCGGCCTCGCAACCCTTAAGGTCGACCCGCCTTCCCTGTTTGCGAACCTCACCCCGGATTGCAAACCCGTCGCCACCAGGAGCAGACGGTACAGTGCCCAGGACCGGACCTTCATCAGATCAGAGGTCCAAAGGCTACTGAGGGAAGGGGTCAGTGAAGCTAGCAACAGTCCCTGGAGAGCACAAGTAGTGGTAGTAAAGACCGGGGAGAAACATAGGATGGTCATTGACTACAGTCAGACCATCAACAGGTTTACGCAACTGGAAGCATACCCTCTCCCCCGCATATCCGACCTGGTGAACCGGATCGCGCAATACAAGGTCTTCTCCACGGTGGATCTCAAGTCCGCCTACCATCAGCTACCCCTCCGCACGAGTGACCGCAAGTACACTGCCTTCAAGGCAGATGGGCGGCTCTACCAATTTTTAAGGGTTCCCTTTGGTGTCACTAATGGGGTCTCGGTCTTCCAACGTGAGATGGACTGGATGGTTGACCGGTACGGTTTACACGCAATGTTCCCGTATCTTGATAACGTCACCATCTGCGGCCATGACCAGCAGGACCATGACACCAACATCCGCAAATTTCTCCAGACTGCGAAAATCTTTAACTTAACGTACAATAAGGATAAATGCCTCTTTAGCACAGACCGCCTAGCCATCCTCGGCTACGTAGTGCAAAATGGAGTCATAGGCCCCGACCCTGAACGCATGCGCCCCCTTATGGAGTTCCCCCTCCCTCACTGCCCCAAGGCCCTGAAGCGCTGCCTCGGGTTTTTCAGTTATTACGCACAATGGGTCCCCAACTACGCAGACAAAGCCCGACCCCTAATCCAGTCCACAACCTTCCCCCTGTCGACGGAGGCCCGCCAGGCCTTCTGCCGGATCAAAGCAGACATTGCAAAGGCCACGATGCGCACCATCGACGAGTCCCTCCCCTTCCAGGTTGAGAGCGATGCGTCCTACGTAGCTCTGGCCGCCACCCTCAACCAAGCAGGCAGTCCCGTGGCCTTCTTCTCCCATACCCTCCATGCTTCAGAAATTCGCCATTCCTCGGTCGAAAAGGAGGCACAAGCCATTGTAGAAACTGTGCGACACTGGAGGCATTACCTGGCCGGCAGGAGATTCACTCTCCTCACTGACCAATGGTCGGTAGTGTTCATGTTTGATAATGCACAGCGGGGCAAGATAAAGAACGACAAGATCTTGCGGCGGAGGATAGAACACTCCACCTACAACTACGAGATCTTGTACCGTCCGGGGAAGCTAAACGAGCCTCCTGATGCCCTGTCCCATGGCACGTGTGCCACCGCACAAGGGGATCGCATTCGGGCCCTCCACGAGGACCTCTGCCACCCGGGGGTCACTCACTTTTTCCACTTCATTTAGGCCCGCAACCTGCCCTACACCATCGAGGAAGTCAGGACAGTCACCAGGGACTGCCAAATCTGCGCGGAGTGCAAACCGCACTTCTACCGGCCAGAGAGGGCGCATCTGATAAAGTCTTCCCGTCCCTTTGAACGCCTCAGCATGGACTTCAAAGGCCCCCTCCCCTCCACCGACCGCAACACGTATTTCCTGGACGTGATTGACGAGTACTCCCGGCTCCCGTTCGCCATCCCCTGTCCCGACATGACCACAACCACTGTCATCAAGGCCCCCCAGGGTATTTTTACACTGTTCGAGTTCCCCGCGTACAAACACAGTGATAGGGGGTCCTCCTTTATGAGCGACGAATTGCGTCAATTCCTGCTCAGCAAGAGCATCGCCTCAAGCAGGACGACCAGTTACAACCCCCGGGGAAACGGGCAGGTAGAAAGGGAGAACGGAACGGTCTGGAAGACCGTTCTACTGGCCCTACGGTCCAGGACTCTCCCCGTCTCCCGCTGGCAGGAAGTCCTCCCGGAGGCCCTCCACGCCATTCGGTCGTTGCTCTGTACAACTACCAATCAGACACCTCATGAACGTCTCCTTGTCTTCCCCAGGAAGTCCTCCTCCGGGACCTCGCTCCCAACCTGGCTAGCGACACCAGGACCCATCCTGCTTCGGAAGCACATGCGGGCGCACAAGTCGGACCCGTTGGTTGAGAGGGTCCACCTGCTGCACGCTAACACCCAGTACGCCTACGTGGCGCTCCCTGACGGCCGGCAAGATACAGTCTCCCTCCGGGACCTGGCGTCCGCCGGAACCCCACGTGCACCCGAACCATTACCCCCCACCCCCTCCCCCCACAACACCTCACTGGGGGGTCGGTCCTCCCGCCGCTCCTACCTAGGCCATCCCACCCACCGACGCCCCCTACTGGCGCCCCCCTCTCGGGTCAACCATTTGCCCCACCAGCACCGCCTAGGGGTGACGAAGCTGCTGCCATGGACGATGAAGCCATGCTCCCGGAGTCGCAGACGCCCGGACCACCACCAGAACCACCACAGAGGCTCAGACGATCCAGGAGGATGACCAGGCCACCCGACCGACTGATTGCTACACTGTGACTGGAACTGTACATGAACACTGACTGTATATATATCTTCCACACTTGTAAATACTCACGGTACCTCCATGTCTGATCATACCATGTTAAATGCAATTGCAACCACCGGCTACCACCCCCGCCGGATTCTTTTTTAACAGGGGGTGAATGTGGTAGTATCGGGTATTGCGGTACCGAGAGGCTGTAGACCATTGGGCAAGCCTAGCAGCTTACCATTGGCTGTGTGGTATGTGGCTCCACCCTGACAGGCGGGGTATAGAACAGATGCCGTCCCAGCAGCCCTCATTCTGTACCGAAGCTGCTGGGGAACAGATCTAGTCTATTAAAGCCTTCAGTTATGATACAACCTCGTCTTCGAGTCTAATTGATCCTGCATCAACCACTTCCAGTGTTGGTGACCTGTTTGTGATCCAGAACACCCAACACATCAAAGGGGTTGAGCTGGAGGGTGCTGGGGGTTCTGAGGAACAAGCATCAAGGTCGGATGTGGGGAGGGTGTGAGGTGTCAACCAGTGAATTGGAGAGAAATTTGGGAATTTGAGGGGAGCCAGGCAGAACTGATGCCAGGAAAGAGGTGGTAACTTACCCTTGCTGCTCGTTGAAGGTTGTTTGTCGGCAGTCCTCCTGGTCATGCTGCCTGCACTGACAGCTGCTGCCACTGCCTCTCAGGGGGCATTGCTTTTTTAAAATAAATTTAGAGTACCCAATTATTTTTTTTACAATTAAGGGGCAATTTAGCGTGGCCAATCCACCTACCCTGCACATCTTTGGGTTGTGGGGGCGAAACCCACACAGACACGGGGAGAGTGTGCAAACTCCACATGGACAGTGACCCAGGGCCAGGATCCTCGGAGCCGTGAGGCACCAGTGCTAACCACTGCACCACCATGCTGCCCTCAGGTGGCATTGTTGATCCCGCCGCTGATCCTCTGACCCTCTCGGGGAAACTGGATGGCCTGCCACACATCCACAGCTTCGAGAAGCCTGGCGTATTCGCCATCCCCAAAGCGAGGAGCATGTCTGCACGCTGCTAAGCTTGTGGGTTGACTGACAGTGAGTGGTGAGGGAACCATTAAAAGCAGCTCCCGCTTGTTAGCAGCGAGCTGCTGAGGCATGGGTTGGGGTGAATCAGTTGGTGAGGCAGTCAGTAATGTTGAGAATCTCGTGGATGCTCATTTTTGGCATGAAGTGCCATTGAATATGGGCTGCGATCTTGCTAACGTGGCCATCACAAAACACCCCGCCAAACATGTTGAAAACCGGACTTGAAATGTTTTCGTTGAATCACGCCCAGAATCTTACATTAAGGCAGCATCCCAATGCATCTTCAAGTAGTCTAAGGCTTACCTCTGGCTGATTAAATAATGAAATCAAAATTCTTGGTGGGCTCGTTAGATTTTTACCATTGTTGTGGAGCTTGCCTTTGGTAAGGACAGTAACCAGCGCCCGCACTGGAGGTTGGATGTGGGACTTTTGGCAGATAAAGGGGTGTGCGAGCGGCTGAGGAAATGTATTCAGAGCTACCTGCAGGTCAATGACATGGGGGAAATTTCAGCAGCGGTGGTTTGGGAAGCACTGAAGGCGGTGGCCAGGGGGGAGCTGATCTCGATCCGAGCCCTTAGGGAGAAGGTGGACAGGGCAGAGACGGACCGGCTGGTAAAGGAAATACTACAGATTGATAGGAGGTATGCGGAGACCCCAGAGGCAGGGCTATTAAGGGAATGGCGGAGGTTATAGGCGGAGTTTAGCTTGCTGACCACAGAGAGGGAAGTGGAGCAGCTGAGAAAGGCGATGGGGGCGATCTGTGAACATGGAGAAAAGGCCAGCAGAATGCTTGCACAGCAGCTTAGGAAGAGGGAGGCAGCTAGGGAGATAGGGAAAGTAAAGGATGGAGATGGGAACCTGGTTGGTGATTCAGTAGGGGTAAATAAGGCGTTTAGGGATTTATACAGCAGGCTGTACAGGTCGGAATCAATTACGACGAGACGAGAGTAGAGTGTAATCGAGGCTTTATTACGCAGAGATGTGTAGCCTCCTGCAGCTGCAGCAGAAATGGCTGCAGCTCGGAGAGCCAACACATTTGTACTCCGCCTACTGGGCGGAGCCAGCAGGCAGGGATCTACCCCCGTACCTATAGTATCGGTGCCTTACCGTAATACCCTCGTATGCAGTGCAGTATATACAATATAATACAACAGTGGTGACTACCATACCAACCCCTGTTAAAAATTAGTCCAGCAGGGATGGTGGAAAACTATTTACATAAAGGTTGTCATTAAAATTTCAGAGAAGGTTACAAATTTAGACGGTCGGGCGCCTTGATCCGTCGTTGAGAGCGCTGCAGTGCTGGTGGCGAGTCAGGCGTCGGCTCGGTCGTCGGTGACTCTGGAAGCGTGTTGACATACTCTTCTTCCCTGGGTGGGACCAAGGGGAGGACGGATTGTCCTGGAGCAGGGGCTGTGGTGGGGTGCGCTGGGGGAAGGAAGGGTGGCGCCGGGGCAGAGGGGGGGGTGGGGACGGGACCCAGCTGGTGCCAGGTCCCTGAGGGTGTCTTGGCGGCCGTCGGAGTATGCTACGTAGGCATACTGCGGGTTTGCATGGAGTAGCTGTACCCTCTCAACCAACGGGTCCGCCTTTTGGAGCCGCACATGCTTGCGGAGAACGGGTACTGGAGCTGCCAGCCACGTTGGGAGCGAAACCCGGAGGTGGACTTCCTGGGGAAGGCAAAGAGACGTTCGTGGGGGGTTCGTGCACAGGAGCGACCGAATGGAGTGAAGTGCGTCGGGGAGGACCTCCTGCCAGCGGGAGGCCGGGAGATTTCTGGACCGTAGGGCCAGCTGGACGGCCTTCCAGACCGTCCCATTCTCCCGCTCCACCTGCCCGTTTCCCCGGGGGTTGTAGCTGGTCGTCCTGCTCGAGGCAATGCCCCTGTTGAGCAGGATCCCCGGTCGCTCTGGACATAGGCGGGGAAACCGAACAGAGCGAAGATGGTGTTGAGGGTTTTGATGACGGTGGCAGACATCATATCAGGGCATGGGATGGCGAAGGGGAATCTGGAATATTCGTCGACCACATTGAGAAAATACGTGTTGCGGGTGGTGGAGGGGAGGGGCCCTTTGAAGTCCACGCTGAGGCATTCAAAGGGCGGGAGGCCTTCACCAGGCGCGCACGGTCTGGCCGGTAGAAGTGCGGTTTACACTCCGCGCAGACCTGACAGTCTCTGGTGATAGCCCTGACTTTCTCGATGGAGTAGGGCAGATTGCGGGCCTTAATGAAGTGATAAAAGCGGGTGACCCCTGGGTGACAGGGATTGTCGTGCCGGGTCCGGAGTTGGTCCACTTGTGCGGTGGCACATGTACCTCGGGACAGGGCATCGGGGGGCTCGTTGAGCTTACCGGGGCGATGCAAAATCTCGTAATTAAAGGTGGAGAGCTCGATCCTCCACCGCAAGATCTTATCATTTTTGATCTTACCCTGCTGTGTGTTGTTAAACATGAAGGCAACCAACCGTTGGTCTGTGAGGAGAGTGAATCTCCTGCCGGCCTGGTAATGTCTCCAGTGCCGCACAGCTTCAACGATAGCTTGGGCTTCCTTTTCGACAGAGTGCCGAATTTCGGAGGCATGGAGGGTGCGGGAAAAGAATGCCACGGGCCTGCCTGTCTGGTTGAGGGGGGCGGCCAGAGCGACGTCTGATGCATCGCTCTCAACTTGGAAGGGGAGTGGCTCGTCGACCGCGTGCATTGCGGCTTTGGCGATGCCGGCCTTGATCCGGTTGAAGGCCTGGTGAGCCTCGACCGTCAGTGGGAAACCGGTGGAGTGGATGACTGGGCGGGCCTTGTCCTCATAGTTAGGGACCCACTGGGCGTAGTACGAAAAGAATCCCAGGCATTGTTTGAGGGCCTTGGGGCAGTGGGGAAGGGGGAGATCCATGAGGGGGCGCATGCGATCGGGGTCGGGCCCTCAAACTCTGTTCTGAACCACAAAGCCGAGGATGGCGAATCGGTTTGTGCTGAATACACACTTCTCCTCGTTGTAGGTGAGGTTGAGGAGTTTGGCGGTGTGGAGAAATTTGGAAAGGTTAGCGTCATGGTCCTGCTGGTCGTTGCCGCAGATGGTGACGTTATTCAGGTACGGGAAAGTGGCCCCCAGTCCGTACCGGTCAACCATTCGGTCCATTTCCCGTTGGAAGACTGAGATCCCGTTAGTGACTCCGAAGGGAACCCTAAGTAAATGGTAATGGCGGCCGTCCGCTTCAAACGTGGTGTACGGGCGGTCTGCCTTGCGAATGAGGAGCTGGCGGTAGGCAGAATTCAGGTCCACTGTCGAGAAGACCCGGTACTGTGCAATCTGATTGACCATATCAAATATGCGTGGGAGGGGGTACGCGTCGAGCTGCGTGAACCGATTGATGGTCTGACTGTAGTCAACTGCCATCCTGTTTTTCTCCCCCGTTTTCACCGCTACCACTTGGGCTCTCCAGGGGCTGTTGCTGGCCTCGATGATACGTTCCCGCAGCAGCCACTGGACCTCAGACCTGATGAAGGTCCTGTCCTGGGCACTGTACCGCCTGCTCCTGGTGGCGACGGGTTTGCAATCCGGGGTGAGGTTTGCAAACAGAGAAGGCGGGTCGACCTTAAGGGTCGCGAGGCCGCATACAGTAAGGGGTGGTAGGGGCCCGCCAAATCTCAGGGTTAGGCTCTGGAGGTTGCACTGGACGTCCAGGCCGAGTAGCAAGGCAGCGCAGAGGTTGGGGAGGATGTAGAGCCGGAAGCCGCTGAACCCCATGCTCTGGATGGTGAGGGTGGCGATGCAGTATCCCCGGATTGCCACGGAGTGGGATCTGGAGGCCAGGGAGATTCTTTGTTTAATGGGGTGTACCGCGAGGGAGCAGCGCCTTACCGTATTGGGGTGGATGAAGCTCTCAGTGCTCCCGGAGCCCAGAAGGCAGGATATCTCATGCCCGTCGACCTTCACCTTTGTCAATGTGGTTGCGGGATTGTGCGGTCAGGACTGGTCGATCGTGACGGAGGCGAGACGCAGCTGGTCGTCGGCGGTTGCAGGCGATGAGCAGCCCGATGAGGTGCCCGACAGGCAGGGGTCCTGAGGCAGGGAAGATGGCGGCGCCCACGGGCGGCACGTGTCCTGAGGCAGGCAAGATGGCGGCGCCCTCGGGCCGCATGTGTCCTGGGGCAGACAAGTTGGCTCCGCCCATTGGTTGTGAGGCAAGCAAGATTGCGGCGCCCACGGACCGCACGTGTTGTGAGGGGAGAAAGATGGCGGCACCCACGGGCCGCACGTGGTCTGAGGCGAGGAAGATGACGGCGCCCACTGGCCACACGCGGGGGTGCAGGGACAATAGCGGCGATTGAGCGGGCCTGGCAAACTGCAGCGAAATGTCCTTTCTTGCCACAGGCCTTGCAGAACACGCTCTGCGCCGGGCAGCGCTGCCGGGGGTGTTTTGTCTGTCTGCTAAAGTAGTACTTGGGTCCCCCGGGGTTGGTTGGCTGCCGCGCGGTGCAGGCGTGGGGTTGGCTGGGGCGGTCGCTGATGGGATCCACGATAGGGTGGTCGTGCGGTCGGGGGCATACGCCTGTACGTTGCTTGAGGCGACTGTGAGCGAGAGCGCTAGTTTCTTGGTCGCCGCGAGGTCAAGCGTAGCCCCTTCTAAGAGGCGCTGGCGGATGTAGGCCGACCCTATGCCCGTAATGAACGCGTCTCTCATTAGCAGGTTAGAATGTACAGCGGCCGAAACGGCTTGGCAATCACAGTCTCTCACCAGGGTGAGCAGGGCACTCCAAAAATCTTCCAGACTCACCGGGAAGTTGGTGCTGCGTGGACAAGAGGTGCCTGGCGTAGATCTTGTTGGTCTGCTGAGCGTAGTTCTCCTTCAATAGCGCCATGGCCTCTGCGTAGGTAGGTGCGTCCTGGATGAGGGGAAAGACATCGGAGCTCAGCCGCGTGTACAGAATCTGGAGCTTCTGTGCTTCTGGGATTGTGTCTGTCGCAGATCCGATGTATGTTTCAAAGCAAGCTCGCCAATGCGAGAAGTCCCTTTTGGCGTTGTCTGCTTGAGGATGCAGCTGCAGGCGATCCAGCTTGATGTGGAGATCCATCTTTGTAAAATCTCTGTGTCATAAAGCAATGCACTATCAATTACGACGAGACGAGAGTAGAGAGTAATTGAGGCTTTATTACACAGAGATGTGTGACCTCCTACAGCTGCAGCCGAAATGGCTGCCGTTCGGAGAGCACACACATTTATACTCCGTCTACTGGGTGGAGCCAGCAGGCAGGGATCTACCCCCGTACCTGTAGTACAGGGGCCTTACCGTAATACCCTCGTATGCAGTGCAGTATATACAATACAATACAACAGTGGTGACTACCACAACCGTTATTTATATGCAGATGGTACAGCAATGTTAGTTGAGGGCAGATGCATTATTAAACATGGATATCCAAATGTTGCAGTACAATATGCATTGTTTGCTTTGCAAAAATGTCTGCTTCACCATTGAATGAAGTTGATGAATCTGAGCAGTGAATACGACTAAATTCGCCATGAAAAGTCCACGTACCCATTTAACAATGTGATGAACGTTAATTATTGCAAATCAACATCTTTAGCAGTGAAAATAAACTATTACATGTGTGGAATCTCATTCCTTTAATTGTTTTAGGAGATTTTAAAAATATAAAGCTTGGGGGCCAGGTGATGCAAGCTTGTGGGCGGCTGCGTTTTCGCAAGCTCTGGCTTTACTCATTTTTCTAGCCTGTTGCGCAACACATCTGATCATGGTGTGTATAATCTGTGCTATATCACTGGAAGATCCTGGTTAAATTTTGGTGAAGGGGAGCCATAATGGGTGTGATTTTATAGCCATTCTGTGCCTGAAAACCAGATCACCATGGTGCAGCGTGGCCAACAGAAGCTGGGAGACCCCACTCCCAGGATTTATCCAGCTCGCAACACCTTGCGAGATCCAACGCAATCTCGTAAGGCATTGCGATGTAAATCCTGACCATTGTGGGAGGGGTCACTTTTTTTAGCAAATCTGCATATTAGAGCGAGACAGCTAGTCTCACTTGAATGTGCAGATTCCCAGGCGGCGCAGTGGATAGCACTGCTGCCTCATGGCACCGAGAACCCGGGTTCGATCCAGCCCCAGGTCACTGTCCGTGTGCAGTTTACACATTTTCCCCGAGTCTGTGTGGATCTCACCCCAAAAACCCAAAAGATGCACAGGGAAGGTGAATTGGCCACACTAAATTGCCCCTTAATTGGAAAAAAAGAAGAATTGGGTACATTAAACTTTAAAAAAAGGGAAAAAGATAAATAAGATAATGTGCAGATTCCTGAGTTACCCAAGGCGTGGGATCAATCTCCTTCGCCTCGGAGACCGCGGGTGAGTGCCGTTCTGTACTGGTTTCCAGAAACAGGGACCTGACGGAACGGCACTCGTGGGGTCTCCTAGGGGATCAGAGGCCCCCACGTGCATACCCTTTGGGCAGTGTGATACCCTGGAACTGCTGTGCCACCCAGCACCCTGGTACTGCCAGCCTGACACCCCGGCATAGCCCAAATCAAAGAGAACTCAAGCATGTGAATTCACTGCGCTTACCTCTCTTTGATATTGTCAGTGTCTATCAACATTGGGGTTTCACCACTTAGGCCACTGATGTCAATGAATCAAAGCTGCAGGTGTTTTTTATGAGCTGTCAAACACAAACTACTACTCGAAATGAGTACATGAGTAGATTGCATCTGTGGGAAACAGACACAGGCACAGCTGTTCGTCTTCCAGGAATGGACAGGTGGAGCTGCAAGGTAAGTATTATAGCTATAATGATTTCCACAACCCCTGTGTGGACTGCTCTCTAGCTTCCAGACAAGGAACGCTTTTCTGGGGATAGGTGGGAGGGGGGCACTATGTGGGGTGGTGTCTATTTGTGTGTAGGGGGTTCTGTGGAGGGAGTTCCTTTAGGCTGGGGGTCATCGGGCGCCCCGTATCGCAGAAGCCCCTGTGGATGTCCCCCTTATCACAGAGGTCCCTGTGGGGGTCCCCTGTTACAGGGGTCCCCCCTATAATGGGGGTTCCTATTGGGGGTCTCCCTATTTCAGGGGTCCGGGGGAGGTCACCCCCGTACTTGGGGCAATCCAGGGGTTGGGGGCTGCGGTGCGGTATGGGGAGGGTTCATGGCCCTGGCATGGTGGACTTCACGGTGGACCAAGGGGGCAGTAGTTACCCCCTTGGCCCACGGTGAGGTCGACACGACAGGTTCTCGATTGCTGAGACCACAAGTGAAGCTCGGCCTTGCGATTCCTGGTCACAGGGGACCGAGGGCGGTGCATAGGTTGCCGGGTATCATTATGACTCATTTACATTTATTTCCCTGCTCCCATTGGCGTGTGGCATGGAACCTGTTCACGCCACCAGCAACAGGCGGAGCATGGCATTCGGGTCAATGCCTCGTGCTGATCCCGATTTTGCCCAGATTCTCTGTCCCATTGGGGAATGCATTCTGGGTGTCCCGGGGATGGAGAATCCCATTCCATGTATTCTAGAAAAGATTGGGGGTGGATTTAACAAAAACATTTCTAAGTGTCATTTTGGGCGGGTTTGGTGGGGTGTTGCTCGCGGGCTTTTTGGGTGAGATCCACACTTCACCCACATTTAGTCATTTTTTGGGGCCTTGGGTAGTTTCTGCCTGGTCCAACTCACACTTAGAAATGTTTTCAACAGTGGGGAGCTAAACTTGCCGGTGAGATGGGTGTGGAAGCGTTTACAAAGGGAGACTGAAGCAAAACATTTGGGTTTGGCAGAGAAGCTGCAGCTACCTTATCTAAATGGGTGAGGAAGGTAGAGATAATACAAGCCATAGCTCAATATTTAAATTTGCTACAGACACAGACTGAATCATTAGAATCACCTATAATTCAATTACAAATGAAACAATTAGAAATGCAGGAAAAAGATGAACAGAAAAAAATAGAACTGAAAAATTGGAATTAGAAAGAGAGAGGGGCAGTTTTTGAAGAAAGTTCTGGAGAGAGGAGATGGGTTCTGATCTGCCTGAAGCTGAGTCCACAATTCTCCCACGGTAAAATAGATTGAGAGCTGTATGTTTCTTTTCTTGTTGGTTAATGAGCAATTGAGTACTAATGTTTAAGGTGTAAGCTGTTCTTCTTGGGTGTGAAGTTAAGCAAATTTAATATCGTAGTCATAATAAAGTTTTGTTTTAAAAATAACCAAGCCCTATTTCTTCATGCAATCACTCCTGGAATGAATCATTCTTTCCACACATTCTTACAAGTAAACTAAAATATTGGGGTTTCGGTCCAGTATCCTAGCCACTGTTGGATCTGGTCTGGGATCATAATAGTGGCCAAATCCAAACCTCTCAAGAACCTCAAATGAATTTTCGCCATTCCACTCTATCAAATGCCATTTTAGCAGTAAGAGATACTATCATCTCAGGTTCAAGCACTGAGGAGGGGAATAGGACAACATTTAACCCGCAACGTATATTGGCCGACAATTGTTGGCTCTTCACGAAGCCCATTTGATTCTCCAAAATTATATTTGGGAAGGAAAGGTCCTGCCGAAGTACCAGCAGCTTAGCGAGTAGCCTGACGTCTGTGTTCAGAAGGAAAACAGGACAGTATGAACCACATTCTGTAGGGCCTTTGTCCCTCTTAAGAAGCCGGGAAATAGAGGCTTGAGTGAGGGTCGGAGGCAACGACTCCCAGGATAGGGAATCATTGAAGTGTCCAAAATCAAAGGCATAAGCTGCTCCGAGAACTTCTTGTAGAATTCAATCAGAAAGCCATCTGGACCAGGGGCTTTGGCAGATTGCATCAACTCAATGCATTTTAAAATTTCATCAGGGTGTAACAGGGATTCGAACATTGATTAGGACACAGCTGGAGTACTGTGCACAGTTCTGGTCACCTCACCATTGGAAGGAGGTTATTGCACTGGGAGGGGGTACAGAAGAGATTCATCAGGATGTTCCAAGGAATGGAGCATCACAACTATAAGGAGAGATTGGTAGGCTTGGATTGTTATCTTTACAGCAGAGAAGGCTGAGGGGAGATATGATTGAGGTGCATAGAATTTGGACAGGGTAAATAGGAAGCAGCTGTTCCCCTTGGTGGTGGGTCAGTCACAAGAGGGCATAGTTTTAGGATGATGGGCAGGAGGTTCCGAGGGGATTGAGAAAATAATTTTTCACTCAGAGGGTGGTGAGAATCTGGAATGCATTGCCTGGGAAGGTAGTGGAGGCTGAGAACCTCACAACCATTAAAAAGCTCTTGTACGGGCACTTGAAACACTATCGCAGTCAAGGATATGTGGCAAGTGCTGGTAAGTGGGGTTATTGCGCAATTAAGGATAGTTATTGTCGGTGCAGAGTCGATGAGCTGAAGAGCCTTTTCTGTGCTGTATGACTCTATGACTGTTTAATGAAAAGAGGGGCTAGCTCGAAGAAGTTATTAGAAATTATTAAAGAGGGGTATCTTTGGACTTCCGGTGATGACGAGGTGCTGAGCAATCGCACGTCGGGTGGCTCTCCTCCCGTGGACCCGAAAAATAGTCACTTTTTAACAAAAACTCGCCAAAAAAGACGCAGTAACTTATTTCCCCAACCTTAGTAAGTCAGAGGAAGGAAGAAAGAGAGGGAGAATGTAAGAAAAGATGACCAGAAAAAGTCAGACCAGGGGCCGAGCAGAGACCAGGAGTGGAAGAGGCCAGGAACGGCCACTGTTATGGGCCAGGGTTTAGAAAACCCCAATAAACTCCAGCGAAACAGCCTTGCATTGTTATTCCAGAATCATTCCAAAAACGTCAATGGATCATGATCAGTATATGTAATGGTGTCAGATGGATTGCTGGTCACATAAATGTGAAAATGTTGCACAGCTAGCACCAAATTCAACGTCTCCTTCTCTTTTTAAAAAATATTTTTATTCTCCTCCTTTTTCACATTTCCTCCCACATTTACACCCATCAACAATAAACAATAATCAGCAAGATATGTCAATCCCCATAATAACAATGATCCCATCCGCCCACCAACCCCCAAACATCAGCCCGCATGTTTACATAAACAAATGACAAAAAGGAATCAGGGATTACCCGTAGTTACCCTTAATATACACAGCCCCCCTCCCCCCCACCCACCCCCCCAACTAATGTTCGATGTTATCCAGTTCTTGAAAGTGCATAATAAATAGTGCCCATGACTTGTAGAACCCCTCCGAGCTTCCCCTAAGTTCGAACTTAACCTTCTCAAGGGTCAAGTATTCCAACAGGTCCCCCCGCCACGCCAGGGCACTGGGTGGAGAGGCTGCTCTCCATCCCAGCAGGATCCACCTTCGCGCGATCAACGAGGCGAAGGCTATGATATCTGCCTCCGCTCCCGTTTCCAACCCTGGCTGGTCCGACACCCCGAATATGGCCTCCTGGGGACCCGGGTCCAGTTTCACACGCACCACCTTGGAAATTACCCTAAACAGCTCCTTCTAGTACTCCCTAGCTTTGGACAGGACCAAAACATATGAACGTTAATCGCGCCCACCCCCCCTCCCCCCCGCAACGCTCACACACATCCTCTATTCCTTCAAAAAATCGGCTAATCCTCGCCCTCGTGAGGTGCGCTCTATATACCACCTTCAGCTGTATCAGCCCCAGCCTTGCACATGAGGTGGAGGCATTCACTCTCCGGAGCACCTCACACCAGACCCCCTCCTCTATACCCTCTCCCAGGTCTTCCTCCCACTTTGCTTTGATCCCTTCCAGTGGTGCCTTATCCTCTTCCAGAATAGCTCCATACACCGCTGACACTGCCCCCTTCTCCAGTCCCCTTGTCGTCAACACCTCCTCCAGCAATGTGGAGGCCGGTTCCTCTGGGAAGCTCTATATCTCCTTCCTGGCAAAATCCCGAACCTGCATGTACCTAAACACTTCTCCCTGCTCGAGCCCTTACTTCGCTTCCAGCTCCCTCAATCCTGCAAACCGACCTCGAAGAAACAAATCTTTTAGCGTCTTAATCCCCTTCTCTTCTCATTTCCGAAAACTTCCATCCCACCTCCCTGGCTCAAATCTGTGGTTCCCCCGAATCGGCATTTCCCTTGACCCTAAACCCAACCCGAAGTGTTGGCGAAACTGCCTCCAGATTTTCAATGAAGCTATTATTACCGGACTCCCTGAATATTTCCCCGGAGCTATCGGGAGCGGCGCTGTTGCAAGTGCCTTCAGCCCCGACCCCCTGCACAAACTCTCCTCCATTCTGACCCATTGAGAATCAACCCCTCTGACCCAGCTCCGCACTTTCTCCACGTTCGCCGCCCAGTAGTAGTACAACAGGTTCGGGAGACCCAAACCCCTTGCCTGCCTTCCCCTCTGTAGCAGCACCTTTTTCACTCTGGCCCCCTTCCCTACCCATATGAATGAGTAATCCTTCCCTCAATCTCCCTGATAAAAGACTTCGGCAGGAAAATCGGTAGGCATTGAAAAATAAACAGGAAACGTGGCAACACATTCATTTTAACTGCCTGTACCCGACCCACCAGTGACAGAGGAAGGCCATCCCACCTTGCCAGATCGGCTTTCACTCTCCCCACCAAACTAGTGATGTTGTACCTGCGAAGCCTCCCCCACCCCCGGGCAACCTGCAGCCCCAGATACCTAAAATGAGTCCCTGCTCTATGGAATGGCAGCCCCCCCCCACCCCTGCCCCCACCCCCGGCTGAGACACCACAAAGTACTTACGCTTGTCCAGGTTCAACTTGTACCCCGAGAAAGACCCAAATACCCGCAGTAGCTCCAATATTCCTCCTATCGACGCACTCGGCTCCGACACATACAGCAGCAAGTCGTCGGCATATAAGGACACCCTATACTCTATCCCCCCACCGCACTATTCCTTTCCATGCCCCCGAACTTCTCAATGCGATGGCCAACGGCTCAATCGCAAGTGCAAACAGCAGGGGGGACATAGGACATCCCTGTCTCGTCCCACGGTGGAGAGAAAAGTATCTCGAACTGATATTATTTGTGCGGACACTCGCCTTCGGTTCCTTATATAATAGCTTTACCCAGTTCACAAACCTTGGTCCAATCCCAAACCGCTCCAGCACTGCCATCAGGTACCCCCATTCTACCCGATCAAATGCCTTCTCGGCGTCCAATGCCACAACTACCTCTGTTTCCTTTCTTTCCGCCGGTGCCATAACAACGTTCAAAACCCTCCTAATGTTTGAAAACAGCTGCCTCCTGTAGCGCACAAAGACTCCGTGAGACGAATAGAGTGAAGTCGATGAGGCTTTATTAAGCGTGTCTGTTCCCCCGCAGCTCGATAGTAGAATGGCCTGCGGGGGAGGACTCCGGCTTCTTATACTCCGCCTTCAGGGCGGAGCTAGAGGTCAACGGCCAACCAGGACCCGGGATCTGTCAGCCAATGACATTAGGGCTTCCAGTCCCACATGACCCCCAATACATACTACCACATTCACCCCTTGTCAAAAATGAACCCGGCGGGGTGATGCTTCGTATGGTGGTAAGGGTTTACAGGGCTGGTCCTGGGAGGAAAACATTCACATGGCAATACAGTATTGTACAATTTTGTCCTGTTTCAACTATTTACAGAAGGTATCGGGAGAAAAGCAAAATGTTCTTGTGAAAAGTCCATATATTGATTTAGATCGACGCCACGAGTCGGTCGGGCGGTCTGGTCGTCCGTGTCGATCGCCTCGGCCCCGGTGGTGGTGCTGGTGCTTGTACCGGTGTTGTCATCTCCGGGAGCCTTACGGTTTCAGCTTGGGCTTTATTCTTGGTCGGGCCTGAGGGGAGGGGAACCGATCCTCCTGGGAAGGGGGCGGTCACGGGGTGCGGCGGTGGCAGGAAGGGGGGGGTTGGGTGAATGGTGTCGGGGGGGTGTGTGTGTTGCCGGCGGGCGCCAGATACCGCAGGGAGACCGTGTCCTGCCGGCCGTCGGGGTACTCCACGTAAGCGTACTGCGGGTTCGCGTGGAGGAGGTGAACCCTTTCGACCAACGGGTCCGCCTTATGTGCCCGCACATGCTTTCGGAGCAAGATGGGTCCTGGGGCCGCCAGCCAGGTCGGCAGCGACGTTCCAGAGGAGGACCTCCTAGGGACGACAAGGAGACGCTCATGAGGCGTTTGATTAGTGCTCGTACATAATAGCGACCGGATGGAGTGGAGAGCGTCCGGGAGGACCTCCTGCCACCGTGAAACTGGGAGGTCCCTGGACCGTAGGGCCAGTAGGACGGTCTTCCAGACCGTGCCGTTCTCCCTCTCTACTTGCCCGTTCCCCCGGGGGTTGTAGCTGGTCGTCCTGCTTGAGGCTATGCCCTTGCTGAGCAGGAACTGGCGCAGCTCATCACTCATGAAAGAGGACCCCCTGTCGCTGTGGACGTATGCGGGGCAACCGAACAGTGTGAAGATGGTGTTCAGGGCTTTAATGACTGTGGCCGCGGTCATGTCAGAGCAGGGAATGGCGAATGGGAAGCGGGAGTATTCGTCCACCACATTAAGAAAGTATGTGTTGCGGTCGGTGGAGGGGAGGGGCCCTTTGAAATCGAGACTAAGGCGTTCAAAGGGGCGGGAAGCCTTAATCAGGTGCACACCATCCGGCCTGAAAAAATGCGGTTTGCATTCCGCGCAGATGTGGCAGTCCCTTGTGACTGTACGGACCTCCTCTAAAGAGTATGGGAGATTGCGGGACTTGATAAAGTGGAAAAACCGAGTGACCCCCGGGTGGCAGAGGTCCTCGTGGAGGGTTTGGAGGCGGTTAATTTGTGCGTTGGCACATGTGCCGCGGGATAGGGCATCGGACGGCTCGTTCAGCTTTCCGGGACGATACAAAATCTCGTAGTTGAAGGTGGAGAGCTCGATCCTCCACCTTAAGATCTTGTCGTTTTTGATTTTGCCCCGCAGTGCATTATCGAACATGAAGGCTACCGACCGTTGGTCAGTAAGGAGAGTGAATCTCCTGCCGGCCAGGTAATGCCACCAATGTCGCACAGCTTCCACTATAGCTTGTGCTTCCTTTTCCACTGAGGAGTGGCGGATTTCTGAGGCGTGGAGGGTCCGGGAGAAAAAGGCCACGGGTTTGCCCGCTTGGTTAAGGGTGGCCGCTAGAGCTACGTCGGAGGCGTCGCTCTCGACCTGGAAGGGGAGGGACTCGTCGATGGCGCGCATCGTGGCCTTTGCGATATCCGCTTTGATGCGGCTGAAGGCCTGGCAAGCCTCTGTCGACAGAGGGAAGGTCGTGGTCTGTATTAGGGGGCGGGCCTTGTCTGCGCACTGGGGGAGCCACTGGGCGTAGTATGAAAAAAACCCCAGGCAGCGTTTCAGGGCTTTTGGGCAGTGCGGGAGGGGGAATTCCATGAGGGCGCGCATACATTCGGGGTCGGGGCCTATTATCCCATTGCGCACCACGTAGCCCAGAATGGCTAGCCGATTGGTGCTAAAAACGCACTTGTCCTCGTTGTACGTGAGGTTCAAGGCTTTGGCCGTCTGGAGGAATTTTTGGAGGTTGGCGTCGTGGTCCTGCTGGTCGTGGCCGCAGATGGTTACATTGTCGAGATACGGGAACGTGGCCCGCAACCCATGTTGATCAACCATTCGGTCCATCTCCCGTTGGAAGACCGAGACCCCATTTGTGACGCCAAATGGGATCCTTAGGAAATGGTATAATCGCCCGTCTGCCTTGAAGGCTGTGTACTTGCGGTCACTTGGGCGGATGGGGAGCTGATGGTAGGCGGACTTGAGGTCCACGGTGGAGAAGACTTTATATTGGGCAATCCGATTGACCATGTCGGATATGCGGGGGAGAGGGTACGCGTCTAGTTGTGTGTACCTGTTGATGGTCTGGCTATAGTCTATGACCATCCTTTGTTTCTCCCCTGTCTTCACTACTACCACCTGCGCTCTCCAGGAACTATTGCTGGCCTGGATTATGCCTTCCTTTAGTAGCCGCTGGACTTCGGACCGAATGAAGGTCCGGTCCTGGGCGCTGTACCGTCTGCTCCTAGTGGCAACGGGTTTGCAATCCGGGGTGAGGTTCGCAAACAAGGACGGGGGTTGCACCTTGAGGGTTGCGAGGCCGCAGATAGTGAGTGGGGGTATTGGGCCGCCGAATTTGAACGTAAGGCTCTGTAGATTGCATTGAAAATCTAAGCCCAGCAAGGTGGGGGCACAGAGTTGGGGAAGGACGTTTAGTTTGTAGTTTTTGAACTCCCTCCCCTGCACCGTTAGGGTAACTATGCAGAATCCTTGGATCTGTACGGAGTGGGATCCTGCAGCTAGGGAAATCTTTTGTGCGCTAGGATAGGTGGTCAAGGAACAGCGTCTTACCGTGTCGGGGTGGATAAAGCTCTCCGTGCTCCCGGAGTCGACTAGGCATGGTGTCTCGTGGCCGTTTATTAGCACCGTTGTCGTCGTCGTCTGGAGTGTCCGGGGCCGAGCTTGATCGAGCGTAATTGAAGCGAGACGTGGTTGTAGTAGTGGAGTGGGGTCCGTTGTTGCCGTCCAAGATGGCGTCGGGGATGAACAAAACGGCTGCCCCATACATCGCACATGGCTGGGGGGTCACAAGATGGCGGCGGGGGTGGACAAAATGGCCACCCCCACGCGTCGTACAGGTCTGGGGTGGTCCAAGATGGCGGCGCCCTTCCTCCCCTCGTGGTGGCCGGGTCCCAAAATGGCGGCGTCTGCGGGTCGCACATGGGGCGCTGGGGGGGTTGGGGAGCGTTAAGACCGCGCGGGGCTCCCTCATCTCTGGGGACAGCGGTGGTCGGGACCCAAGTTGGTAGCGCCGGTGGGTCAGACGTGGGGCGCGGGGGGGGGGGGGGGGGTTTGGGGGGCGTTAGAGACGCGCAGAACTCCCTCTTCTCCGGGGAGAGTGGTGGTCGGGACCCAAAGTGGAAGCGCCGGCGGGTCATACGTGGGGACGGGGGGGGGGGGTTGGGGAGCGTAAGCGGCATGCAGGGCTCCCTGTTCTCCCGGGACCGCGGTGGTCGGGACCCAGAGCGGCTGCACCTGCGGGTCGTACATGGGGCGCTGGGGGGGGGGGGCTGGGGAGCGTAAACGGCTTGCAGGGCTCCCTGTTCTCCCGGGACAGCGGCGACCTCGCGGGACCGGCACACAACCGCGAAATGGCCCTTTTTCCCGCAGCTCTTGCAGATTGCAGCGCGGGCCGGGCAGCGCTGCCGGGGGTGTTTCGCCTGGCCGCAGAAATAGCAGCGGGCGCCCCCGGTGCGACTTGGCGTTTGGACCGTGCAAGCCTGTGGGGTGTCCGGGGCGGGGTGGGTTTGTCGCGACGG
Source organism: Scyliorhinus torazame (assembly GCF_047496885.1). Lineage (NCBI taxonomy): Eukaryota > Metazoa > Chordata > Chondrichthyes > Carcharhiniformes > Scyliorhinidae > Scyliorhinus > Scyliorhinus torazame. The sequence goes on along the minus strand of NC_092716.1, from coordinate 174,931,697 downwards.
GTACGTACGGAGCCCAATGGGCTGCCGCGCGGTCGGGGCCGTAGGCGTGGGTATTACGCGCGGCCACGTCTAGGGAGGCTGCTAGGGCCCGGGCCTCTGAGAGTCCTAGCGACTCTCTTTCTAGAAGTCTTTGGCGGATTTGGGAGGAATTCATACCTGCCACAAAAGCATCGCGCATTAACATGTCCGTGTGTTCATTTGCGTTCACCGAAGGGCAGCTGCAGGCTCGTCCCAAAATCAGCAGCGCGGCGTAGAATTCGTCCATCGATTCTCCGGGACCTTGCCGTCTCGTCGCGAGCTGGTAGTGAGAGTAGATTTGGTTAACTGGGCGGACGTAGAGACTTTTCAGTGCTGCGAACGCCGTCTGGAAATCATCCGAGTCTTCGATGAGGGAGAAAATCTCCGTGCTCACCCTCGAGTGCAGGACCTGTAGTTTTTGGTCTTCTGTGACCCGGCCGGTGGCCGTTCTGAGGTAGGCCTCGAAACAAGTCTGCCAGTGCTTGAAGGCTGCTGCCGCGTTCACTGCGTGGGGACTGATCCTCAGGCATTCCGGAATGATCCTGAGCTCCATAGTCCTTTTTAGGCACGCTTAATAAATTGTAGCGCACAAAGACTCCGTGAGACGAATAGAGTGAAGTCGATGAGGCTTTATTAAGCGTGTCTGTTCCCCCGCAACTCGATAGTAGAATGGCCTGCGGGGGAGGACTCCGGCTTCTTATACTCCGCCTTCAGGGTGGAGCTAGAGGTCAACGGCCAACCAGGACCCGGGATCTGTCAGCCAATGACATTAGGGCTTCCAGTCCCATATGACCCCCAATACATACTACCACACCTCCCTTTCACGAACCCCGTCTGATCCTCCCCTATCACCTTCGGAAGGCACTCCTCCAGCCTACCCGCCAGTACCTTCGCCAACACTTTTACGTCCACATTCAGAAGTGATATGGGCCGATACGCCCCACACTCCGTCGGATCCTTATCTTTTTTTAGTAACAGGGAAATCGATACCTGCCCCAAGGCTTGCGGCAACACCCCCTTCCCTATCGCCTCCTCAAACATCCCCACCATCAGGGGTGCCAACCTATCCTTACATTTTTTATAATATTCCACCGGAAACCCATCCAGCCCTGCCACCTTCCCCGACTGCATCCTCCCAATCGCATCCTTTATCTCCTGCTCCACTATTGCTCCTTCTAATGTAGCCCTGTCCCCCTCCCCTAGTCTCGGGTACTCCAACCCATCTAGAAATCCCTGCATCTCACCCGAGTGGCTCTGACTTGTACAACCTCTCATAAAACTCCTCAAAAACCTTGTTAATCAGCACTGGGGCCACCACCAACATCCCTGCCCTATCCTTCAGCTGAAGAATTTCCCTTGCCGCTGCCTCCCTCCGGAGCTGACCTGCTAACATATGCCCCGCCTTATCTCCATGTTCATAAACTGCACCCCTTGCTCGTCTCAGTTGGCACACCACCTTCCTGGTGGACAGTCTGTCGAAGCTCGCCTGTAATTCCTTCCTCTTTTCCAGCTTCGCCGGGTCCCCATCCTCTGCACACCTCCTATCTACCTCCAACATCTCATCTATTACCCTCTGCCGCTCCAACCTCTCCTCTTTATCCACCCTTGCCTTAAACAAAATTACCTCACCTCTCACCACCGCCTTTAGAGCCTCCCAGACTCACCCGTACAATTGAAACCTACATATTCCTTAATTACCTTTTCAATTTTCTCACCCCAGTTTCCACCCCAGTCTCTGCGCTGCCCCCTTCTCCAGCACCATATCCATCCAATGTTGAGCGTGATCTGACACTGCAATTGCAGAGTATTCGGACCCCTTGACTCCAGCCAGCAAAGCCTTCCCCACCACAAAAAGGTCGATCCGCGAGTATACCTGATGGACCGCTGAGAAAAACGAATACTCGTTCCCTTGGGTGCAGGAACTTCCAAGGGTCCACCCCTCCCATTTCCACCATTAGCCCAGCCAGCGCCTTCGCCCCCCCCTGATGGGACCAGCGAGTGCGGCCGTGATCTGTCCAACCTTGGCTCCTGCACCAAGTTCCAGTCCCCCCCCCCCCCCCACAATCAGCTCATGCGTGTCCAAGTCGGGAATAGCCCCAAACACCTTCCTCGCGAATCCCACATCGTCCCAATTGGGACCGTATACACTTAACAGCGCCACTAATCTCCCCTCCAGTGCCCCTGTCACAATCACATATCTACCCCCCTGATCTGCCACCACCTTCTCCATCTGGAAGCGTACCCTTTTGCTGACCAGCACCGCTACCCCTCGAAGGTGAAACACTTGGCTAACCCATCCCTTTTTAAGTCTAACCTGGTCCTTCACCCTCAAGCGAGTCTCCTGCAGCATTGCTACATCGGCTTTCAAACTTTTAAGATGTGCAAGCACCCTTGACCTATTGACCGGACCTCCTAGCCCTCTCACGTTCCACGTGATTGTCCTTACTGGGGGTCTCTCACCCCCCCCCCCCCCCCCCCCCCCACCCACCCCACCTTTCTTATCCACCATCACCATACCACCGGGCCCTGCCTCATAAGCCTGACCCGCCCCTGTCCATTGTTAACATCAAACCCCTTCCCCCCTCCCAAGAACCCCCCCCCTACAAAAACATCCCCCAACATCCATCCCTCCACCCCCTCTTGCTCGCCTCGTAGGCCCATTGAAGCCTGCTATCCAGGCTCCAACGTCCGCAGTCCTCCTCTCACCTCACCCCAGTTCACTAATTGACTTTAGTTAGCTAGCGCGGGTGGCTGCCCCCGCCAAGACCTCTCGCCCTTCCACCCAGTCCCAGAGAAAGAAACGCCAAAACAAACCCAACAATCCAACCCCTACAATTCACTAACATAACATTTAACCGTCGCAACACAGAACGCCATGAACTTGAATTCTGTAACAATGCAAAGAGAAGTAAATTTCAATACAAATCAGTAAAAAGAAAGTTGTAACATTTGTACATTTTCCAGCCGCTCAAACACAGTCCAGTCTCTCTTCCAGTTCCGCTCTTCACGTCTGTCCCAAGCCTTCTGCCCTCACGAACGCCTCAGCCGCCTCCGCTGTCTCAAAATAAAAGTCTTTGGTGTTGTATGTTACTCTCAACTTCGCCGGGTACACCACACCAAATCGCACCCCCTTCTTGTACAAAACCGCCTTCACTCGCCCAAACGCCGCTCGTCTTTTTGCCAACTCTACCGTCAAGTCCTGGTAGATCCGAACCGCAGTACCATCCCACAGCACCTCACGCTCCTGCTTCGCTCAGCTTAATACTTTCTCCTTCATGCAAAACTTATGGAAGCAGATAATTACTGCCCTTGGCGGCTCGTTCACTTTGGGCTTCGGCCTTAATGACCGATGAGCTCGGTCTAGCTTGTACAGGGTGGGGCTCTCACCCTCCCCCATCAGCTCCGCCAACTTCTTAGCGAAGTATTGCGTTGGCCTTGGGCCCTCTGTCCCTTCGGGCAATACTCAAATTGTGCCGCCTTGAGCGGTTTTCCAAGTCTTCCAGCTTTGCTCGGAGTCCTCTGTTAACCTCCACCACCCTCCGCAGCTCGTCCGCCATCGAGGTGACCTGGTCGCTGTGTCGTGTTACGGCCTCCTCCACCTCCTTCATCTTCTCGCCCTGCTCTCTCACCTCGGCCGATGCCTTTGCCACCTCCACCCTCATCAGGCCGATTGCCTCCTCCACCCATGACCTCAACACAACCGCCATCTCTTTCCTCAAGGCCTCCATGTGCCTCACCAAATGTTTTTCCAGCTCCACCGCCATCACCTCGGTCATCTTCTCCACCTTAAGGAGTGCGGCCCTGCCTTGCAGTTCGGCTTCCGCAATCCTGTCAACACTTTTGCTCGTCTTCTCCTTCGGCGGCGAACCCACATTTCCTCCTTTCTTCGACGCTGCTCTTTGCATCCTTGAGCGGCTTATTGTTTTTTATCTTCTTTCTTTTCTCCTCTCTCCCCCTTCACCCTCCTGCCCTTCATCAATCTGACATTCTTCTTTTTTGAAAAAAAAAGGGGGGAAGAGAGAAAAAAAAAAACTTTCACCAAACTTCCTTAAATCTTCTTTCTTTCTTCTCTGCATTCACCTGGGACCAGGCTTCAACCTTCTTTCTTCTTCCTAGGTGGGAGCCATCCGACGTGGAGCACCCTTCCTACATGGTGCCCTGGCCTCGGGCCTGCCGCCTCATCCTCCTCGTAGCTCCGCCCCCGCTACTCTGACCTGCCGCGCCGGGCCCGGCACCTCAGCTCCCCGCCGCCCGACACCCGCGCGGGGTTCTTCGCCGGTTTTTAAACCGGCCCCACTGGCTGCTCGTGGCGGCCCCAAAGGCCGACAATAGTCGGGGGGTGCGTGAGGACTCGGGGATTTCCCCGAAATTGCCGCGAATCGTGGCCACCGGCGGGAGCTCTTGTTGCTGCGGCCGCCCTGCTCGCCCACGCCACCGGAAGTCAACGTCTCCTTCTCAATCGTGAAATACTTTTTCTGGTGAAAAATCAATTTCTTTGAAAAATAACCAATAGGCCGCTCTAGCCCTTCGTCGCTGTCTTGTAGAAGTACCGCACCTACACCCACATCACTCGCATCAACCGCCACTTTGAATGGTTTCGTACAATTTGGGATGGCTAACACAGGAGCAGTGGTTAACACAGCCTTCAGACCGTCAAATGCCTGTTGACACTCCGCTGTCCACTGGAATTTGTTACGCTTCTTGAGTAAGTCCGTCAGTGGAGTGACCACACTGCTGAAATTCAGTACAAATTTCCGGTAAAATCCACTCATACCAAGAAATCGCATTACTTCCCGTCGTGTTGAGGGTATCGGAAACTCCCCAATAACTTTTTTTTTCACATCCCGTGGGGCCATTCGGCCCCATCCGATTGTATGGCCAAGGAAAGTGATTTGGGCTTTTCCAAATTCACTTTTGGCTAGGTTTATCACCAAACCCGCCTCCTGAAGTCAATCGAATAACTCCATCAGATGTTTTAAATGTTCTTTCCATGTCTGGCTGAAAATTACCAGATCGTCGATGTATACCGCATAATTGGGTAATCCTGAAACAACTTTGTTAGTTAACCGTTGAAATGTGGCTGGGGCGTTTTTCATGCCAAATGGCATAACTTTGAATTGGTATATACCATCTGGAGTCACAAAAGCTGAAATCTCTTTCGCCCTTTCGGATAAAGGTACCTGCCAGTAACCTTTAAGTAAATCCAGTTTGGAAATAAAAGTTGATTGTTCCACTTTCTCAATGCAATCTGCCAAACGTGTAATAGGATAAGAGTCCGTTCTTAAAATGGAATTAACCTTTCTATAGTCCACACACAACTGTTGGGTACCGTCCGGTTTTGGTACCATCACCATGCGTGAGCTCCATTGGCTGCAACCCACTTCAATTATGCCATTTTTAAGCATACTCTCAATCTCTTTGTTAACCTGTGCCAATTTTAAAGGGTTAAGTCTGTATGGATGTTGTTTGATTGGAACAGCATTTCCCACATCTACATCATGTATAGCCATTTTCGTACTTCCCAATTTATCTCCACAAACTTGCCCATATGATATCAGTAACTCTTTCAGGTCAGTTTTCCTCTGGAAGGTAACTCACCAATTTATCCCAATTTTTAAGAACATCCTCATTTTCCAATTTAATTTGAGGTACGTCAAATTCACAGTCATCTGGATTTGGTTTGTCACTGTGAGTTAGAATCATTAAAACCTCCTCCTTTTTCTCTCCTTCCCTTTCAAAGTACCCTTTAAACATATTCACATGACACACTCGGTAAGTCTTCCTTCTATCTGGTGTTTTTACCACATAATTCACCTCACTTAATTTCCTTTCAATCTGATAAAATCCACAAAACCTAGCTTTTCAAGGTTCACCTACCACTGGTAACAATACTAAAACTTTATCTCCACTGGCAAATATACAAACTTTGGATTTCTTGTCCGCTACCCGTTTCATCACATTTTGTGCAACTTTTAAATGTTGTCCAGCTAATTCACCTGCTCTATTTAATCGTTCCCTAAAATTTGATATGTAATCCAATAATGTAATTTCCAATTTCTCACTCACCAATTTTTCCTTAATCAATTTAAGTGGTCCTCTTACCTCATGACCAAAAATTAGTTCAAAAGGACTGAATTTGGTTGACTCATTAGGTGCAAACAGTACGAATGGAATTCCTTTATCCCAATCCTCTGGATAATCTTGACAATAAGCCCTCAACATTTTTTTCATTTCTGATGCCACCTTTCTAACGCTCTCTGCGATTATAGATGGTACGCAGTTGATTTAAATTGTTTTATTCCCAAGCTATGCATAACTTCTTTGAGGTAAAATTTGATCCTTGATCTGATTGTATTTCTGTGGGTAGACCATATCTAGTAAAGAATTTAAGTAACTCCTCTACAATATTTTTAGCTGTAATAATACGTACTGGAATGGCCTCTGGAAACCTAGTAGACACATCCCTTATCGTCAAAAGATATTGATTCCCACTTTTTGTTTTAGGAAGCGGTCCTACGCAATCAATTAGGACCCTTGTAAAAGGTTCAAATGCTGGAATGGGTATTAAGGGTGCTGGTTTTATCACTGCTTGAGGTTTCCCTATCACTTGACATGTGTGACATAATTGACAAAATTTAACTACATTTTTATGTAGTCCAGGCCAATAAAAATGTTTTTGTATTTTAGCTTAAGTTTTTCTTATTCCCAAATGACCTCCCACTGGTACCTCATGTGCAATTCGCAACACCTCTTTTCTATACCCTACCGGCAATACTACTTGATGAACTTCTGCCCACTTTTCATCCACCTGCATATGTAAAGGTCTCCATTTTCTCATCAAGCCATTACTTTTGCGGTAATAACACTCTGGTATACACTCAGATTCCTCTTCCGTGTATGCTTTCTGATCCATCCGCTTTATTTCTACGTCTTTCTGTTGTAACTCCGCCAATTTTCCTGAACTAAAAATATCCGCCTCATCCTCCACCTGTTCTTATTCTTTTTCAACCATCTGATCAAAAATCATTTCTGATAATTGCACTTCAACTTCAGCTTCACTCTTTGATTTCTCCTCTTGTCTTAACCTGTGACTTTGTGACCTTGTTACTACACAATCCGGAGAAATCCCAGGATATTCGTCCTTCAACACATCAGTTGTCTGATTTCCACTGGCTTATCAACCACAGTAGGCATCACTCCCACCTGCAATCCAGCTACATCATGACCCAAGATGAACTGTATTCCTGGACAAGATAGTTTCTCTATTACTCCTACTGCCACTCTTCACTGGACTTTCCAACCGTACCTTATATAATGGAACACTACTCCTCTCACCCTGAATTCCACACATTACCACCTTTTCTGGCAACATTCTTCCCAAACTACATAACTCCTCGTCTCTTACCATTAAAGATTGACTAGCTCCCGTATCTCTTAAAATTGTGACTTCTTTACCTGCTCCTCCTGAGACACATGAGTAAACTTTACCCACACAAGTAAATTTGTTAAAGAGATCTGGCAACTTCTTATCAATCACCTCTTGATCAGTTTGTACAACCTTTTGCCCTCCTTTGCTTCACTTGGGCTTTCCTTTACCACTTTAACAAAGTCCACTGTCTTATCCTGTTTTACCACATCAGCCTTCCCAGTGTTTTTCTTCACCACCAACACTGTGACTTTACATGGCCTAGTTTATTACAGTGAAACATTTGAAACTTTTCATGTCTCTTCCACCCTCCTGGATTTCTTTTCTAATCTGAGGTACACTCTCCTTATTATCTCCCATCAGATCACCTTTACTTTTACCACTTGAGTATTTCCCATGTACCCAGTTTCTATCCTCACCGGCTGAAACCGATGTCGGAAACCAAGCTTTGATTTATGAACTAATTCATAATCATTTGCCATTTCTGCTGCTAGTCTCGCAGTTTTAACCCTGTTCTTCCACATGAGTTCTCACTACATCAGGAATTGATTTTTTAAACTCCTCCAAAAGTATAATTTCTCTGAGAGCTTCATACGTTTAGTCTATTTTCAAAGCCTTTATCCACCTATGAAAATTATTCTTTTGATCCTTTCAAACTCCATGTATGTTTGACCAGGTTCTTTCCTTAAATTTCTAAACCTTTATCTGTAGGCTTCAGGCACTAGTTCATATGCACCTGAGATGGATTTTTTCACCTCCTCATACGTCCCAGATACCTCCTCCGGTAGTGATGCAAACTCTTCACTAGCCCTGCCTATCAGCTTTGTTTGAATCAGCAATACCCACATGTCCTGTGGCCATTTCATTTGTTTAGCTACCTTCTCAAATGAAATGAAAAAGGCTTCTACCTCCTTCTCATCAAACCTTGGTAATGCTTGGACATATTGAAATAGATCCCCACCAAGCCTTCGACTATGACGCTCTTTCTCACTATCTTCATCACTATTATCCAACTGTATGTTTCCCTTTATGCCTGCCAATTTTAACTGACTGTTATGTTTCATGGTCATTTTCTGAAATTCAAACTCTCTCTTTTTATCTTTTTCCCTGATCTGTATCTCCCTTTCTCTTTCTTTTTCCTCTCTATCTCTTTTGTATTCAAGCTGCTTTAATTCTTTCTCATGTTCCATTTGTTTAATTTATAACTGAATTTTTGCCATTTCCAATGAGTCAAACTGTATCTCAGGCAACTTAAAATGTTTAGCCACTGCCATAATTACCTCATCTTTTCGCATTTTGTCAGGTCATTTTAACTGCAATTTTTTTGCCAAATCTAACAGTCTGCTTTTAGTCTCTGTCCGTAAGGTCCTGCGTGTGATCGTCTCCACCCACAAAAACTTCTGAGCCTCTGAAAGAGCCATTGTCCACAACACACTCCCTACTTAAACTGAAATACCACACCTGAAAAGCAACCACAATATGCTCGCCCTTCACTGTCTTTAAGTTCACTAAGCCAATCCAACAGATAGACTTTTATTCCCCTCGAGCCCCCAATTTGTTATGGGCCAAGGTTTAGAGAACCCCAAAGTGTATCATGGAGTTCACCTGACCCACAACTTTTAATAGATTGTGGTATGGGGAGCACATGGCCCACTCTAGAAGTGTGGTAGTGCAGAAATGGAAAAGTATTTTTTTAAAGCGAAACAATGATTATTCTGTGAACTCAAGTTAACCTTTTTAAAACATAGTGAAGATCTTAGCAACCATTAATTCAAATACAACCCCCAGAGTCTACAACACTAAGTAATCCTTTAAGCTTTCCTTTTAACATCCATAAGACTTAAAAACAAAACGTTTAACAGAAGCATATCAGGTTAAAGTCACTCCTGAGAGAAGTTGTTAGTTTTAAATCACCAAAGGATCGATTTACAGTTTTTAGATTACAGAGAGAGAGACTCATACGCCTTCTGGGTGTGACTGCAGCAATCCAATCTGAAACCGAAACTAAAACACGCCTGCAGCAAACAGCCTAAAACAAAAGTAAAAAGCTGACAGACAGCCCAGCTCCACCCACACTCTGACATCACTGATAAACACCCATTTCTTGAAGGTACATTTCTTAAAGGTACTCTCACATGACACCACACTCAGACGAGCCAACCTGTGCACGAGGCGGCGGAACACAAGATTTGCCAAAGCAAAAGGAGCAAGGCAGACACAAACAAATCCCTCCCGCACCGGGGGGGTGGGGTTAGTTGGAAGGCATCCTTCAAAGCACTGAGGGAGCACCAACAGGAGATAAAGGTGGAGGTAAAAGCAGACATTGAGGCTGCGGTGAAGGCCGCGGTGGCCAAGACCCTGGCCCAACTACAGTTCGCCCTGAGCAGAGCGGAGAAGAGGCTACCATCAAGGACATGGAAAAGGCCGCAACTGACCAGAGCGATCAGATCGTGGCTCTGGAGAAGGAGGTGACAAGGTTGGTCGCGACACAGGGGAGTCTAAGGGGTAAAGTAGAGGGTCAGGAGAACCGCTCAAGGAGGCAAAACCTGCGGATTGTGGGCCTACCGGAGGGAATCAAAGGCTGGGACCCCACGGTGTATGTGGCCGAGATGCTGGGCAACCTGGTGGGAAGAGAAACTTTCCCCAACCCACCAAAAATATCAGGGCACACCGGTCGTTGCGCCTGAAACCCAAAGCTGGGGAATAGCCGAGGGCAGTAATAGCCAAGCTGCACCGGTACCAGGACAGAGAAATAATCCTGCGCTGGGCCAGGCAGTCCAAGAATTGTAGCTGGGAAGGACATGGAATAAGGATATATAAGGACATTGGGGCTGACCTGGCCAGGAGACAGGCAGAATTCAACCGGGCAAAGCAGCCCTGTACAAGAACGGCGTACACTTTTGTATGCTGTACCCAGCAAAGCTCTGGGTCACATACCAAGGCAAGGAACAGTTCTTTACAGCCCCGGCCGAGACAGACAAGTTTGTTGTGGAATGCGGGCTGGAACAGCGACAGCAGGGGAAACACTAAGGGGCCCCTGGCAAGGAACAACAGCATGGCGATGAGGGGGGAGAGGAAGCAACCCCCCCCAACACACCCTGAGCGACAAGCAGAAAGCCACCACTTGAGGGACTGCTTCACGCGGGAGATTGTGACCTCGTTCGAGAGAGAGAGTGCAGATGAGAGGGGAAAGCAGTGTGGCAAGCGAGAGGAGTGCAGGGTAAGACGTGGAAAGAATGGGCAGGAACTACAGAGAGTGGGCGAGGGAGAAACAAGACAGTATCTCCTGGGAGGTGGGGTTCACCGCACTAGCGGGAAAGCTAGCACCGGGAGTATGAAACAGAGAAAAGCCGTGGCGAACCCCCAACAGGGGGAATGGCGCCAGGCGGGGGGAGGGGACGCACAACTAGGACGGGGGTCAGAGGGGGATAGGAGCTGGGGGAAGGGGGATAAGGGGGGCACTGTGGGGGTGGGGGACACACGGGGAGTGGAGTAAAACTAGGACCAGAGCGAAAGCGGCAATATGGCTACAAAGGGCCGCAACCAGGGGCCCGGAGCAAGGAAGCACTGCAAGTAACCACCCAGTACGGTCTCTGGGCGAAGGGAGGCCCCGGAGTACAGGGGCCTACACACGTGGCAGATGCACAGTTGGCGGCCATGTTAGGTGCCCCCTGGACAAAGGGAGACCCCGGAGTGCAGGGCAGATCCACATGATAGTGGGCAGCACGGTAGCACAAGTGGATAGCACTGTGGCTTCACAGCGCCAGGGTCCCAGGTTCGATTCCCCGCTGGGTCACTGTCTGTGCGGAGTCTGCACGTTCTCCCCGTGTCTGCGTGGGTTTCCTCCGGGTGCTCCGGTTTCCTCCCACAGTCCAAAGACGTGCAGGTTAGGTGGATTGGCCATGCTAAAAATTGCCCGTAGTGTCCATAAGGGTTGGGAGGGGTTATTGGGTTGCGGGGATAGGGTGGAAGTGAGGGATTAATGTGGGTCGGTGCAGACTCGATGGGCCGAATGGCCTCCTTCTGCACTGTATGTTCTATGTAATCTATGTAATCTATGACGGATGCACTGTTGGCAGCGATGTTGGGTGCCCCCTGGACAAAAGGACACCCCGGAGCGCAGGAACCCTACATCATGGGGAGAGCAGTGACAGCAGCCATTTTGGACAGCCCCCTAACAAAGGGAAACCCCGAAGTGCAGCGGCCAGGTAAATATGGTTAATCCCGCAGGAGCGGGGACAAATACCTGGCACCAGGATAGTCACCTGGAATGTGAGCGGGACTTAACGGCCCTGTGAAAAGATCCAGAGTCTTCACCCACCTGAGAATCATGAAAGCCGACATAGTCTTCCTCCAGGAGACACACCTGAGAGAGCAGGACCTACAGCGGGTAAGGAAGGGCTGTGTGGGACGGTCCTACCTTCCTGTTACGGGACGAGGGCCAGAGGGGTGGCAATACTGATCAATTAGAGGACGATGTTTAACGTGACGAAGACGGTTACGGATCCAAGGGGCCGGTATGTCATGGTCAGGGTGGCCCTAGACGGGGCACCAGTAGAAATAGTTTCATATGTACGCTCCCAACTGGGACAACACAAAATTCATTAAAATAACCATGGCGGAAATCCCCGACATAGCAACGCACCGACTAATCATGGGGGGGTGGACTTTGACTGTGTACAGGATCCATGGACAGACAGGTCAAACTCCCCAAAAAGGAAGACCGCAAAGGTGGCAAAGGAACTTGGTCAGTTTATGAAGCAGATGGGGGCGGTGGACCCTTGGAGGTTCACCCACCCAAGGGAGAAAGAATTCTTCCCATTGCGCAACGTATACACCAGTATTGACTTCTTTGTGGTGGGGAAATCGGTGCTTCCAGGACTGGTCAAAGATGAATACTCCGCAATCGTAATCTCCGACCCACTCCACATTACATGGATGTGAGGTTGGAGACGGGCAGGGCCCAATGCCCCGCATGGAGGTTGGATACTGCCCTACTGGCCGACATGGCTTTCAGTGAGAGGGTCACAGGCCATAGGGCAGTATACGAAAAACAACCAAAACGGGGAGGTCTCACCCGCCATGTTCTGGTAGGCGCTAAAGGCCGTGATCAGAGGAGAAGTTATTGCCTTCAAAGCGCGAAGAGACAGGGAGGAAAGGGCATCTAGGCAGCAGTTGGTCGACTCCATACTGGAGGTAGACCATAAATACTCTGAAGCCCCGATCATAGAGCTCCTGGCGGAGGGAAAAAAGCTACAAATGGATTTTGATCTGCTCTCCACGAGTAAAGCAGTGCATCAACTCTGCCAGGCACGGGGGACCCGATACGAACACGGAGACAAAGCCAGCGCCTGCTGGCACGCCAGCTGAGAAAGCAGGCAGCCATTAGAGAGATAGCGCAAATTAGAGATAACAGAGGCACATTTGAAACAGACCCAGAAAAGGTCAACAAAACCTTTAAGGCCTTTTACCGAGGGCTGTACACCTCAGAGCCCCCAACAGGGGACTTGGGGATGAAACAGTTCCTTGAAGAACTGGACATGCCAGTTTTGGGGAGGACAGAAAACAAGGCTTGGAAGCACCACTAGAACTGGGAGAGATCATGGAGCGTATTAGCTCCATGCAGGCAGGGAAGGCGCTGGGACCAGATGGGATCCTGGCGGACTTCTACAAAACATTTGAGACAGCACTGGCCCCACACCTGCGAGAGATGTTCACAGACTCGCTGGCTAGGGGCACACTGCCACCTACATTAGCACAGGCCTCAATCTCGCTAATACCTGAGAAAGACAAAGACCCAATGGAATGCAGGTCATACAGACCCCTCTCACTAGTAAACGTAGATGCAAAAATACTGGCCAAGATCCCAGCCAAAAGGCTGGAGAACTATGTTCCAGAGGTGGTCGCAGAGGACCAGACGGGCTTTGTCAAAGGTAGACAGGCTAACATCGAACATCAGGCGCCTGCTGAACGTGATCAGGATCCAATCGGGGGAGAGAACACAAGAGGTGATCGTCTCCCTGGATGCAGACAAGGCCTCTGACATAGTCGAGTGGAAGTACCTCATAGAGGTACTGGAGCGTTCGGGCTTGGATCAGGGTTGACCTCCTGGGTGAAGCTCCTGTACAACGCTCCCATGGCGAGCGTAAGGACATACAATACCAGCTCCCAGTACTTCCAGCAGCACAGGGGCACCAGGCAGGGATGCCCGCTGTCCCCATTGCTGCTTGCCCTAGTGATCGAACCACTAGTGATCACTCTCAGACCTGGAAATAATTGGAGGGGGATCCAAAGGGGAGGCAGAGAGCACAGAGTCTCACTCTATGCAGATGATCTGCCCCTCTACATCACGGACTCACGAAGCAGCATGGAAGGAATCATCGCACACCTGACAGAATTTAGTGCCTTTTTGGGCTACAAACTCAACATGAGGAAAAGCGAGATCTTCCCGGTGAACCCGCAAGAGGGAGGGGCTACTAACCTGCACATCTTTAGATTGTGCGACGAAACCGGAGCAACAGGAGGAAACCCATGCAGACATGGGGAGAACGTGCAGATTCCACACAGACAGTGACCCAAGCCGGGAATCAAACCTGGAACCCTGGAGCTGTGAAGCAACTGTGCTAACCATTGTGCTATCGTAGTCTTCTGTGGATATCCATTGTCAGCAAGGAGCCATCCATGCAGTTGCTATTGGGGATCAAACCATTATGGGACCTGACAGTGAGTGAGGCTTTAAGAATTATGAGCGTTATTTGTGCCGTGAGCACATAGCCGGTGATTTGTTTGAGGTGATCACAGACCTTCTGCAATTGAGAGAATGAAAGCCCTTTTAGTTTGAATGCTGCTGGTTGTTTGCAGGGAGCTCTCAGCACAACAATTGTGTACTCAATTGCAATCCAGCAATGACAACAAAACCAACAGCCGCTTCTGACATTGCCTCTTTGATATTTGCAGGTAGTCACACCGCTCCGTTCCTGAGACTAAGTGTTGACGCCGGGGCAGAATTCGTGGACTTCTATGACAGCAAATCTGGCGCCACACCTGGACCAATTCAGTGACTGTTAAGGGTCTAGCACCAGCGCCACATGGAACACAATCAGTTCCAATGAGAAACGGTACCGGATTCGCCAGGTTTGTGATTGACACTCAGCAGGCTGACAAGCTGCAGCCGCATATACACACTTCACCCCCCAAACACCACCATCCCTGCCAAGAAGATGGCAGCGAGGAGAGTGGCACAAAGGTTCACGGACACCAAGCTTGATAAGCTGTTGGACACCGTGGAACAGAGGCAGGCGATCCTGTACCTCAGCAGGGGAAGGCACTTGCCAGCCGCCGCTGTCATGATATTCAAACATACATCATAACACATACATAATGATAGACAAGACCAACGGACCAATTAGCACACATAACACGACAGCCAATCACAGACAAGAGCAGACACAGTATAAGACAAGAAACACGGCACTTCCTGGGCAGTCCATCTGGAGACAGCACAGGGCCAGGACCTCATAGCAAGACACTCACACAGTCACAACGTGCTGAGTACCAAGTCTGATGTATAAATAGTTAGATGGAATAAAACTGCGTTGTACCAATTGCAACCGTGTTGGTTCGCCTGTACCTCAGAGCACCCAACACCTCATGATAACAGGAGTGAATCGATACCTACCGGCAAATCTGCCATCCTGAGCCATGGACACCCGCAACAAACCGCAGCCGTTGCAAGTCGCTGGGAACCTGGACACAAATTGGAAGCTCTTCAAGCAGCGCTTCGAACTCTGCATGCAAGCCAATGAAAAACAGGGCGCCTCGGACGAAACAAAGATTGCCATGCTCCTCACTGATGCAGGTCAGCACGCCATCAATGTATACAACTCCTTGGTGTTCGCGGAAGGCGAGGACAAAGCTAAGTATGACACGGTTCTCCTCAAGCTCGACAAGCACTTCAACGTTGAGGTCAACGAAAGCTTTGAGAGGTATGTCTTTCAGCAGTGCCTGCAAGGTAAGGATGAGCTCTTTCAGTCCTTCCTGACGCACCTCCGCATACTCGCGCAGTCCTGCGGTTACGACACCACCTCAGAGTCCATGATCCGGAACCAGGTCGTTTTTGGCGTTGCCTCCAGTGGCCTACGCCAGCAGCTTCTAAAAATTAAAGGCCTGACCTTAGCATCTGCAGTTGAAGCCTGTGTCCTGCATGAGAATGCGACTAGCCGATATGCCCAATTTCAGGCGACCGAATCGGCACGGAGGGGGTCCCATGCGATCGAATCGGCAAGCCAGGCCGCCCACGAGGCCGAACGCGTCCAGGCAATCGAGTTTCTCCCGGCCCGCACGAGGGCGACCGTTTCGCACGCTTTTTAAGGCCTCCCACGTTTGTGCGCGCCAAAATCTACGGCAACACTGAGGGACGTGCTGCGCAGGCGCATCTGACGCAAGACCGAACTGCGCATGCGCAGTGGCGTAACGAACGCCATGACGTCATGACGTGCGGCAACTGTGGAGCTGCACATTTAAAAGGGCAATGTCCTGCAAAAACCCGACAATGCCTACGCTGTGGCAGGATGGGCCACTACGCTGCCGACTGTCGAGCGGCTCAACCTGTTGATCTTCCACATCTCCGACAACCTCGCAGGAACGTGCGGACCATTCAGCCTCCACATCACGACATCCAAACAAACCGACGACACAGATGACCAAGACGCCTTCCGGGTTGCGGTCATTGATGCGAACCGGGTCAACACCATCAATCCGGGCGATGAATGGGGTGCCACCCTAACGGTCAACCGATCGTCGATCACTTTCTGCCTGGACACTGCGCCTCCGCCAACCTCATAGCATGGTCAGCCTTCTACGCCATAAAGGTCAGACCACCAATCCAGCCATCCCGGTGCAAGATGGTCGACTACAACGGGAACGTTATCCCGGGCATGGGATCCTGCCAGCTCCAGGTGACACACAACACACACACGGCCCACACTCTCGTTCGAGATAGTTGGCTCATCGAAGGACTCCCTGCTGGGCGCACAGGCATGCAAGGCTCTCCACCTTGTGCAACGAATCCTCTCTCTCTCTCCAGACAGCACGTCTGACTTCCCGGATGCAGAGTTCTACGCACAGCTCCAATCGCTCCTCGCCCACAACCAGGAGGCATTCGAAGGCATGGGAACACTGCCATACACCTACCAAATTCGCCTCAAACCGGACGCCATCCCGGTTGTTCACGCACCTCGCAGGGTTCCTGCGCCACTTAAAGACCGCCTCAAGCAGCAGCTGCAGGATCTCCAGGACCAAGGGGTCCTATCCAGGGTCACGGAGCCCACGCCATGGGTCAGCTCCATGGTGTGTGTCAAGAAGCCCTCTGGCGAGCTCCGCATCTGTATTAACCCCAAAGACCTCAATAATAATATTATGAGGGAACATTATCCCATACCCAAACGGGAGGAGATCACCAGTGAAATGGCCCAGGCGAAGATATTCACGAAACTGGATGCTTCTAAAGGATTTTGGCAGATCCAACTGGACCCGTCCAGCCGAAAGCTATGTACCTTCAACACCCCTTTCGGCAGGTTCTGCTACAACCGGATGCCATTTGGCATCATCTCGGCATCCGAGGTCTTCCATAGAATCATGGAGCAGATGATGGAAGGCATCGAAGGGGTGTGCGTATATGTGGACGATGTCATCATCTGGTCCACCACACCGCAGGAGCACATATATCGTCTCCAACGCGTTTTTGCCCGCATATGGGAAAACAGCCTGCGCCTCAACCGAGCCTATCTCCCGGTCAGGGGTCCGTCCGGATGCAGACAAGGTGAGCGCCATCGCAGCCATGCCGCAGCCGGCTGACAAGAAGGCTGTCCTACGCTTCCTTGGCATGGTCAACTTCCTGGGGAAGTTCATTCCCAACCTTGCCTCCCACACGACGACTCTGCGCCACCTCGTCAGAAAATCCACAGAGTTCCAGTGGCAACACACGCACCAGCTGGAATGGGAGGAGCTCAAACGCAAACTCACTACGGCACCAGTATTGGCTTTTTTTGACACGCCTCGTGCCACCAAAATCTCAACTGATGCCAGCCAATCCGGCATTGGAGCAGTGCTCCTGCAGAGGGATGACACGGCATCATGGGCCCAGTGGCCGATGCATCGCGGGCCATGACCCCCACAGAGGAGCGCTACGCGCAAATCGAAAAAGAATGCCTGGGCTTGCTAACCGGTTTAGACAAGTTCCACGATTACGTCTATGGTCTTCCACGGTTCACGGTCGAAACTGACCACCGCCCCCATGGGGGCGAGTGATAGAATAATAAACAAGGACCTGAACGAGATGACCCCTTGCCTCCAGCGCATCCTACTTAAACTCAGGAGGTACGACTTCCAACTGGTCTACACTCCAGGGAAGGACCTCATCGTGGCGGATGCCCTATCCAGAGCAGTGAGCACGCCGCCAGATGCGGAGGGGTTCGTATGTCAGGTCGAGGCACAGGTGGCTTTCACATCGGCCAATCTATAAGACAAGTATAAGACAAGAAACACAACACTTCCTGGGCAGTCCATCTGGAGACAGCACAGGGCCAGGACCTCATAGCAAGACACTCACACAGTCACAACGTGCTGAGTACCAAGTCTGATGTATAAATAGTTAGATGGAATAAAACTGCGTCGTACCAATCGCAACCGTGTTGGTTCGTCTGTACCTCAGAGCACCCAACACCTCAGCCGCCATTCGCCGTGCCTGGGCGCAGGTGCCAGAGGCTGTGAGTGTCACAAGCAACACCGTCCGGACGGGCCAACAATACAAGAAAAAGCTGTACGACCTCCTCAGGCTGGCTAGGGTAAGTAGGCAGCACTATACATTTGGCATGAACCCCCGCCCACACACTCGTAACCCTAACCCCCCAACTGGAGGGCGTCCAAACCCCCACCTTGCACCAGATGCCAGCAACCATACCGGCCGCCGTGGCCGAATGCCATGGCCACTGAAGCCATCAGCGACCCACTCCCTGGGCTGCACGCGTCGGACTGTATACCACTGCATTTGATGTTTCCACCCCTGCTCAGAAGATGGATGCCTATAACCACCGGAAGTGGGAAAAGACTGGAGGGGGATTGCCGGACCTTCGGCCCCTCACCGCAGCAGAGCAGAAGGCCCTGGAAATGGTCAGCGGATCCGAGCAAAGAGCAGTGTCTGGGGTGGAGATCAGTGTTTGGCAAGGAGATGAGACCCTACTGAGTTGCGGTTCCCCACATCCCCCAAAACCAGCCTCACCCTCATACCGCCTCACTCCCCCCCCCACCCTCACATCCACACCACGCCCCCCCCCCCCCCCCCCCCCCCCCCCCACTCCACACAACCCTCACTCCCTCCTGGCCCGCAGAATAATCATGCATCCTGTCCTGTGTCTTGCAGGAGCTGCTGGTGATGGAGCAGGTCCTTCTGGTATTCCCCACTCCCCGCACATCCAGAGCCCTAAGGGCCAACAACACCCCGGAGCTCGAGTCCGGTGCTGACATTGATTTTCCATCACAGGTGTGTCCAAAGCCCTCCACCATACCAAAGACACACACCTAGTTTGGGCATGTTAATGAAGAGGCTCCAGGGGCACTATCTGGTGTGTACCACACATGTGCTCCGGTACAGCAGGTGGAGGTAGGAATTCCCGAGGGGGGGGGGGGGGACATTTGGAGGACAGCCCGACTCCAGGGACTAGCTGCCGTCTAGACGGGTTTTGGGCTTCTGGAATGGACAGTCCCATCGATCATGGAGATGCAATCACAGAGCCAGACATTGCCTGAGGGATTGTCAGCGAGCATCCAGCACCTGCAGGCGGAGGTGGAGAAGTCCAACCGCATGCATGAGCAGGAGGTGGTACCAGCCATGTGTGCCACACAGGCCAACACTGCATGGATGGCGTCCATGGTGGACGCCTTGAGGACGAGGGTTTTGGCTATGGATGAGCATGTCCAAGGCCAGGGGCACTCTGTGCAGATGCTGGCCGAGGCACAGGATAGGGTAGTCCTCTCACAGGCAGCCTTGTGCCAGAGCCACCTGGACATTGCAGGGATGCTCCTGAGTGTGGCCCAGTCACAGCGGGCCATGGCTGAGAGTGTTGATGGCATTGCCCAAGTGCTGTCCAACGTGGGTGATGTGACGCAGTCCCAGGCGGAGGTGGTCAACTCCCTGTGCTCCATGGTCGAGACCAGAGCGGGCCTTGCAGGACTGGCAGCGCCAAGCGGAGAGCTCCGCTTGCACACCTGTCCCATGGAGCAGCCCGGAGGCCGTCGGGCGCCCTGAGGGAGGAGGAGGTAATGGGGCCCATATTGGTAACTCCCACAGGGGAGGTGCCGGAAGACTGCAGTACATCAGACCTCCCCCCTCCTCTCCCTAGCGCATCTGGAAGGCAGCAGGCAGAACAGGGCAGCACCACGCCACCGGGACACCCGAGCAGCAGCCTGGCCCACCCAGGCCCGGTCACCCCAGAAAACGCAAAAGAGGACAGATGGCATGGGGCGGGACTCACAGCAGGCTGCCTCGATTCCTGATGTACCATTTGTGGATCCGCCTAGACGTTAGGGCCCGTAGGCCAGAAAATTAGACAACAGTTAAGTTGGCACAAGTGTAGGGCACAGTTTAGTGATAGGGGCTAGGGCATGAATTATTATCTGTATTATTTTCACATTAAACACCTGTGCACAATGTTACAACCAGCATCGGTGCTCTGTCAGAATGGTGTGAGAGGTGGGCTGGCCACAGAGGCCAGCGGGAGGGCAGGGTTAGGGATTCGGTGGATGATATAACACTGTTGTTTAAGAAGGGAGGGAAATAAAAGATGGGAAATTATAGGCTGGTTAGCCTGACTTCGGTCATTGGTAAGATTTTAGCGTCCATTATTAAAGATGAGATCGCGGGGTACTTGGAAGTACATGATAAAATAGGACTGAGTCAGCACGGCTTCATCAAGGGGACGTCATGTCTGACAAATCTGTTAAGAATTCTTTGAAGAGGTAATAAGGAAGTTAGACAAAGGAGAACCAGTGGACATGATTTATTTAGATTTCCAGAAGGCCTTTGACAAGGTGCCGCATAGGAGACTGTTAAATAAGTTAAGAGCTCATGGTGTTCAGGGTAAGATCCTGGAATGGAAAGAGGATTGGCTGACTGGCAGCAGGCAGAGAGTGGGGATAAAGGGGTATTTTTCAGGATGGTAGCCAGTGACTAGTAGTGTGCCTCAGGGGTCTGTGCTCGGACCACAACTTTTCACAATATACATTCATGATCTGGAAGAAGGAACTGAAGACACTGTTGCTAAGTTTGCAGATGATACAAAGATCTGTAGAGGGACAGGTAGTATTGAGGAAGCAAGTGGGCAATGAAGTGGCAAATGAAATACAATGTGGAAAAGTGAGGTTATGCACTTTGGAAGGAGGAATGGAGGCATAGACTATTTTCGAAATGGGGAAATGTTTAGGAAATCAGAAGCACAAAAGATCTTGGGAGTCCTTGCTCATGATTCTCTGAAAGTTAACGTGCAGATTCAGTCGGCAGTTAGGAAGGCAAATGCAATGTTAGCATTCATGTCGAGAGCACTACAATACAACTGCAGGGATGCACTTCTGAGGCTGTGTAAGGCTCTGGTCAGACCCCATTTGGAGTATTATGAGCAGTTTTCGGCCCTGTATCTAAGGAAGGATGTGCTGGCCTTGAAAGGGGTCCAGAGGAGATTCATAAGAATGATCGCTGGAATGAAGAGCTTGTCATGTGAGGAACAGATGAGGACTCTGGGTCTGTACTCGGAGTTTAGAAGGATGAGGGGGGATCTGATTGAAACTTACAGGATAATGCAAATGGACGTGGAGAGGATGTTTCCATTTGTAGGAAAAACTAGAACCAGAGGTCACAATCTCAGACTAAAGGGACGATCCTTTAAAACAGGGATGAAGAGGAATTTCTTCAGCTAGAGGGTGGTGAATCTGTGGACCTCTTTGCCGCAGAAGACTGTGGAGGCCAAATCACTGAGTGTCTTTAAGACAGAGTTGGTTAGGTTCTTGATTAATAAGGGGATCAGGGATCATGGGGAGAAGGCAGGAGAATGAGGCTGAGAAAAATATCAGCCATGATTGAATGGTGGAGCAGACTCGATGGGCCGAGTGGCATAATTCTGCTCCTATGTCTTATGGTTTTATTGCTAATTGGGAATTGGCAATCTTAATTAAGTGAGCGACTCATATTTCCCAAGTGGATCCCTGTGGGTGGACGTGCCATGTTGCATGTGGGGGTTATTGCCTAGCATTTCAATCAGACCGTGATGCCTGGACATTGTGCCTGGACACTGCAGGAAGCAACACCATGGACGCAGTGTTCACATTCCGAACACCTAGGGGCTGGGCTCCTGCACAGGAGATATTACCACGGCTGGAGGGTGGGTGAGTGCAGGGGAGAGGACCTGTGCCCGGTCCAGGTAACATTGCGTGCGGGTATCTGGGGGGGGCAGGGTGTGGGGTCCGGTGAGCAGGGACCCCGTTGCGGATGGGAGTGCGTGGGCAGTGTGTGCCGGGTGGGGGGGACAGGATGCAGGGAGCAATGGGGGGGGACTGGAGGATGCCGGGGTGGAAGACATCGCTGGTTGTCAGTCTCACACCCTCCCAATTCCTTACAGATATTGAACGGTATGAACAATATTTTGGACCCAGCAGGACTTGCCCTAGTGGTGCTGCTGGCAGGCCAGGCAGCCAGACGCCGGAGAAGGCGGCGGCAGCAGCAGCACCGACAGAGGCTGGAGGCGGAGGCCAAGTGCTGGCCCCTGCCCCACACCCTCAGGACCGGGTCGCCCAACAAGTCAGGGAGCGACCCAGAGGGGAAGGACGGCAATGGCCCAAGATGTACAAGCATCGCTGGTCTTTCGAACAAATGACGGACAGTATATGCCACAGGAGGCTCCGCCTCAACAATGAGATGGTGCGGCACCTGTGCCATGTCCTTGTGGACTTGGCACCATGTGGAGGAGGAGGATACCTGCTCCAGGTGGCCATCAAGGTCACCGCAGCCTGAACGTGCACGCCTCAGGATCATTCCGGGATCATTTTGAGTGGGGACTTGTGTGGCATCTCAGAAACCACAGCCCACAAATGCATCTGTGAGATCACAGATGCCCTGTTGGCCCAAGCAGAAAACTAAATAAACTTTGACATGGATGAGGCTCAACAAGATGCCCGGGCAGCAGGATTTTCCCCCATTGATGGGATGTCCCAGGTTCAGGGTTTAATAGATGGCACGCATGTCGCCTTGTGCTCACCGGGCTGTCGGGAAATGCCCTCCAGCAACAGGTAGGGTTCCACTCCCTGAACATCCAGCTTGTGTGTGACCACCACATGAACATCATGCACGTGTGTGCACGCTTCCCAGTGAGTGTGTAAAACAGCTAAATCCTTCGGCAGTCGGACATGCCTGGCCTCTTCAAGGACCATCCCAGGTTGGCCAGTTGGCTCTTAGAGGATAAGGGATACCAGATTAGGACCTAGCTAATGACACCAGTATGGAGGCTAGTGACCAATGTGGAGACCCGACACAATGGCCCGTGCGGCCATCTGGGCTGTCATTAAGTAGTGCATCCGCCTGCTCAAAATGCAGTTCTGATGCCTCAACTACTCTGGTGGTGCACTCCAGTACACCTCCAAGAGAATGGCCCGCTTTGTTGTGGTCTGCTGGGCCCTCCCTCCACAACCTGACAGAGCAGCGGGACGATGCGCTGGTGGTGGAGGGGGAGGAATATGTAGCCACCTCCAAGGAGGAGGACAAGGAGGTGTCGGACCAGGAGGGGCTAGAGGAAGAGCCCGGGGAGGACCCACAGGACCAGAAGGAGGATGGAGGGCAGGCAGCAGCGGTGAGGGCCCGACAAGCCCAGAGACCCAGGGATATCCTCATCCGCACTTGGTTCAATAGGATGAGGTCTCGTCCGTCACTCCACCCCCCCTTTCCCATATCCCTCCCCATCACTCTGCATTCCCCCCCTCTTCACCATCCTCACCTCTCCCCATCCCGCCATTTCCCACCATCCCAGGGTCTGTGTAACATCAATCCAGGCTGATGGAACTGTGTTGGTATTGTCAGCAGATCACTGTCAAGGGCACGAATGGGTGTGCTAACCCGCAGAGAGTTGAGCGCCTGTGCGCCTCCTTCAATGCCATAGTCTGACACCTGCCTGTCTGCTAAGTGCTCACTGATACTCATCACCTGCACATGGTGTGCCAAGGGAGCGGGGGGGGGGGGGGGGGGGGGGGAGAGCGCAGCAGGAGTCCAGAGCTATGGGGCATGCGATTGGTGCTGGCCCGGATAGCTGAAGAAAGTGCCTGAAGCGTCATACTGGTCGTAGTGCAGATAATTTAATGGGTTTCACAGTGTCCACCACTGCCCCACTTTCCCAATGGTGCCGCCCTACTCTCCCCACCCTTCCTACACCTTCCCCCACGCACACTCCCACCCTTACCCCCTACCCACACTCTTTTCCCCCCTTCCCAATGCCCTCTCAATGATCCTTGATGTGCTTAGGCTTCTGTTCTCTACTGTTGCGTCTAGGTATATGCACAGGATGCTGACATTGTGCACCCAGTCAGCATCAATGGGGCTGAGGTGGAGATGGTTAGCAGTTTCAAATTCCTAGGGGTATACATCTCCAAAAATCTGTCCTGGTCCCCCACCCACGCTGACGCTATCACCAAGAAAGCGCAACAGTGCCTATACTATCTCAGGAAACTAAGGAAATTCGGCATGTCCACATTAACTCTTACCTACTTTTACAATGCACCATAGAAAGCATTCTCTCTGGCTGCATCACAGCCTGGTAAGGCAACTGCTCGGCCTAAGACCGCAAGAAACTTCAGAGAGTTGTGAACACAGCCCAGTCCGACACATGAACCTGCCTCCCATCCATTGACTCCATCTACACCTCCCGCTGCCTGGGTAAAGTGGGCAGCATAATCAAAGACCCCTCCCACCCGGCTTATTCACTCTTCCAACTTCTTCTATCGGGCAGGAGATACAGAAGTCTGAGAACCTGCACGAACAGACTCAAAAACAGATTCTTCCCCACTGTTACCAGACTCCTAAACGACTCTCTTGTGGATTGACCTCATTAACACTACACCCCTGTGTGCTTCATCTTATGCCGGTGTTATGTAGTTACATGTGTGCCTTCTGTTGTCCTATTATGTATTTTCTTTTATTTCCTTTTCTTTTCATGTACTTAATGATCTGTTGAGCTGCTCGCAGAAAAATACGTTTCACTGTACCTCGGTACACGTGACAATAAACAAAATCCAATCCAGGCTCTCCACTACGGTCATCACCCTAGTAATGTTGGCCTCGGCGCCACGCATTGCCGGCGCCATCTATTGCGCCCGTAGCTTCTAGGACTTATTCAATCGGCTATGGACCTGCTGGAGGGTCGCTGACATCCCCCTCTGAATATCAAGGCCGCATTCTATCGTCTGCATCAGCTCTGGGTAAACCTGATTCAGAGGCCCAGCATCTAACTGGGACCTAGCTGGATCCTGGGACTCAGCAGACCTCCGACTGCTGTCTCGCCTGGACGTCCCTGCCTCCACCTGGTGTGCATCTGCACTGTGTGGTGCGTACCAGATTGTGCCCCAGGAGACTGACCACTACCGTGTCTCTGCGCTGGTGGAGGGTGGGCTGACAACTGTGTCGCGTCTATAGTGGCATCCTAGGAGCTCTGTTCCGAGGTGTTCTCCTGGGAGGTGGCGGGGTGAGGAACCACTCCGGATGTGCCGGCGCCGTCGGCGGAGATCCTGAGGGAGAATGGACATGTGGTCAGTGGGAGGGATGGAGCAGTCTGTATGGCATTAAGAACTCACGTTTGACAGTTTAACTAGGTGAGGGCCGATGTAAACGTACCTCTGCGCCTCACACGTTGGTGACCAGTCTGTCCTCGGCCACCTCAGTAACCTCCAGGGTCTATTCCTCATCAGAGGTGAGGACTTGATATTCGGCACCGCTGGCCGTGTGAGCTCTCTCTCACCTATTATGGGCCGCTTCTGCGGGAACACAGATGGGACATCGTTAGCCACACACGTGGTTACTAGTGGTGGGGGGGTTTGGGGGTTGTGGGAGGGGATTTGGGGGGATGGGCTGTATGGGTGGGATGGGGAGTATGGCAGGGGAGTATGGGGGAGGGAGGAGAGTACGGGGGATGGGCTGGGGGGGGTCCGATGTGAACTCACCCGAACAGTCTGTCCGGTGGCAGTCTTAGATCTTCTTCAGGCATTGGGTGCCGGTCTTCCTGGTCATGGTCCCCGAGCTGATGGCTGTTTCCATATCCTCACAGGCGGTGGTGGCTGCACTGTGGCTGACTCTCCTGGACCTTTGTGGGAACAGGGCATCCCATCTGGCCTCCATCGCGTCTAATGGTCGACCCAGGTTGGCGCCACCAAAGTGAAGGGCTGGTCTCCCTGGCAGCATGGCTGCGAGTAGAGTGCAGTTGGCTGTGCAGCGGCAGTTTAAGTGTTGCTTGTTAGCGGGGGGCTGGCGAGGTCAGTCCTGGGCGAATCAGCCGGAGAACCATGATTTGTGGCGTGAGGCCTTGTTAAGTGGGCCAATTCATGTTTTATAGCGGCGATGGCCTCGCCAGGCCAAGCGTCAGGAAACTCATGGCATTTCCTGCTCACTACATCACTTAGAAACCTTTCCATTAAATCATGCCCTATATCAATTAAAGGTTCTTGATGCACGCAGTAGGGAAACTCAATCTGACGTCAATCCACAGCCAATTTAATTCAGTAATTCATCCCGCATTCTAGAAACTGACATTTTGTTTCCCATTCAGTGGTGACCCTGCCCATTTTGTTTTCCACACCTAGGAGCTGAACAAGATTATACTCCTTGCGTCAATTAAGGCAAATGGGGTACAGGATAAATGTCAGGGTACTCATGAATTTAAAAATAAGAAATGAACCTTTCCCAATAACTCAGTTTGTAAAGGCTCTGCCTACTGTGTAACTGAACCTTACGGACCAGGAAGGATCCAGATTTATCCCCGAAACTGTGTTGAATTCACTCGGGATAACAATGGGACACTTCAATTGGCCTCAGTGTCCAGGAATAGGGAGAAAAGAAACGTTAATATATGTTTTATTATCCAGAGAATCCTGCCAGCAACCCTTAATGCGTGGATGTCATGAATAGGATTAAATCTTACCTGCAGTAAGTTATTGAGAATCCCAACAACTCTGACTCATCATCCAAAGGAAACGTTTCATTATCAGCATTCTTCAGGTTGAAAACAGAGAGGCTATTATTAACATACCCAGTCAGACAACTGCAAAGGAAACACATGCAGGTCAACTTGCGCTTTAATATATACCTTTACTATGACAATATATGCCTAAATACTTGAGATATAAGGGTTAATATGGTTGTGGCACGGTAGCACAGTGGGTAGCACTATTGATTCACAGCTCCAGGCTCCCAGGTTTGATTACCAGTTTGGGTCACTGTCTGTATGGAGTGTGCAGGTTCTCCCTGTGTCTGCGTGGGTTTCCTCTGGGTGCTGCGGTGTCCTCCCACAAATCCCGAAAGACGTGCTGTTAGGTAATTTGGACATTCTGAATTCTCCCTGTGTACCCGAACAGGTGCCGGAATGTGGCGACTAGGGGCTTTTCACAGTAACTATATTGCAGCGTTAATGTAAGCCTACTTGTGACAATAATTCATTTCATAAAGATTATTATTATAATGGTAAGAAAGATGTCTACGTAAGCTGGAGGGAAAACTAATACCTATGTAAGTATCAAAACTGTTTTGGACTTCCATGTCTGTTGCAGCTCTTGCACTGTTAACTCTAGAAAAAGTTGCAAGAGTCAAGAGATTGGACCACAACAAAGAGGCTGAGTATGCAGCTTTGTGCACGTGGCACTTTGAGATTGAGGGTCTTCGAATAAATGAGAGATTTGTAATTAGAACAAAGAACAAAGAAATGTACAGCACAGGAACAGGCCCTTCGGCCCTCCAAGCCTGTGCCGACCATGCTGCCCGATTAAACTACAATCTTCTACACTTCCTGGGTCCGTATCCCTCTATTCCCATCCTATTCATGTATTTATCAAGATGTCCCTTAAATGTCACTATCGGACCTGCTTCCACCACCTCCTCCGGCAGCGAGTTCCAGGCACCCACTACCCTCTGTGTAAAAAACTTGCCTCGTACATCTACTCTAAACCTTGCCCTTCTCACCTTAAACCTATGCCCCCTAGTAATTGACCCCTCTACCCTGGGGAAAAGCCTCTGACTATCCACTCTGTCTATGCCCCTCATAATTTTGTAGACCTCTATCAGGTTGCCCCCTCAACCTCTGTCGTTCCAGTGAGAACAAACCGAGTTTATTCAACAGCTCCTCATAGCTAATGCCCTCCATACCAGGCAACATTCTGATAAATCTCTTCTGCACCCTCTCTAAAGCCTCTACAACCTTCTGGTAGTGTGGCGACCAGAATTGAACACTATACTCCAAGTGTGGCCTAACTAAGGTTCTATACAGCTGCAACATGACTTGCCAATTCTTATACTCAATGCCCCGGCCAATGAAGGCAAGCATGCCATATGCCTTCTTGACTACCTTCTCCACTTGTGTTGCCCCTTTCAGTGACCTGTGGACCTGTACACCTAGATCTCTCTGACTTTCAATACTCTTGAGGGTTCTACCATTCACTGTATATTCCCTACCTGCATTAGACCTTCCAAAATGCATTACCTCACGTTTGTCCGGATTAAACTCCATCTGCCATCTCTCCGCCCAAGTCTCCAAACAATCTAAATCCTGCTGTATCCTCTGACAGTCCTCATCGCCATCCGCAATTCCACTAACCTTTGTGTCGTCTGCAAACTTACTAATCAGACCAGTTACATTTTCCTCCAAATCATTTATATATACTACAAACAGCAAAGGTCCCAGCACTGATCCCTGTGGAACACCACTGGTCACAGCCCTCCAATTAGAAAAGCATCCTTCCATTGCTACTCTCCACCTTCTATGACCTAGCCAGTTCTGTATCCACCTTGCCAGCTCACCCCTGATCCCGTGTGACTTCACCTTTTGTGTTAGTCTACCATGAGGGACCTTGTCAAAGGCCTTACTGAAGTCCATATAGACAACATCCACTGCCCTACCTGCATCAATCATCTTTGTGGCCTCCTCGAAAAACTCTATCAGGTTAGTGAGACATGACCTCCTCTTCACAAAACCATGCTGCCTCTCACTAATACGTCCGTTTGCTTCCAAATGGGAGTAGATCCTGTCTCGAAGAATTCTCTCCAGTAATTTCCCGACCACTGAAGTAAGGCTCACCAGCCTGTAGTTCCCTGGATTATCCTTGCTCCCCTTCTTAAACAGAGGAACAACATTGGCTATTCTCCAGTCCTCCGGGACATCACCTGAAGACAGTGAGGATCCAAAGATTTATGTCAAGGCCTCAGTAATTTCCTCTCCAGCCTCCTTCAGTATTCTGGGGTAGATCCCATCAGGCCCTGGGGATTTATCTACCTTAATATTTTTTAAGACGCCCAACACCCCGTCTTTTTGGATCTCAATGTGACCCAGGCTATCTACACACCCTTCTCCAGACTCAACATCTACCAATTCCTTCTCTTTGGTGAATACTGATGCAAAGTATTCATTTAGTACCTCGCCCATTTCCTCTGGCTCCACACATAGGTTCCCTGGCCTATCCTTCAGTGGACCAACCCTTTCCCTGGCTACCCTCATGCTTTTTATGTACGTGTAAAAAGCCTTGGGATTTTCCTTAACCCTATTTGCCAATGACTTTTCGTGACCCCTTCTAGCCCTCCTGACTCCTTGCTTAAGTTCCTTCCTACTTTCCTTATATTCCACACAGACTTCGTCTGTTCCCAGCCTTTTAGCCCTGACAAATGCCTCCTTTTCCTTTTTGACGAGGCCTACAATATCTCTCGTTATCCAAGGTTCCTGTAAATTGCCATATTTAACCTTCTTCCTCACAGGAACATGCCGGTCCTGAATTCCTTTCAACTGACACTTGAAAGCCTCCCACATGTCAGATGTTGATTTGCCCTCAAACATCCGCCCCCAATCTAGGTTCTTCAGTTCCCGCCTAATATTGTTATAATTAGCCTTCCCCCAATTTAGCACATTCACCCTTGGATCACTCTTATCCTTGTCCACCAGCACTTTAAAACTTACTGAATTGTGGTCACTGTTCCCGAAATGCTCCCCTACTGAAACTTCTACCACCTGGCCGGGCTCATTCCCCAATACCAGGTCCAGTACCGCCCCTTCCCTAGTTGGACTGTCTACATATTGTTTTACGAAGCCCTCCTGGATGCTCCTTACAAACTCTGCCCCGTCTAAGCCCCTGGCACTAAGTGAGTCCCAGTCAATATTGGGGAAGTTGAAGTCTCCCATCACCACAACCCTGTTGTTTTTACTCCTTTCCAAAATCTGTCTACCTATCTGCTCCTCTATCTCCCGCTGGCTGTTGGGAGGCCTGTAGTAAACCCCCAACATTGTGACTGCACCCTTCTTATTCCTGATCTCTACCCATAGAGCCTCACTGCCCTCTGAGGTGTCCTCCCGTAGTACAGGGAGTCAGGTGGAAGAAAGTGATTAGGCCAGCTTTACCACAGTTTTGGCAAGATATAAAATAAGGGACAAGAAGTAGGTTTGGTGTATAAGACTTCAGGAAGAACTCAGGAGACACCAAGGACTTGGACCAGGAACAACAGGTAAGGGAGATATACAGATGGAAATTCTAGCAAGGGCAAAATGGGTAATACATATTGCAAGTGTACTCTATAAATCACTGCTCTAGTACTATATTGTATTAAGTCTTATGAGGAAAGGGCCTGTATCCATTGGAGTTTGGGGGAATGAGAGGTGATCTTATTGAAACATACTAGAATCTGAAGGGACTTAATAGAGTGGATGCTGAGAGGATGTTTCTCCTTGTGAGAGAGACCAGAACTCGGGGACAACATTTTCAAATAAGGATCTCCTGTTTGAAACAGAGATGAGGAGAAATTGTTTCTCTTAGGAAAAAATTCCATCTCATTGTGGAGATAATCTCTATTGGAAAAGTGGGTTATTCAGCATCAGACCTCAGTTGGCCAACTAAGAGAAATCTCCTCCAGAGAGCGATTGATGTAGGAACATTGAATATTTTTAAGGCAGAGATAGATAGATTTTTGACTAACAAGGGAGACAAATGTGATAGGAAGTAGCAGAAAAGTAGTGTCAAAGCCACAATCATGATCTTACTCAACAGTGAAGCAAGCTCGAGGTGGTGCTTTGCCCACTCTTGCTCCACAAATTTGTATGTTTGTGTTGTCACGCTGAGAAAGCACAAAGAAAAAAAAGGTTTAAAGATAGGTGTTTGTCTTCCATATTCTCTCCTCTAAATTCTGTTTTCTTTTAGAAAAATAGACAGGTAGTTGGATTGATAAAATGGCTGCAGCTGACCACATGATGTTAGTTCTGGGAGCTTCTGAGCTGTTTAAAAATGGACAAAGGCTAACTTCTCAAATTCCTGTAATGTGACACTACTTGCATTGTATAAATGTTCCAGCCAAGACAACACAAAGGGCTAGCAGATGAGAAATCTGCACCAGCCAGCTCGAGACAAAGGCAGAACTATTGGGATTCTTCAACTTTGTGCTGGTTCCACAGCTACTTGCTCAGAATACAATGGGTTTTGGCAAGGGTTCTTGACATATATCGTTAGCTGAATGACTCAACCTGAAAACATCCTGTGATGGGATCAATGTTTGATCATAGAAACATAGATAGAAAATCTATGAAGGAGGCCAGTTGGCTCTTCGGGCCTGTTCCACCATTCATTATGATCATGGCAGATCATCAAGTTCAATCCCCTCCCCCACCCGCCACCTTCTCCCACCATATGTCTTGATTACAGAAACAATTGTTTTAATTATACAGCTTTGGGTTCTGTCTTCAGTCACAGTTTAGCTTCAGACGAGAAATGGGACTCCAGGCTAGCAAACTAATGCTGTGTGCCATTTTTGATCAATGGAACTGCAGCAGAACTTAAAGCTCTGTCCAGGTTTAAATTGCCTGTGCTGGCCCATGTACACTGTTTTCACAGCCTTTAGCGCTTCCAAGAACTTGGGATGTGAGATGTCCCCATTCTGGTTATTAGTAATATACTCGTCTATAGCCTGTGATATTTTCTCTCAGAAAACCTTATCGGCCAGGAGGGCCATGTCCAACCTCCATGGGGGGTGTCGGACACAGCCTGACTCCAACCTCACATCCATGTAATGTGGAGCCTGGTCTGAGATTACAATCTCAGAGTACTAGCCCTGGAAGCACCGATTTCCCCACTACAAAGAAGTCGATCCATGTCTATACATTGTATACCAGGGAGAAGGAGAGCTCCATCTCCCCAGGTGGGTGAACCGCAAAGAATCCACTGCCCTTGGGTTGTAACCTCAGGATTACTCCCTGTGCCATGTGTCAGTGAGGCTAGAAATAAGAAGATAGAGCAGCTAAACACTTGGCTAAACAGCTGTTGTAGGAGGGAGGGTTTCAGTTATCTGGACCACTGGGAGCTCTTCAGGGGCAGGTGTGACCTGTATAAGAAGGACGGGTTGCATCTAAACTGGAGAGGCATAAATATCCTGGCCGCGAGGTTTGCTAGTGTCTCACGGGAGGGTTTAAACTAGTATGGCAGTGGGGTGGGTACCGGAGCAATAGGTCAAAAGGTGAAAAAATTGAGGGAGAACTAGGGAATAAGGCCAGTATGGCTCTGAGGAAGAGCAGACGGGGAGATGTTGCTGAAAACAGTGGGGCTGGTGGCCTGAAGTGCATATGTTTTAATGCAAGAAGTATAACAGGTAAGGCAGATGAACTTAGAGCTTGGATTAGTACTTGGAACTATGATGTTGTTGCCATTACAGAGACCTGGTTGAGGGAAGGACAAGATTGGCATTTAAACGGTCCAGGATTTAGATGTTTCAGGCGGAATAGAGGGGAATGTAAAAGGGGTGGAGGAGTTGCGCTACTGGTTAGGGAGAATATCACAGCTGTACTGTGGGAGGACACCTCAGAGGGCAGCGAGGCCATATGAGTAGAGATCAGGAATAAGAAGTGTGCAGTCACAATGTTGGGGGTTTACTACAGGACACCTAACATCCAGCGGGAGATAGAGGAGCAGATAGGTAGACAGATTTTGGAAAGGAGTAAAAGCAACAGGGTTGTTGTGATGGGAGACTTTAACTTCCCCAATATTGACTGGGACTCACTTCGTGCTAGGGGCTTGGATGGGGCAGAGTTTGTAAGAAGCATCCGGGGGGGCTTCTTAAAACAATATGTAGATAGTCCAACTAGGGAAGAGGCTGTACTGGACCTGGTATTGGGAATGAGCCCGGCCAGGTGGTAGAAGTTTCAGTCGGGGAACATTTCGGGAACAGTGACCACAATTCATTAAGTTTTAAAGTGCTGGTGGACAAAGATAAGAGTGGTCCTAGGGTGAATGTGCTAAATTGGGGGAAGGCAAATTTACAACAATATTCGGCGGGAACTAAAGAACCTAGACTGGGGGCGGATGTTTGAGGGTAAATCAACATCTGACATGTGGGAGGCTTTCAAATGTCAGTTGAAAGGAATTCAGGACCAGCATGTTCCTGTGAGGAAGAAGGATAAATAGGGCAAATTTCAGGAACCTTGGATAATGAGAGATATTGTAGGCCTCGTCAAAAAGAAAAAGGAGGCATTTGTCAGGGCTAGAAGGCTGGGAACAGACAAAGCCTATGTGGAATATAAGGAAAGTAGGAAGTAACTTAAGCAAGGAGTCAGGAGGGCTAGAAGGGGTCACGAAAAGTCATTGGCAAATAGGGTTAAGGGAAATCCCAAGGCTTTTTACACGTACATAAATAGCACGAGGGTAGCTTGGGAAAGGGTTGGCCCACTGAAGGACAGGGGAGGGAATCTATGTGTGGAGCCAGAGGAACTGGCCGAGGTACTAAGTTAATTCTTTGCATCAGTATTCACCAAAGAGAAGGAATTGGTGGATGTTGAGTCTGGAGAAGGGTGTGTAGATAGCCTGGGTCACATTGAGATCCAAAAAGACGAGGTGCTGGGCGTCTTGAAAAATATTAAGGTAGATAAGTCCCCAGGGCATGATGGGATCTACACCAGAATACTGAAGGAGTCAGGAGAGGAAATTGCTGAGGGCTTGACAGAAATCTTTGGATCCTCACTGTCTTCAGGTGATGTCCCGGATGACTGGAGAATAACCAATGTTGTTCCTTTGTTTAAGAAGGGTAGCAAGGATAATCCAGGGAACTGCAGGCCGGTGAGCTTTACTTCAGTGGTAGGGAAATTACTGGAGAGAATTCTTTGAGATAGAATCTACTCCAATTTTGAAGCAAATGGACGTATTGGAGAGAGGCAGCACGGTTTTCTGAAGGGGAGGTCGTGTCTCACTAACTTGATCAGAGTTTTTCGAGTAGGTCACAAAGATGATTGATGCAGGTGGGGCAGTGGATGTTGTCTATATGGACTTCAGTAAGGCCTTTGACAAGGTCTCTCATGGCAGACTGGTACAAAAGGTGAAGTCACACGGGATCAGAGGTGAGCTGGAAAGATGGATACAGAACTGGATAGGTCATAGAAGGCAGAGAGTAACAATGGAAGGGTGCTTTTCTGATTGGAGGGTTGTGATTAGTGGTGTTCCTCAGGGATCAGTGCTGGGACCTTTGCTGTTTGTAGTATGTATAAATGATTTGGAGGAAAATGTAAGTGGTCTGATTAGTAAGTTTGTGGACGACACAAAGGTTGGTGGAATTGTGGATAGCGATGAGGACTGTCAGAGGATACAGCAGGATTTAGATCGTTTGGAGACTTGGGCGCAGAGATGGTAGATGGAGTTTAATCCGGACAAATGTGAGGTAATGCATTTTGGAAGGTCTAATGCAGGTAGAGAATATACAGTGAATGGTAGAACCCTCAAGAGCATTGACAGTCAGAGAGATCTAGGTGTACAGGTCCACAGGTCACTGAAAGGGGCAACACAGGTGGAGAAGGTAGTCATGAAGGCATATGGCATGCTTGCCTTCATTGGCCGGGCATTGAGTATAAAAATTGGCAAGTCATGTTGCAGCTGTATAGAACCTTAGTTAGGCCACACTTGGAGTATATAGTGTTCAATTCTGGTCGCCACACTACCAGAAAGATGTGGAGGCTTTGGAGAGGGTGCAGAAGAGATTTACCAGGATGTTGCCTGGTATGGAGGGCATTAGCTATAAGGAGAGGTTGAATAAACTCGGTTTGTTCTCACTGGAACGTCGGAGGTTGAGGGGCGACCTGATAGAAGCCTACAAAATATGAGGGGCATAGACAGGGTGGATAGTCAGAGACCTTTTCCCAGGGTAGAGGGGTCAATTACTAGGGGGCATAGGTTTAAGGTGTGAGGGGCAAGGTTTAGAGGAGATGTACGAGGCAAGTTTTTTACACAGAGGGTAGTGGGTGCCTGGAACATCGCTGCCGGAGGAGGTGGTGGAAGCAGGGGCGATAGTGACGTTTAAGGGTCATCTTGACAAATACATGAATAGGATGGGAATAGAGGGATACCGACCCCGGAAGTGTAGAAAATTTTAGTTTAGACGGGCAGCATGGTCGGCACAGGTTTGGAGGGCCGAAGGGCCTGTTCCTGTGCTGTACTTTTCTTTGTTCTTTTGTTCTTTGCCCCCATCTGCTCCTAGAATCTGCCGGGTTCTTTCGCCATGTTGGAGGTCTTCCCTGTTTTTGGGGTTCGACCTGCCTGTCCATGGGTCCTGTTCAGTTAAAGTTCCACGCCCACCCCTCCATGCTATGTCGGTGCGTGTCTCTGTCAGAGATTTCAACCATGGTCTTTTTAATAAATTCTGAGTCATCCCAGTTGAGCGCATACACATTCACCAGGATACCGTTGACCATGATGTACCGTCCCCTGGGTCCATAGCCGTCCTCTTATTTATCAGTGTGGCTAACCCCCTGGCCCTCGTACCATAGCAGTCTGTCCCACCCAGCCCTTCCTTACCCGCAGTTGGTCTGCTCTCTCTGGTGTGTCTCTTGGAGGAAGACTATGTCGGCTTTCATACTTTTCAGATGGGTGTAGACCCTGGATCTTTTCACTGGGCTGTTAAGTTCTAGATGACTATCCTGATGGGGTTTTTTGTCCCCCCTCCTGCGGGATCGACCATACTTACTTTTGGGCAGCAGGGTAGCATTGTGGATAGCAATTGCTTCACAGCTCCAGAGTCCCAGGTTCGATTCCGGCTTGGGTCACTGTCTGTGCCGAGTCTGCACATCCTCCCCGTGTGTGCGTGGGTTTCCTCCAGGTGCTCCGGATTCCTCCCACAGTCCAAAGATGTGCAGGTTAGGTGGATTGGCCATGATAAATTGCCCTTAGTGTCCAAAATTGCCCTTAGGGTGGGGTTATTGGGTAATGGGGATAGGGTGGACGTGTTGACCTTGGGTAGGGTGCTCTTTCCAAGAGCCGGTGCAGACTCGATGGGCCGAATGGCCTCCTTCTGCACTGTAAATTCTATGATTACCTGGTAGATGTGCCCCTGCATTCCGGGGTTTCTCTTTGTTAGGGGGCCGTCCAAAATGGCTCCGGTCACCATTCTCCCCATGAAGCTGGGCCCCTGCACTCCGGGGTTTCCCTTTGTTCAGAGACCCTCCAAAGTGGTTGCTTGCGGTGCCTGTTTTCCAAGTCGCCACGTATGGTCTGTTGTAGCCAGCCTAATGCCCTTATTATCCTTGTCCCTATGTTTCCGCTATAATACTTTTTGCCCCCCCACCCCAATTCTTCCCCTGGTTGACCCCCTGTTACTCATGCGTACCCCCACTTTGCCAGGTGCTCTCTCCCTTTCCGAAGATGCACCGCGACCCCTCGCTGTCTCATAATAACAATAATCTTGATTTGTGTCACAAGTAGCTTACATTAACTCTGCAATGAAGGTACTGTGAAAATCCCCTATTCGCCACACTACGGCACCGGTTCGGGTACACTGAAGGAGAATTCAGAATGTCCAATTTACCTACAAGCACATCTTTTGGGAACTGTGGGAGGAAACCGGAGCACCCGGAGGAAAGTCACGTAGACACGTGGAGAACATGCAGACTTTGCACAGAGAGTGACCCAAGCCGGGAATTGAACTTGGGTCCCTGCCGCTGTGAAGCAACAGTGCTGACCACTGTGCGACCATGCTTCCTAGCGCTAGCTTTTCCGCTAATGTGGTGGTCCCCCTCCCGGGGTCACCCACTATCTGTTCTCCTTACCTGCCGTTCTCCTCACTTTTTCCAATGCTCTGCTGCCCTCGCCCTTTCCTTCCTCTTCTGCAACTCCTGCCCTCAAAACAAAGCAATGCAGTCCTGCACAAAGTGTCCTTAAAGCTGGTTAAATAAATTAATAAAGTCTCTTCGGTGATCTTTTCACCGCTGTCCCTGCTACCATTTCTCCAGTTCGTTCTCCAGGACAAATTTGTCTGCGTCTGCAGGGGCCAAAAAGAAGGACACCTTGCCCTGGAATGTGGCCCAATGTTTGGCCGTGTACTGCATCTCAAATTTTACACCATTTTTGTACTGGGCTGCCTTCACCCTGTTGAACTCTGCCCAGTGCTTGGCATAGTCAGCCCCAATGTTCTGGTATCTCCTGATCCGGTGACCCTCCCAGTTAGTTTTTCGTCTGTCTTGCCCAGCGCAGGATTCTTTCCAGGTCTTGGGGAAGCTATTCCTTGGGGAAGCTATCCCTTCCTATCAGACTATCAGATTTCCCAGCATTTGGGGCCACATAGTCCGTGGGGTCCCTGCCTTCGATCCCTTCCAGCAGGCCCACTATCCTCAGGTTTTGCCACCTTGACTGGTTCTCCTGATCTTCTATCTTTCCCCTCAGACTCACATGCGTCGTGACCAACCTTGTTATTTCCTTTTCCATGGCGGTGATCCGGTCACTCTGGTCTGTTGAGGCCTTTTCTGGTTCCTTTATGGTGCTCTCTTAAGCCTCCAATCGCTTCTCTGCCTTGCCCTTGGCCACCTGCATGGTCACCAGAGCCTGCACGACTGTCACCCTGACCACAGCCTTGATATCGGTCTTTGTCTCCTCTCTGTGCTTTCTCAGTTCCCTTGAGAGGAACATCCTCCAACCACCCTCTGGTGAGGGAGGGCTCCATGTGCGGTGGGCCAGTCCTTCTCATTCTGGCGTGGCCCGAGCTTCTTCGCTTTGTGCATCCACCGGCTCAGTCACTTGCTTTTCCCATTTCATGTTTCTTTGCGGCCTCTGGAGTTGCTGCTGCTCGGCATCTCCGTTCGCGTTATTCTTGGTTGGGGTGCGGAGATACTTTCTTCCCTGTATGAGCGGGCTATTTCGAGTAAAAGAGCCTATTTTCGGGTTCGCAGGAGGTGATCCACCTGATATGTGACTACTCAGCACAACCCCATCACCAGAGGTCCCTATGCTCCGGGATTATTAATAATTGGGAACTGAGGGGTAACTACCACATATAAAGAATGAAATCAAAAATTAAAAAGACACCTTTGTATTTATGGAAGGGTAGTGAGAGCAGAGGTCAGAACTGTTTAAAATTAACCTCCCTCCTGTTTGTAACAAGGGGTGCGATCTACTGGCCTCATCTCATTGGAATTGGAGCAGGACGTAGTCGATAGATCCCGAGAGAGGCCTAGATCCCGAGAGAGGCCTCCTCCAGGATCCCCGACAGTTGTTACACCTCGTGAGATCTAACCAGATCATGCGAGATGTTGCAATCTGCATCCAGTCCACAATAGGTGGGATCCAGTCTTGAAGAATGAAGTCAGCTTAGAAGCCTACTTACCTCTTGCCTTCATCGGATTGAATGGCTACCCGGCATCTTCTGGCCCTGGGTGGTGCCTGGGGGTGGTCTACCAGGCAATCGGGGGCCTCAGGGTGGTTGGCCTCTGGCCAGGCTGGCACCTTGACATTACTGGTGCCACTTGGACTCCTTGGCATTGCCAGCCTGACACCTTGGCAGTGTCATCTGGGCACTCTGACAGTACCATAGGTTGGGGGATGAGCCTAGGTTAGGTGCACTTTCAAGGGTCGGTGCAGACTCGATGAATCAAATGCCCTCCTTCTGCACTGTTAAGATTCTATGATTCTTTGGTGCCCAAGTGGCACTGAGAGGGTGCCATGCTGGCAGTGCCAAGGAACCACTGTGTCTGTGCCAGGATCATGCCTGGGACTGCCTTGCCCATATGTGGTGGGGTGTGGGGGGCCCGAGGACCCCAGATAGATGAGTTGGGGCGTGGGGGAGGTCTGGGGTGGGTGCGTCGGAAGGTCATGAGATTGGGGTGCCATTTAAAAATGGCATCTTGATCCCTTCCTACACTGAGAAGCTCCACTGTTCATAGCTCCTCAGTGCAGAAAATGCAACTAAGTACAGTCTTGGCAGGGCATTCCCCGCCGGGCCACAAAAACAAAACAGCGTGCCATTCGGTAGCGGGATTGTGCCAGCACTACAGCGCTGGAAACAACCCACTAATCCCACCCAGAACGGCACTCTGTTTTATTTTGGTTCGATCGCACCCAATATGTTCTTTACAGAAAAAAAGTTAAATCACTGTCACTGAGCTAGATTTACTCTGAATCATTAGAAATTAAAGTCCAAAGAGAACTACAAAGTGGTGACCATTAACAGCAGTGCGCTGACTGATAGTTGATGTTCCTAATGTATTTGTTACCAGTAGGATCTAAAGTTACCTGGGCTAGTGTGCAGTCACTTCCAGCCCCAGAGTCACAAAACAATTGAATTAACCAATAAATCTTGGAAGAATACATTTCACCCTTGGTTGCCCAATAATTACAATCACCAGGTTTATAAATTTAACACATCACTTTTTATTTATAACAAAAACTGTAATGAAATGTGCAGCAAATACAAGTAGTTAACTATTATCTAATTCCTAATCCCCCACTTTAACTTGCTCCGACCCCTCTATAGACACACACATGAG
Source organism: Scyliorhinus torazame (assembly GCF_047496885.1). Classification (NCBI taxonomy): domain Eukaryota; kingdom Metazoa; phylum Chordata; class Chondrichthyes; order Carcharhiniformes; family Scyliorhinidae; genus Scyliorhinus; species Scyliorhinus torazame. The sequence continues at coordinate 174,892,208 of NC_092716.1, read as the reverse complement.
ACAGGCAAACAGACAGGGGAGTGGAGGAGAGTGGTGAAAAATATTAAGTAAAAGGAAGAAGATTCTTTGTTTCAGATGCTTGGTCTATAACCAGACCTTCAAGTAAGCTTTCAGACCCAGGTCTCTGTTTGCAGCCTGTAATTGTTTCACTGTAGATTCAATCAGGGGCGAAATTCTCCGTTATCGGCGGAAAGTCCGCCGATCGGCGCAAAGAACGGCGCAAATCCGACTTGCGTCACGTCGGAAAAATGGGTCAAAAGTCTCCGCACGAAATGGGCTAGCAGCGACGTAACGGGATCCGCGCTTGCGCAGTGGTTCACGCCGTGCAGCGTCATACGCGCCGCACGGCGTGACGGCTCATAAGGCCGCGCTGCTCCCCCCCACCCAACCGGAACACCCGACTGGATGGCTGGCCGCCGCTCAGCCCCGAGGTTCGAGTCACGGGATGTGGAGGCGCTCCTGGACGCGGTGGAGCAGAGGAGGGACGCCCTGTATCCCGGGCACGGCCGCAGAGTTGCCCCACGCCACAGCCGGCATCTGTGGAGGGAAGTGGCAGAGGCCGTCACCGCTGTGCGGCCCTGACACCACGGACAGGCACCCAGTGCCACAAGAAGGTGAACGACCTCGTCAGAGCAGGCAGGGTGAGCCTCCCCCATATCCCCCCCTCCCCATATCCCCCCCATCCCCATATCCCCCTCCCCCATATCCCCCTTCCCCCATATCCCCCTTATCCCCCCTCCCCATATCCCCCCTTCCCCATATCTCCCCTCCCCCATATCCCCCTCCCCATATCCCCCTCCCATATCCACCCTCCCCATATCCCTTCCCCATATCCCCCCTCCCCATATCCCTTCCCCAATATCCCCCTCCCCCATATCCCCCCTTCCCCCATATCCCACCCTCCCCCATATCCCCTTCCCCCATATCCCCCCCTCCCCCATAACCCCCCCCTCCCCATATCCCCCCCTCCCCATATCCCCCTCCCCTATATCCCCCCTCCCCCATATCCCCCCTCCCCATATCCCTCCTCCCCATATCCCCCCTCCCCCATATCCCCCTCCCCCATATCCCCAAGTGAATCCAGCCCTAACCTTAACCTCTGCAATGCACGCGCAAACCGATGGCGTGCATTCATATACCTGCCGAACAGTGTTGCCTTTTACCCCTGCCACCCCCCCCCCCCCCGCCCCCCACAGATAAGCGCGCACAGACAAAAATAGGGAGCATGTGAGGCCTGGAGGAGGCCCCGCTGATGAGAGGCCACTGACCGAAACACGAGGAAAGGGGGCCTGGAACTGGCTGGCGGACCTGACGACCGGGAGGTTGCTGATGCAGAGGTCGGGGGCGTAGTAGCAAGTGAGCCACCGACAGCCCGTCCCCATATCCCCCCTCCCCTATATCCCCCTCCCCTATATCACCTGATCACTGCCTGATGTCTAACCATGCATGCTTCATTGTGTATCGCAGGACCAAACGTCCAGGCACCCATCCCTGCAGATGCAGACCGCCCGCAGGATGCCCCTCGGAGGCCACGGGAGACGGAGAGACCCGAACCCTCCAGCATGCGATGCCCGCAGGATGCCCCTCAGAGGCCACGGGAGACGGAGAGACCCGGACCCTCCAGCATTGCGACGCCCGCAGGATGCCCCTCGGAGGCCACGGAAGACGGAGAGACCCGGACCCTCCAGCATGCGACGCCCGCAGGATGCCCCTTGGAGGCCACGGGAGGACGGAGAGACCCGGACCCTCCAGCATGCGACGCCCGCAGGATGCCCCTCGGAGGCCACGGGAGACGGAGAGACCCGGACCCTCCAGCATGCGACGCCCGCAGGATGCCCCTCGCACACCACGGGAGACGGAGAGACCTGGAGCAACAGGGAGACGACACTCCCGTCACGTGCGGGAGCGACCACCCAGCGACGAGGGGGGCAGCCACAGGCCCCCGTCACATCCGAGCCAGGACACCACTACCCAGGACACCACTACCCAGGACACCACTACCCAGGACACCACTACCCGGGACACCACTACCCGGGACAGCACTGCCCAGGACACCCCTACCCGGGACAGCACTACCCAGGAAGACGAAATACCGGATAGTGACTCAGAGTGGATGGGTGGAGACGAACCCCCACCCAAAGTGCCATGGACTCAGAGTGGGACGAAGAGCACGACACAACGCCACTGCTGTCACCAACACCCTCCACATCGCAGAAACACTCACCTCGGTTGGGCACTTTAGCGATGAGGCGTCTGGTACACTCACTGGTGCGCACAACACAGCCGTCCCGGTACAGCAGGTGGAGGTAGGAGCAGCAGAGGGCCGGGCGGTCGGAGGGCAGCCCAGCCCAAGCGAACATCTGCCGCCCAGATGGATCCCGGGTTCCTGGAGTTACCACACCCACACATAGATCCGATGCAACCACCGACCCGAGACGAGCGAAGAGGGTGAAGGGCGGCTTGCGGCGGCTGCAGTCACAGGTGGAGGAGTCCACCCGCGTCCAAGAGCTGGGAGTGGTGCCGGTCATTGCGTGCCACCCAAGCTGACACCGCACGGGTGGCATCCGCGGTGCAGGCAATGGGTGCGATGGTGTCAGACATGGGGAACGGTTTGCGAGGCCTGGGGCTTTCCGTGCAGGCGGCGTGTGTGGCCCAGGAATGGCTGCCCTCTCACAGGAGGCCATGAGCCAGTGCCAGTGCCAGATGGCAGAGGCGCTCAACGCCATAGCCCAGTCTCAGCAGGCCATGGCCCAGTCTCTGCAGGCCATCGCTGAGGGCATCGGCGCCAGTGGCCATGTGCGAGCCGGCGTCGCACTGTCACAGACAGGGTTTGCCAACCCCCTGGGCTCCATGGCTGCAAACCTGCAGACCCCTGTCGATACCAGCACGGGCCTCCAGGACTGGCAGCGCCAGATGTCGGGGGGGCGTCGGATGGCCAGTCCGTTCGCATCCCCCACCCATGTAGAGGCCTGGAGGCCATCGGGGCACCCCGAGGTAGGAGGAGGTGGTGTGGTCCGTCTCGGGTCCCCCTGTAGGGGAGGTCCCGGTACACCGCGACACCTCAGACTCCGCCCCTTCCATCCCAGGTGCATCGGGTGGGCAACGGGCAGGACAGGCTGGCAGCTCGCCATCCCAGTCGCCCGGGCCGCAGCCTGGCCCATCTAGGCCAGGACGCCCCAGGAAACGGCCGCCAAAGGGATCCAGTGTCAGAGGGCAGGAATCACAGGAGTCCACCTCCAGTCTGGGGAACCACGTAGACGTAGTCAAAGGGCCCGGAAGGCCAAACAATTAGACACTGAGTAAGTTGGCACGGGTGCAGGGCACAGATGAGTTTTAGGGGCTAGGGCACGTGCATGAACTCCTTTGGTTATTAAAGTCAATGTTACACCTATAGAAGCTGCCTTTGCGCTCTGTCCAAAGCGTGCGGGGGTGTCATGTACGTTGAGCGCAAGTGTGTGTGTGAAGGGTGGTCTTACCTCAGCCCCAGGTGAGTCTGCCCCCTTCCCCCTGGGCCGCCATCAACATCCCCCGGGCAGAGGACGGGACCGTGCACTGCAGTGTCACAGCCGCATGCAGGGATGGTCCGGGTGGATGGTGGTACTGTGGCCATGGGTCAGACATAGTCCAACGATGTAGAGCCAGGAGCTCACCGCAGGGCGGGTTGTCATCATCCTCCATGGCCTGCAATAGACAGGCGTCCACCCGCAACTGTGTGAGCCCGGCCCGTTGTGCCGCAGGTGGATTGGCAATGGGGGGGGTGATGTGCATGCGGGTGGGGTGGGTGGGGTTGGGGAGGGGGGTGAGGGTGCTGGGTGGGTGGATGGGTGGGGGGTGTGGGTGGTCGGCTGTTGCCATGGTGTGCGGTCTGTGGCCATACTACCCGATTCCCACGCCCATCTAGTCAGTGAAGCGGGCGGCTATCAGTCTGTCCCGTGCCCGCTGGGCCAGCCGGTAACGGTGGACAGCCACCCGCCTGTGTCTACCCCGTCTACCCTGACCATTACCCCCATCCCCCTCATCTGGGGAGGACTGCGCCTCTTTCTGCTGCTCCTCCACTCCGCCCTCCTCTGCCTGCGGCACATCGCCCCTCTGCTGGGCTATGTTGTGCAGGACGCAGCACACCACAATGATGCGGCCGACCCTATCTGACCGATACTGGAGGGCGCCCCCAGAGAGGTCCAGGCACCTGAAACGCATCTTCAGCACGCCAAAGCACCTATCACTCCCCTTGTCGCTACATGGGCATCATTGTAGCGGTTCTCCGCCTCATTGCGTGGCCTCCGTATAGGCGTCATCAGCCACGATCGCAATGGGTAGCCCCTGTCGCCCAGCAACCAGCCCCTCAGCCGGGGATGGCGTCCCTCGTACATGCCGGGGATGGATGACCGCGACAACACGTATGAGTCGTGTACACTGCCTGGGTAACAGGCGCAGACGTGCAGGATCATCATGCGGTGGTCGCAGACCACCTGTATGTTCATCGAATAGGTCCCCTTCCTATTGGTGAACGCGGCCCTGTTATCTGCAGGTGGCCGCACGGCGACGTGCATCCCATCGATCGCGCCCTGGACCATGGGGAACCTGGCCACGGCAGAGAAGCCCACGGCCCGGGCATCTTGGCTGGCCCGGTCCACGGGGAAGCGGATGTAGCGGTGCGCCATGGCATATAGGGCATCTGTCACTGCCCGGATGCACCGATGTCTGCGATATGCCGGACAGGTCCCCACTCGGTGCCTGGAATGACCCCGTTGCATAAAAGTTCAGGGCCACCGTAGCCTTGACGGACACGGGGAGAGGGTGTCCCCCGCCAGTGCCACGCGGTGACAGGTGTGCCAGCAGGTGGCAGATGTGTGCCATGGTTTCCCGCCTCATCCGGAGTCTCCTCCTGCATTCCCGGTCCGTGAGGTCCTGGTATGACTGCCGGGGCCGGTACACACGGGGCGCCCTCGGGTGCCTCCGTTGCCGTGGGGCCGCGACGTCCTCCTCCCCCTCCTCGTCCTGTCGGTCAGGTGTCCCTCCAGCCTGGGCGGCTGCCGCCTGTCCCTCTGCGGCAGCCTGCGCCGCCTCTGTGGCACGCTCCTCCTCCTCCTCCTCATCCAGGGCAACATAGACATGAGCGGCTTGCGCCACGGCGGCCAACATCGCTGGATGATCGGAAAACATGACGGCCTGGTGGGGGGGAGGGGAACGACGACATGTCATCATTGCTCATATCCCCTCCTCCCCCCAGCCAGGTGGCATGGACCGCATGGGTCCAACTGTTGGAGGCTGGCACCTGGCCAGGTGGACCAACTCACTTGCCCTCGCATCGCCCTCCCCGGCACGGACCCCCCCCATCCCCCTCCCCGGCACGGACCCCCCATCCCCGTCCCCGGCACGGACCCCCCCCAACCTCCACACCGGCACGGACCCCCCCCCCAACCTCCACCCCGGCACGGACCCCCCATCCCCCTCCCCGGCACGGACCCCACCCAACCTCCACCCCGGCACGGACCCCCCCCCCAACCTCCACCCCGGCACGGACCCCCCATTCCCCTCCCCGGCACGGACCCCCCCATCCCCCTCCCCGGCACGGACCCCCCATTCCCCTCCCCGGCACGGACCCCCCATTCCCCTCCCCGGTACGGACCCCCCCGCCAACCTCCACCCCGGCACGGAACCCCCTCCAACCTCCACCCCGGCACAGACCCCCCATCCCCCTCCCCGGCACGGACCCCCCCCCCAACCTCCACCCCGGCACGGACCCTCCCCAACCTCCACCCCGGCACGGACCCCCCCCCCCAACCTCCACCCCGGCACGGACCCCCCATCCCGGCACGGACCCCCCCCAACCTCCACCCCGGCACGGACCCCCCCCAACCTCCACCCCGGCACGGACCCCCCATCCCCCTCCCCGGCACGGACCCACCCCCCAACCTCCACCCCGGCACGGACCCCCCCCAATCCCCCTCACCGGCACGGACCCCCCATCCCCCTCCCCGGCACGGACCCCCCCCCCCCAACCGCCACCCCGGCACGGACCCTCCCCAACCTCCACCCCGGCACGGACCCCCCCCCCAACCTCCACCCCGGCACGGACCCCCCATCCCCCTCCCAGGCACGGACCCCCCCCCAACCTCCACCCTGGCACGGACCCCTCCCCAACCTCCACCCCGGCACGGACCCCCCATCCCCCTCCCCGGCACGGACCCCCCCATCCCCCTCCCCGGCACGGACCCCCCCCATCCCCCTCACCGGCACGGACCCCCCATCCCCCTCCCTGGCACGGACACCCCCCCAACCGCCACCCCGGCACGGACCCCCCCCCCAACCTCCACCCCGGCACGGACCCCCCATCCCCCTCCCCGGCAAGGACACCCCCCCAACCTCCACCCCGGCACAGACTCCCCCCCAACCTCCACCCCGGCACGGACCCCCCATCCCCCTCCCCGGTACAGACCCCCCCCCAACCTCCACCCCGGCACGGACTACTCCCCCAACCTCCACCCCGGCACGGACCCCCCATCCCCCTCCCCGGCACGGACCCCCCCCCGAACCTCCACCCCGGCACGGACCCCCCCCAACCTCCACCCCGGCACAGACCACCCCCCCCAACCTCCACCCCGGCACGGACCCCCCATCCCCCTCCCCGGCACGGACCCCCCCCAACCTCCACCCCGGCACGGACCCCCCCCCAACCTCCACCCCGGCATGGACCCCCCCAACCTCCACCCTGGCACGGACCCCCCCCAACCTCCACCCCGGCACGAACCCCCCATCCCCCTCCCCGGCACGGATCACCCCCCCCAACCTCCACCCCGGCACGGACCCCCCCCCAACCTCCACCCAGGCACGGACCCCCCCCAACCTCCACCCCGGCACGGACCCCCCATCCCCCTCCCTGGCACGGACACCCCCCCAACCTCCACCCCGGCACGGACCCCCCCCAACCTCCACCCCGGCACGGACCCCCCCCAACCTCCACCCCGGCACGGACCCCCCCCAACCTCCACCCCGGCACAGACCCCCCCCCATCCCCCGCCCCGGCACGAACCCCCCCCAACCTCCACCCCGGCACGGACCCCCCCCCCAACCTCCACCCCGGCACGGATCCCCCTCCCCGGCACGGACCCCCCCCCCCAACCTTCACCCCGGCACGGACCCCCCCCCCAACCTCCACCCCGGCACGGACCCCCCCCAACCTCCACCCCGGCATGGAAACCCCCCCATGCCCCTCCCCGGCACGGACCCCCTCCCGGCACTCCCCCGGAGCCCGGCCTACTCTAACCACCCCCCCCCCGCCCCGCCGCACACACACACAACCCGAGACACACCTCTCCCCACGCATTCAGACTGTGGCCACGCCATCGCCTGCCCAGAGCCAACCCCCCAGGCCGTCACTCACCTCCACGCTGGTCGGCGCTAACCTGGAGCACAGCGTCACGCCGATGAAAAGGAGGTTTAATTTACGTTGACGTCAACGGTCATCACGTCGACGGGACTTCGGCCCATCCGGAAGGGAGAATATCGGCAGGCCAAAATCGGCTGCCTTGCGCAGACTCGTGACATTCTCCGACGGGATCAACCATATTTACCTCGTGGATGCAACCCTGCACTCCGGGGTTTCCCTTTATTATGGGGCCAGTCTGTTGTTTTGGACGAGCTCGCCGCATCTGCAGTGGTGGTAAAATCATGTTCCCTGTGCTGGTATGATACCCAAAGTCTGGCTGGGTACAGCATCCCAAACCTGATTTTGTTCCTGTACAGGGCCGACTTTGCCCTATTAAATTCTGCCCGGCGCTTTTAAGGTCCGTCCAATGTCGTAGTACACCCTGATCCTGTGTCCCGCCCAGCTGCAGGCTTCATTTGCCTGGCCCAACGTAGGATTCATTCTTAAGGTGCTGGTACCAGTGTAACTTGGCGATGATCGCTCTCAGCTGCTCCCTAGCCTTGAGTTTTGGCTGGTGTGACCTATGGGCCCTATCGATCTCCTGTGGGTTGGGGAAGTTGTTCCTCCCCACCAAGTTTCCCAGCATCTGGGCCATGTAGTCCGTTGGGTCCCTGACCTCGATTCGTTCTGGCAGGGCCACTATGCTCATGTTTTGGTGCCACAACTGGTTCTCCTGGTCCTCCACCTTCTCCTTCAGGCTCCCCTGGTTGCTACCAACCTCTTTATTTCTGCCTCCATGGCCACGATTCGGTCGCTCAGGTCCATCGAGGCTTTATCCAGCTCTTTAATAGTATTTCTCTGGGCGTCTAGTCTCTTTTCTACTCTGTCGAGGGCTACCTGCTTGGTGGCAGCTCTTCCGTCACCGCTACCTTGACTGCTGCCTTGATCTTGACTGAAATTTCTTCCTTTAGTTCTTTCCTGAGGAACATCTTCCAACCATCCTCAGGCGGCGGGGGAGGGACGGGTGGATAGCTTGTTTAACGGGTCGCTGGTCTCCTCTCGGATGTGGCCTTAGACCCCCCCGCCTCATGGGTCCACTGACCCATTCGCTCGCTTCTCCTGTCCTTTACCGCCGTCTCTTTTTGTTTCTTTGTGGCCTCTGGAGCTATTGGTCTTCGTATTGTTGAGAGTAAGGGGATATTTAATCCGGTTTTTGCAGACTAATTGCGCTTAAAAGTGCCTATTTTCTTGTCCTTCAGTGGAGAGCCACCTTGTGTGTGACTGCTTAGCACATCCCCGTCATCGGAAGTCCAAATTTCTGTTTTAAATGCAAAATGCCAATAAAAATATATATATATTTTTTAAGTCCATAAGGTCACCCAACCAGGCCGAGACACTAGGCAGGGCGGATGCTCTCCATCTCAGCAGATCTCGCCTTTGGGCTATCAGTGAGGCAAAGGCGAGTACATCTGTCTCAACGTGGACTGCAACCCCAGTGAGTCCAACGCCCCGAAAATGGCCACCAACGGAAAAGGCTCCAGATCACTGTTAAGAACAGCTGACATGATGTTAAAGAAGGACAGACAGTGCAGGTGGCATGGGACTAGGCTCGGCTCCGCAAGCTGAATTTTACAAGTTTAGTGAGTAGGGTTAAGGAGGATTTGCTGAGGTGGGATAGTCTCCCCCTAACATTGGCTGGCCGGGTACAGGCAGTCAAGATGAACATTTTGCCATGGTTCTTGGGCTGGATTCTCCATTCCTGAGACTAAGTGTTGACACTGGGACAGGATTAGTGAACTTCTATGATAGCAAAACTGGTTCCGCACCTGGACCAATTCACCAACCATTAAGGAGCTAGCACCGGCACCATGCGGAACACGATTGATTCCAATGAGAAACGGTGCCGGATTCAGGATTGACACTCAGGAGGCTAACAAACTGCTGTCACATATACACACTTCACTCCCCACACACTCACTCCGCCAACAAGAAGACAGCGAGGAGAGCGGCACCCCGTTTCATGGACACTGAACTCGAGACCCTGCTGGATGCTGTGGCGGAGAGGTGAGTGACCTTGTACCCCGGGGAGGATAGGAGGCTGCTAGCCACCGCCGTTCACTGTGCGTGGACGCAGGTGGCAGATATCGTGAGAGCCGTGAGCAGTGCCGAAAATAAACTGCACGACCTCCGCAGGGCAGTCAGGGTGAGTAGGCAGCACTGTGACCCTCGCACCAACCCCTGTCCTGTGGTCGGTGAGCCCTGAGAAAGGGCAGTTGCCGAGGTGGAGGTTGGCATCAGGTGAGGAAAGTGATACACCGCTGAGTTGCGGTTCCCCTACCCCACCAGCACCCATACCCACATGAGAAGCCTTCGACCCGCATCCCATGACACCCCGGAGCTCAAGTCCGGGGAAGACTTTCCATCACAGCTGTCTCCAACGCCCTCCACTTCAGGTGGGCACTTTAGTGAGGAGGCTCCTAGTGCACCATCTGGTGTGCACTACACATATGCTGCGGTATAGCAGGTGGAGGTAGGAACCCACAAGGGGTCGGACGGTCGGACCCAAAGACTAGCTGTCATCCAGACGGTTTTGGGCTTTTGGAACAAATGGTCCCATCGATTGTGGAGATGCAATTTCAGAGCCAGGGACTTGCATGAGAGGTTGTCGGCAAGAATCCAGTGCCTGCATGTGCAGTTGGAGGAGTTCAACCGTGTGTAGGAGCAGGAGGTGGTGCCAACCATGCATGGCACTCAGGCCAACACCGCAAGGGGTGGCGTCTGCAGTGGAGGCCATTCAGCGAAGGTTTCGGCCATGTTCTTCTGGGGCAGGCTCCGCTGTTGTATGGTCCTCCTCGAGCTGGTCCAGCTCGTATAGCCTCAGTGCATCCCCCAGGGCTGCAGCGTCATGGAGGAAGGCCACCATTCAAAGGCCGACATGTTAACATGGTGCGCACCCCCATGCCCAACCAGGTCCAATGGGCTACATGGTTGCCACAGTTTGTACTGCGGACCCTGCCCCAGAATGTTCCCCTCTTCCCCGTTCCCCCCCCCCCCCCTTCCCCATCCCCGCACCGCTGGCCCCATCGGTGCCAGGCACCGTGAGGGCGTCTGGCCCCGGCGTCCGTCTCTGTTCCCAGGGGTACCGTTGGCTGATGCTGCCCCTGCCAGTGGTATGCTCCGTGTCCCCCATCTGGCACCTCTTGTTGGGGCTACTGTAAACGTTGCCCTTGGGTAGTTCGCGTGATGCCCCGTTGGTGGGTGGCAGCCGGTTGGGGGGATGTGGTTCGTGGAGGGTGGGTTGCAGGAGTGGTATGGTGGAGGGTGGGGGTTGGGGTGCGCGAGGCAGTGGGTGCCAGCACCCATACAGTCGGTGGCATTGTGCAGAACCATGGGCCACAGTGGGTGATTAGTGGGGTGCACAGCAAGAGGGCTGCCTTGCAAGCCACATCAATGGCGGTCTGTGCCTGGATGCTGTGGTCATGTGCAGGGACACCCTGGCCCGATGGCCCATCCCCTGGTCATTCCCAGCCTACCCCTGGGCCTGGCAGTGTCCCCAACCCCTCCAGCCAGCCCAGCCAATGTCAGGACCGTCCTACCTATTCTCTCTCCCTCATCAGCCATGATTTTTAAAAGAACATGTGAACTTCACCGTCAGGAATCTTCCCAGCAGAGGCGGAAAATCACGGAATTCCCGTAGAATACCGGGTCAGGCCCACTAATGATATGCAAACGACGTTTACTGTACATGCGGAGTGGAATGTATTGACACCGCTGTTGAGGCAGCGGAGAATTGCAATTTGGCGTGAACCTGGCACTGGTCATGATTTAGATGTCAGGACCGATTCTCCGCGCAATTGCCTTTTCTGATTCCGGTGTTGGCCGACAGACAATCCCACCCTTATTCTTGTTCCAGTGCCTGCCAGTCTTTTTTATGGGAGTGGAAAGGTTAATTTTGTCATTTATATGGGCAGGTAACGTGGCAAAGATTAGGAGGACAGTGCACCGGAAGGGGTGACAGTCGGGAGCTTTGGCCCCTCCGCATCTGCTATGTTATTGTTGGGCGGCGAACACCGAGGAGGTGCATGTTGGAGTAGGGAGTCAGAGATGAAGTTGGAGGCTGGTTCCTCGAAGAGGTTGGGGTTGCAGGTGCTGGACACGGTACCACTCCTGTTTATCCCAGGGAGGTATACAGGAAGCTTGGTGGTAGTGGCCACATTGAGAGTTTGAAGCCAGTTTCGGCAACACTTTAATTTGGGGATGAAGTCGAAGATGATGCTGATCCAAGGGACCATGGGTTTGAGCCTGGGAGGATGGATGCGAGGTTTTAAGGTTAGGAGGAACGAGGGCTGGTGGAATTGAAGGATCTGATTTTAGAAGATTCCCCCCTCCTCTATGTTTGATGGGATGTTTTCGGTAGGGGGTGCTACAGGGGGGTGTTTTGTCTTGGCGATTTATGGGAGGATATTGGAGGAGGCCAGGGTGTCTCTGGGGGGGTTAAAGCCAAGTGGGAGGAGTTGGGGATGGTGCTGGAGGAGGGATGAGGTGATGCGGAGGGTGAATGCCTTGACCTCATGTGCGAGGCTGGGGCTGGTTCAGTTAAAAGTGGTTCATTAGGCGCACCTGATGAAGTCAAGGATGAGCCGGTTGTTTGAAGGGGTGGAGGATATGTGTGAGTAGTGTGGTGGGGCCCAGCCAATCATGTGTATATGTTCTGGTCCTGTTCAAAGTTGAGGAAATTTTGGGGGTCATTCTTCAGCACCACATTGCCGATCTTACATGTGGACTTGGAGCCCAATCCCCTGGTGGCCATATTCGGGGTGACGGACTTGCTGGAGTTGCAGATGGGTGCAGGGGCAGATGTGTTTGCCTTCGCCTCATTGATTGCTTGCAGGTGAGTCCTATTGGGGCGGAGGTTAGCTTCTCCTTCTCTGCCTTGGTGTGGCAGGGGGATTGAATGCATCTGTTCTCCGTATCATCAAAGCACTTGCTCATCCTACTTTTGCTTAGATCATAGAATTTACAGTGCAGAAGGAGGCCATTTGGCCCATCAAGTCTGCACCGACTCTTTTGAAAGAACACCCCTCCACCCTATCCCCATAACCCAGTAACCCCATCCAACACTCAGGGCAATTTTGGACACTAAGGACAATTTATCATGGCCAATCCACCTAACCTGCACATCTTTGGACTGTGGGAGGAAACCGGAGCACCCGGAGGAAACCCACGCACACACGGGGAGAACGTGCAGACTCCACACAGACAGTGACCCAAGCAGGGAATCGAACCTGGGACCCTGGAGCTGTGAAGCAATTATGCTAACCACTATGCTACCGTGCTATCCCTAGATGAGCTCTATGAACCACTTTTGAGTTGGATGAGGCTGAACCACGCGCAGGATGAGATGGAATTTACCCTACAAAGGGCCTCATTCCACACATCCGCATCTAAGTTGGGTTTCAACTCTTCCCATTTTGCCTTCACCCGATCAAGTGACATAGATTTCAATGAGATGGCACACTCAGTACTCAATACCAACAACTGCCAATCCCAGACGCAATTCTGCAACTCATCCGCTTCATTCTGGATCACAACGTCTTCACCTTTGACAACAAGTTCTTCATCCAGACGCACGGAACAGCCATGGGGACTAAATTCGCACCCCAATACGCCAACATCTTCATGCACAAGTTTGAACAAGACCTACTCACCGCACAGGACCTTCAACCGACGTTATACACCAGATACATCGATGACATTTTTTTCCTTTGGACCCACGGCGAAGAATCACTGAAACGACTACACGATGACATCAATAAGTTCCATCCAACCATCAGACTCACCGTGGACTACTCTCCAAAATCAGTTGCATTCTTGGACACACTCGTCTCCATCAAGGACGGTCACCTCAGCACTTTGCTTTACCGCAAACCCACGGATAACCTCACAATGCTCCACTTCTCCAGTTTCCACCCTAAACACATTAAAGAAGCCATCCCCTATGGACAAGCTCTCCGTATACACATGATCTGCTCAGACGAGGAGGAGCGTAACAGACATCTACAGACGTTGAAATATTCCCTCGTACGAACGGGATATGGCGCTCGTCTCATCGATCGACAGTTCCAACGCGCCACAGCAAAAAACCGTACCGACCTCCTCAGAAGACAAACATGGGATACAACTGACAGAATACCCTTCGTCGTCCAGTACTTTCCCGGAGCGGAGAAACGACGACATCTTCTTCACAGCCTTCAACACGTCATCGATGAAGATGAACATCTTGCCAAGGTCATCCCCACACCCCCACTACTTGTCTTCAAACAACCGCGCAACCTCAAACAAACCATTGTTTGCAGCAAACTACCCAGCCTTCAGAACAGTGACCACGACACCACACAACCCTGCCATGGCAGTCTCTGCAAGACATGCCAGATCATCGACATGGATACCACCATTATACGAGAGAACACCACCTATCAGGTACGCGGTACATACTCGTGCGACTCGGCCAACGTTCTCTCCCTCATACGCTGCAGGAAATGATGTCCCGAAGCGTGGTACGTTGGCGAGACCATGCAGACGCTGCGACAACGAATGAACGGACATCACGCGACAATCACCAGGCAGGAATGTTCCCTTCCAGTCGGGGAACACTTCAGCAGTCAAGGGCATTCAGCCTCTGATCTCCAGGTAAGCGTTCTCCAAGGCAGCCTTCAGGACGCGCGACAACGCAGAATCGCCGAGCAGAAGCTTATAGCCAAGTTCTGCACACATGAGTGCGGCCTCAACCGGGACCTGGGATTCATGTCGCATTACATTCATCCCCCACCATCTGGCCTGCGAAATCCTACCAACTGTCCTGGCTTGACACAATTCACACCTCTTTAACCTGGGGTTACCCCATCTCTGGATCTGTAAAGATTTAATCACCTGCTAATGCTCGCATTCCAAGCATTGTCTGGCATCTTTGAATCTGTCTATATATATGTTTCTGGAACATACCTCTTCATTCACCTGAGGACGGAGCAGCGCTCCGAAAGCTAGTGACATCGAAACAAACCTGTTGGACTTTAACCTGGTGTTGTAAGACTTTTTACTACACTCATAAATGTTCGAGATCCTCCCCTTCCCAGTCCTTGCCAACCATAAGATTTCCTCCAATAGGGAAGGCGTTGGCACTATGGGGAATGCAGAGCAAACCTCGCTAAGTTGTACAATTGAAAATATCGAAATAGGTAAGACAATGATAGTGGAATTTTGCCGCGAACTACTCCTAACTGGCGAACTGTCCATCTATAAACATGTCTCTAAAGCGCTGTAGCCACTTCCTTTCCCACACCTTCAAACCTGAGCTTGTAATGTCCGAGCTGCCTCCATATCTTCAATGTGGAGATCACCGCTGGGTTTAAGATATATCTTGTTGGAGACATTGGGAGTGGTGCAGTTACTAGGGCACAAATGCTTGACCCGTTACACAAACCTGCCTTCATTCTCCCCCATATGGTGTTCGATTCTCTGTACCACCCCAACAGCTTCTCCACGTTGGCCACCCAGTGATACATGAAGAAATTGGGCAGTGCTAGACACCCCAACTGTCGTCCCCTCTGGAGGTACACCCTGTGAATTCTCGGCACCTTACCCGCCCATATGAAGGAATTCAGGGCCCAGGGCTTTATTCGTTTGCATCAACCCAATGCCCTTAGCACCTTATCAGAGCCTAGCGGGGCCCAGCTCCCCCCCCTCTACTCTCGGGAAGGACAACCTGTCCAGAAACTCTATCATATCTGACTCCCCCTCCAGCGGCTCCGACATAATCCTGTAAAATGCCTCAAAAGCCACATTGACTTCTCTAGGTGTCGTCACCAAACCACCCTTCAAGTTCTTGACTTGCATTATCTCCCGCCTCAACTGGTGCACCAACAGATGACCTGCCTTTTCGCCGTGTTCATGTACTACGACCTTCACGCGTCATAGCTGCTTCACCGCCCTTCCAGTGGATATCAAGTCAAACTTCACCTGGAGCTGCTTCCTGGTTGCAAACAGATCCGGGGTAGGAGCCTCCGAGTAGCGGCAGTCTGTTTCCAGAATCTCTCCCACCAAATGCTGCCATTCCTCTCTCACTGCCCTTTCTAAGTGTGCTTCATATGAAATCACCTCTCCTCTTATCATTGTCTTAAAAGCCTCCCATAGTGTAGAGGGAGAGACCAATCCATTGCTGTTAAACCTGATGAACTCAATGGCAATGGCTATGCGATCGCAGAACCCCTTCTCAGCCAGTGGTGCCACATCTAATCTCCATGAAGGCCGCTGGATGGGATCTGTCCCCAGCTCAAGGTCTACCAAATGTGGAGCGGGATCAGAGATCACTATTCCACGAAAATTCCACTTTTCTGACTCCCAGGAGCAGAGATTTATCAAACAAAAAATAGTCTATTCTTGAATAGACCTTACGGACATGTGAGAAAAATGAGAATTCCCAATCATGTGCATGCAGGGCTCTTCACAGATCTGCTTCCCCCATCTGCTCCATGAAGGTTTGAAATACCATCATCATCCCCGAGAGAGACTGAGATTTAGGACTCGATCGGCCAATTCTGGTTTCCAAAAAGCAATTAAAGGTCCCCCCAACCCCAAGATCAATCGATGTGAGTTTAAATCAGGGATGGAGGCTAGCAATCCGTTAATAAATGCTACTTTGATTGAATTAGGGACATATGCATTCACCATAACTACCAGAGTACCTGCCAAGGACCCTCTCACTATTATATACCGACTGTTAAGGCTAGCCACAATCCTGGTGGTCGAAAAAGGCACTCGCTTATTAATCAAAATCGCTGTGCCTCGGGCTCTACCCTCAAAACCCAAATGCCTCACATGGCCTACCCACCCCTCCGGAGTCTGGTCTGGTCCTTCACCTGCAAATGGGTCAAATTAGGGGTTTCCCACCCCCTCCACCATCCGGAATCAGCCATTTTCACCATCAGGGAGAAGCAAATAAACCTTCAAAGAGGCATCAATCAAAGGACCCCCCAGGATGACAGCCATTCCCGGCCTCAGAAATACATAAAGAATGTTCTAGAACAACTAGCAGTCAGCTAACCCCCCTCCTTATTCTCCCTTAAGTCCCTGAACTAGAACCAGACGAACAGTTTCAGCCCCCCACCCCAACCCAGACATTAAGCACGCCAAATCAGTTAGTAATGGTTTTATGGCTGCATCTCCTTCCCCACCTCAATCCCATTCGCCAGCATCATGCACTACTAGCGAGGAAGCTCCCATCAGGACAATGAAAGGGACAAGATCATTGCCAAACATGAGAATAAACTATTTCTAGGAAGAGAAAAGATAAAGATCCATCAATGATACAACATATAAGTTCCTCCATTATTCCTTCAACTAGAAAAAAATCAAAACTTCAACAACGGATTGTCAAGAACCATATACAGTAAAACCTACCACCCCCTTCAGCCCGCAGGTTTTACAAGCAACTGCAATAAAGATATCCCCCACATAACACCTCCCGTTTAATTGGACCTCAGTCCACGTTTGTTAATAAATTCCTCCACTGCCTGCAAAAAAAAAGTCCTTGATCTTGTGTGTGACCCGCAGCCTCGCCGGGTACACCACTCCGAAACAAATGCCTTTCTTGCAGAGCACTGCCTTTACGTTGTTAAAGGTTGCCTGCTTCCTCGCTAGTTCTGTACCCACATCTTGATACACTCGTGTGGTAGTATGTATTGGGGGTCATGTGGGACTGGAAGCCCTAATGTCATTGGCTGACAGATCCCGGGTCCTGGTTGGCCATTGACCTCATGCTCCGCCCTGAAGGCGAAGTATAAGAAGCCGGTGCCTTCCCCCGCAGGCCAGTTTACTATCGGGCTGCTGGGAACAGACACGCTTAATAAAGCCTCATCGACTTCACTCTATTCGTCTCACGGAGTCTTTGTGCGCTACAATTTATTAAGCGTGCCTAAAAAGGACTATGGAGCTCAGGATCATTCCAGAATGCCTGAGGATCAGCCCCCACGCAGTGAATGCGGCAGCAGCCTTCAAACACTGGCAGACTTGCTTCGAGGCCTACATCAGATCGACCACAGGCCGAGTCTCAGACGAACAAAAACTGTAGGTCCTGCACTCGAGGGTGAGCACGGAGATTTTCACCCTCATTGAAGACACCGACGATTTCCAGAAGGCGTTCACAGCACTGAGAAGTCTCTACGTTCGCCCAGTTAACCAAATCTACGCTCGCTACCAGCTCGCGACAAGACGGCAAGCTCCCGGAGAATCGATGGACGAGTTCTACGCCGCGCTGCTGATTTTGGGAAGAGCCTGCAGCTGCCCGTCGGTGAATGCAAACGAACATACGGACATGTTAATGCGCGACGCTTTTGTGGCAGGTATGCAATCCTCCCAAATCCGCCAAAGACTTCTAGAAAAAGAGTCGCTAGGACTCTCAGAGGCACGGGCCCTGGCAGCCTCGCTGGACGTAGCCGCGCGTAATACCCGCGTCTACGGCCCCGACCGCGCGCCAGGCCATTGGGCCCCGTACGTACCCGTCGCGGCAAACCCCCTACCCCCCCCCCCCCCCGGACACCCCACAGGCTTGCGCAGTCCAAACGCCGAGTCGCACCGGGGGCGCCCGCTGTTATTTCTGCGGCCAGGCGAAGCACCCCCGACAACGCTGTCCGGCCCGCGCAGCCATCTGCAAAAGCTGCGGGAAAAAGGGCCACTATGCGGTGGTGTGCCGATCCCGCGAGGTCGCCGCCGTCCCGGGGCCACAGGGAGCCCTACAGGCAGTCTATGCCTCCCAACCCCCCCAGCACGCCATGTGCGACCCGCAGACGCCGCCATTTTGGGTCCCGACCACCGCGGTCCCGGGAGAACTGCGAGCCCTGCACGCCGCCTACGCTCCCCAACCCCCCTCCCCGCAGTCCATGTACGACCCGCCGCCGGCGCTCCCGATTTGGGTGCCGGCCAACACTCTCCACGGAGAGGAGGGGTTTTTTCGCATCCCTAACGCCACCCTCAGCCCCGTCCCGCGCCCCACGCCTGACCCGCCGGCGCAACCTACCTGGACCCCGACCACCGCTGTCCCCGGCGAGGGAGCTCCGCACGGTCCCAGCGCTCGCGGCCCCACGACTGACCCGCCGGCGCCGCCGACCTGGGCCCCGACCACTGCTGTCCCCGGCGAGGGAGCTCCGCGCGGTCCTAGCGCCCGCGGCCCTGGCGCTCGCAGTGAAGGAACTCCGCGCGGTCCTAGCGCCCGCGGCCCTGGCGCTCGCAGTGCAGGAACTCCGCGCGGTCCTAGCGCTCCCCAGACCCCCCAGCACACCATGTGCGACCCGCAGACGCTGCCATTTTGGGTCCCGACCACCACGAGGGGAGGAGGGGCGCCGCCATCTTGGGCCGCCCCCGACCTGTACGACGCATGGGGGCGGCCATTTTGTCCACCCCCGACGCCATCTTGTGACCCCTCAGCCACGTGCGATGTATGGGGGTGGCTATTTTGTCCATCCCCGACGCCATCTTGGACGGCAATAACGGACCCCACCCCACTACTACAACCACGGCTCGCTTCGGTTACGCTCGATCAGGCTCGGCCCCGGACTCTCCAGACGACGACGACAACGGTCCTAATTAACGCCCACGAGACGCCATGCCTAGTCGACTCCGGGAGCACGGAAAGTTTTATACATCCCGACACGGTAAGACGCTGTTCCTTAACTACCTACCCCAGCGCACAAAAGATTTGCCTAGCTGCAGGATCCCACTCTGTACAGATCCTGGGATTCTGCATAGTTACCCTAACGGTACAGGGGAGGGAATTCAAAAACTACAAACTAAACGTCCTTCCCCAACTCTGTGCCCCCACCTTGCTGGGCTTAGATTTTCAATGTAACCTACAGAGCCTTACGTTTAAATTCGGCGGCCCCATACCCCCACTCACTATCTGCGGCCTCGCCACCCTCAAGGTGCAACCTCCGTCCTTGTTTGCGAACCTCACCCCGGATTGCAAACCCGTCGCCACTAGGAGCAGACGGTACAGCGCCCAGGACCGGACCTTCATTCGCTCCGAAGTCCAGCGGCTACTAAAGGAGGGCATAATCCAGGCCAGCAATAGTCCCTGGAGAGCGCAGGTGGTAGTAGTGAAGACAGGGGAGAAACAAAGGATGGTCATTGACTATAGCCAGACCATCAACAGGTACACACAACTAGACGCGTACCCTCTCCCCCGCATATCCGACATGGTCAATCGGATTGCCCAGTATAAAGTCTTCTCCACCGTGGACCTCAAGTCCGCCTACCATCAGCTCCCCATCCGCCCAAGTGACCGCAAGTACACAGCCTTCGAGGCAGACGGGCGATTATACCATTTCCTACGGGTCCCTTTTGGCGTCACAAACGGGGTCTCGGTCTTCCAACGGGAGATGGACCGAATGGTTGATCAACATGGGTTACGGGCCACGTTCCCGTACCTCGACAATGTAACCATCTGCGGCCACGATCAGCAGGACCACGACGCCAACCTCCAAAAATTCCTCCAGACCGCCAAAGCCTTGAACCTCACGTACAACGAGGACAAGTGCGTATTTAGCACCGATCGGCTAGCCATTCTGGGCTACATAGTGCGCAATGGGATAATAGGCCCCGACCCCGAACGTATGCGCGCACTCATGGAATTTCCCCTCCCGCACTGCCGAAAAGCCCTGAAACGCTGCCTGGGGTTCTTTTCGTACTACGCCCAGTGGGTCCCCCAGTACGCAGACAAGGCCCGCCCCCTAATACAGACCACGACTTTCCCTCTGTCGACAGAGGCTTGCCAGGCCTCCAGCCGCATCAAAGCGGACATCGCAAAGGCCACGATGCGCGCCATCGACGAGTCCCTCCCCTTCCAGGTCGAGAGCGACGCCTCTGACGTAGCTCTAGCGGCTACCCTTAACCAAGCGGGCAGACCCGTGGCCTTCTTCTCCCGAACCCTCCACGCCTCAGAAATCCGCCACTCCTCAGTGGAAAAGGAAGCCCAAGCCATAGTGGAAGCTGTGCGACATTGGAGGCATTACCTGGCCGGCAGGAGATTCACTCTCCTCACTGACCAACGGTCGGTAGCCTTCATGTTCGATAATGCACAGCGGGGCAAGATCAAGAACGACAAGATCTTGCGGTGGAGGATCGAACCCTCCACCTTCAACTATGAGATCTTGTACCGGCCCGGAAAGCTGAACGAGCCGTCCGATGCCCTATCCCGCGGCACATGTGCCAACGCACAAATTGACCGTCTCCAAGCCCTCCACGAGGACCTCTGCCACCCAGGGGTCACTCGGTTTTACCACTTCATCAAGTCCCGCAATCTCCCATACTCCTTAGAGGAGGTCCGTACAGTCACAAGGGACTGCCACATCTGCGCAGAATGCAAACCGCATTTTTTCAGGCCAGATGGAGCGCACCTGATTAAGGCTTCCCACCCCTTTGAACGCCTCAGTCTCGATTTCAAAGGGCCCCTCCCCTCCACCGACCGCAACGCGTATTTCCTTAATGTAGTGGACGAATACTCCCGCTTCCCTTTTGCCATTCCCTGCTCCGACATGACCGCGGCCACAGTCATTAAAGCCCTGAACAGCATCTTCACGCTGTTCGGTTACCCCGCATACGTCCACAGCGACAGGGGGTCCTTTCATGAGTGACGAGCTGCGCCAGTTCCTGCTCAGCAAGGGCATAGCTTCAAGCAGGACGACCAGCTACAACCCCCGGGGGAACGGGCAAGTAGAAAGGGAGAACGGCACGGTCTGGAAGGCCGTCCTACTGGCCCTACGGTCCAGGGATCTCCCAGTTTCACGGTGGCAGGAGCTCCTCCCGGACGCTCTCCATTCCATCCGGTCGTTATTATGTACAAGCACTAATCAAACGCCTCACGAGCGTCTCCTTGTCTTCCCTAGGAGGTCCTCCTCTGGAACGTCGCTGCCGACCTGGCTGGCGGCCCCAGGACCCTTCCTGCTCCGAAAGCACGTGCGGGCACATAAGGCGGACCCGTTGGTCGAAAGGGTTCACCTCCTCCACGCAAACTCCCAGTACGCCTACGTGGAGTACCCCGACGGCCGACAGGACATGGTCTCCCTGTGGGATCTGGCGCCCGCCGGCACCACGCACACCCCCCCGACACCATCAACCCAACCGCCCCCCTTCCTGCCACCGCCGCACCCCGCGACCGCCCCCTTCCCAGGAGGATCAGTCCCCCTCCCCTTTGCACCGACAGCTGAAACCGTGCGGCTCCCGGAGGCGACAACGCTGGTACAAGCACCACCACCACCGCCGGGGCCGAGGCGATCGACACGGATGACCAGACCGCCCGACCGACTCGTGGCGTTGATGTAAAACAAAGATGGACTGTCCAATGAACATTTTGTTTTACCTATACCCTCTGTAAATAGTTGTAACAGGACGATACTGTCCAATACTGTACTACCATGTAACTGTTCTATCCTCCCAGGACCAGCCCTGTAAACCCTTACCACCATACGAAGCATCACCCCGCCGGGTTCATTTTTGACAAGGGGTGAATGTGGTAGTATGTATTGGGGGTCATGTGGGACTGGAAGCCCTAATGTCATTGGCTGACAGATCCCGGGTCCTGGTTGGCCGTTGACCTCATGCTCCGCCCTGAAGGCGAAGTATAAGAAGCCGGTGCCTTCCCCCGCAGGCCAGTTTACTATCGGGCTGCTGGGGAACAGACACGCTTAATAAAGCCTCATCGACTTCACTCTATTCGTCTCACGGAGTCTTTGTGCGCTACAACTCGTATAATGCTTCCTTCCCATTTCACGTCACGGTGCTCCGTGGCCTACGGCAGGACCTTTTCCTTATCTCAGAAGCTATGAAACCGAATGATCCAATTTGTCAGGTGGTTCCTGCGGTCGCGGCTTCGTCTTAAGTGTCTGATGGGCCCTGTCGAATACCGGGACGAATGACAGACCACTATCGCCCGCCATCTTCCAGATCATCCGTCATAAAAACTGGGTGGGGTTCGGGCTCTCCATTTCCTCCAGCAATCCCACAACTCGGAGGTTCTGCCTCTGTGACCAATTTTCCAAGTAGTCAACCTTTGCTTTCCATGAGACATATGTTTTGGTTTTGCCCACGCTTAAGTTTTTATTGGACAGTCATCTTTAAAGATATTTCTGAAATATTGCAAACATCTTTTGAGACAATTCCACTGGCCGCACCTTTCGGGGTGCTGCCAACCATCCTCCAATTGGCCAAATAGAAGACTGATTTCATAGCCTTTGTGAATCTTCTGGAAAGATGTTTAATTTTACTGAGATGCACGTCTGTACTCCTCCACCCCTCTTCCACTAGATTAAAGATGTGTTACTTTAAATTGGAAAAATTTGCGCGCTATGTGGCTCTACAATTTATGAGATCTGGCAATCATTTTTAGCAACTCAGTAGATTGCCTGATGTTTTCTTTTTTCATTAAAAATCTAAATTCATTCGCCCAAATTCTCATGTTATTTTTCTGTTTGTTTACTCAGACCAGCATGCATGTTTTTTTTTTCTTCTTCAGCTTGTGCATGTGTTTGGAGGAGACGTTGTATACAAGTGAAATGAAAATTGCTTATTGTCACAAGTAGGCTTCAAATGAAGTTACTGTGAAAAGCCCCTAGTCGCCACATTCCAGCACCTGTTCAGGGGGGCTGGGACGGGAATTGAACCGTGCTGCAGGCCTGCCTGCAAAGCCGGCGATTTAGCCCTGTGCTAAACAGCCCCTTAGAGAAGTTGATTCTTCTCTATGATCATTGACTTTATACTGTTCTCTTTCTTCTCTGTATCAGAAGACATAATGCAACTTGATGTTGACATTTTATTTTATGTTTCTGTCTGGAAGATTTTAATAAACATAACATTAAAAATAAAGAACTTTAAAAAATAAATTTAGAGTACTCAATTATTTTTTTCCAATTAAGGGGCAATTTAGAGTGGCCAATCCAGCTACGCTGCACATCTTTGGGTTGTGGGTGTGAGACCCAGGCAGACACTGGGAGAAGGTGCAAACTCCACATGAACAATGACCCGGGGCCAGGATCGAATCCGGGTCCTCGGCACCGTGATGCAACAGTGCTAACCACTGCACCACCATGCCACCCAAAAAAAAGAATTTTAGAGAGACTGAAAGTCATGGCACAACCTTACTCAGGGAGCATGAACATTTTTGGCATCATTGAGTCAAAGAGAAGCAAGTGTGTAATGAGAAGGTACATCTCATTGATGAGGTCACTGAGGGAAAGGGAGGAGAGGCTATAAATACACGGCTGTGCAGGGTAGTGCTGAGAGGAATGCCAAGGGAGAGGAAAAGCAGATGGCTAAAACAGTTGAAAGATGATTTTGATCATAAGAGACAACACAAATCCAGGATCTCTCCAATCCAGTGTTGAAACTGAGAGAGCAGAGTTGTCCAGAAATGAAGTCCTTACCCTCCGAGATAATTCTAGAGTAGGGAATTTGGACCTGATGAAAGAGTGACCGTAAAGATTGAGACAGATCTGTGATATCTGGCCAAATGCACTTCAACCTATCAGATTTAAAGACATATAAAAATGATTCAAGAATGGGGAAAGGGGGATGGAGGACTTGAGAGGATGATAGAGAGAAGGGTATTGTTGAGTAACTCTGGCCTCGGGGATTCCGCGTAACTCCTGTCCACCCGTAGAATTTCCTTAATCAGTCGGTCCATCTCTGCCCTATCTGTCCTGACCCTGTACGCCCGGATTGAAATCAGCTCCCCTCTCACCACTGCCTTCAGTGCCTCCCAGAGCACCGCTGCCGAGACTTCTCCATTATCGTTCACCTGCAGGTAATTCTGCATGCATTTCCTCAGCCTCTCACACGCCGCCTCGTCCGCGAGTAATCCAAACTCCAGCCTCCATGGTTGGCGCTGAAAGCAGTCCTTACAAAACTGCAGGTCTATCCAGTGCGGATTATGGTCCGATATGGCAATTGCCGAATATTCTGCCCCCACCATTCCGCCAGCAGGTCCCTACTCACAACAAAGTAGTCAATTCGGGAATACGCCTTGTGGACGTGGGAGTAGTACGAGTACTCCCTCGCCGTTGGCTGGCTAAATCTCCACGGATCTGCTCCCCCCATTTGCTCCATGAACCCTCTCAGTTCCTTTGCCATCGCTGGCAACCTGCCCGTTCTTGAACATGACCGGTCCAGGCTCGGGTCCAGGACTGTATTAACGTACCCGCCCATGATCAGCGTACGCGAGTCCAAGTCGGGGATCTTCACTCGCATCCTCCTAATAAAATTTACATCGTCCCAATTAGGGGCATACACACTGACCAAGACTACTCTCACCCCTTCGAGCTTACCCCTCACCATAACGAACCTGCCACCCTCATCCACGACTGTGCCCTCCGCCCCAAATTGTACCATTTTATTAATCAGGATCGCAACCCCCCTCGTCTTAGAATCAAGCCCCGTATGAAAGACCTGACTGACCCAGCCCTTCCTTAACCTAACCTGGTCTGCCACTTTCAGGTGCGTCTCCTGCAGCAAGACTATGTCCGCCTTCAGAACCCGCAGATGCGTAAACACACGCGCCCTCTTCACTGGCCCGTTCAACCCTCTAACATTCCAGGTGATCAACCTGGTTGGGGGCACTTCGCCCCCCCTTTTGCCGATCAGCCATCCCCTTTCCTTGGCCAGCCCTCCAGCCATGTGTCCCGCTTCAACTGGCCCGCCTCCTGACCGGTTCCACCCATGACCTCCTCGCTGTTGCCATGCCCAGTTTCCATCCCCGTCAGCAGAACGACCCCCCCACCCCCCCCCCCCCCCCCCCAGCAACACCATCCTATCACCTAACCCCTGCTCTAATCTAACTATATGCACCCCCCCACCTCGTCTTCCGTTGACTGGCCCCACTCAGCTAGCCTGGGGCTCCCAGCCGCGGCGCCAGCGCGGCTCCCACCCATTGTTCCCAGTCACCCCTCCCCGACCCACCCATACCACTTCCCCAGATCAGCCCTACTTAAGTAAACACTCTATACAAGTCATAAACAACCCGCACAATAGCACAATTCAAGTTAAACAAAAAAAAAGATAAGAAATAACAGGCACTCTCAGTCCTTCCCATACAGACACAGTAAAAGATTGCACAAAGTTCCCCTGAAGCATCCATCTTAACCCAACCCTTTTAACTGTTTTCTTTATTATTTTCCCCCCCAGCCAAACTCCAACTAATCAAAGAGCCCAAACAGGAAACATTCAGGTAAACCACGCAAAAAAACCAACATATCTCTACCACCTTCCAACCCTCTAAAAAGGTCAAAAAAAGAAACGACAAAACCGGACCCAAACATGCAGGCAATTTTCAAAACGGGAGAGACACCACCTATACTTGAAAGTTTTAACATGAGTCCAAACGCCCTCAGCTCAGGGCCAGCCCTTGCTTCTTAACGAAGTCCATCGCCTCTTCGGGTTCCTTGAAATAGTGGTGCTGACCCTCATACGTAACCGACAGTCGCGCCGGAAAAAGCAGCCCGAATTTCACCTTGTTTTTATACAGTATCTCCTTCACCTGCCTGTAGCCTCCCCTCCTCCTGGCCACCTCAGCACTCAAATCTTGGTAAACACGCAAAGAGAACAAAACAATATGCCAACAAAAACAACTTAACCCTCCAACAAATTAACAATTTAACAAACAAAACAAAACAAGGTGGGGCATTTGCCCCTTACAAATAAAATGAAATCAACCCCCCCCCCCCTTTCTGGATTGCTGCTGCTGCTAACCTCCATCTAATGTTCCACGAGAAAGTCAAGGAACGGTTGCCACTGCCTGGAGAACCCCGGCAAGGCAAACTTCAACTTCTCCAACCTGAGAAACCCCGCCACGTCACTAACCCAAGCCTCCACGCTTGGGGACTTCGCGTCCCTCCACATTAACAAGAGCCTTCTCCGTGAGGCTACCAAGGAGTCAAAGGCTAGAACTCCGGCCTCATTCGACTCCTGCACTCCCGGATCATCTGATACCCCAAATATCGCTATCCCCCAGCTCGGTTTTACCCGAGTGTCCAAGACCTTGGACATAGCCTTTGCAAAGCTTTTCCAAAATTCCGTAAGTGCCGGGCATGTCCAAAACATATGGGCATGGTTCGCCGGGCTCCCTGAACATCTCAGACACCTGTCCTCTACCCCCAAAAACGTACTCATTCTCACCTCTGTCATATGCGCCCGGTGCACCACCTTAAACTGAATCAGGCTCAGCCTGGCGCAAGATGAGGAGGAATTGACCCTGCCCAGGGCGTCAGCCCACAGGCCCTCATCCAGCTCCTCACCCAGCTCCTCCTCCCACTTTCCCTTCAGCTCTTCCACCGAGGCCTCCGAGGCCTCCTGCAGCTCCTGGTATATGTCAGATACTTTGCCATCTCCCACCCACACGCCCGATACCACCCTGTCCTGTATCCTCCGGGCCGGTAGCAGCGGGAATTCCCCACCTGCTTCTTCACAAACGTCCGAACCTGCGTGTACCTAAAAGTGTTCCCCGCGGACAACCCAAATTTCTCCTCTAGCGCCCTCAGACTGGCAAAAGTCCCATCGATAAACAAGTCCCCCATCCTTTTGATTCCCGCCCTGTGGCAGCTTAGGAACCCGCCGTCTATCCTACCCGGAATGAACCTGTGATTGTTTCGTATCGGAGTCCAGACTGAGGCCCCTACCTCCCCCCTATGCCATCTCCACTGCCCCGAAATCCTCAGTGTCGCCACTACCACCGGGCTCGTGGTATACCGTTTCAGCAGAAGCGGCAACGGTGCCATTGCCAGTGCCGCCAAGCTAGTATCTGTACAGGACGCCACTTTCAACCATTTCCACGCTACCCCCTCTCCCTCCATTACCCATTTCCGAATCATAGACCCATTCACTGCCCAGTAATAGCTGCACATGTTCGGCAACGCCACCCCCACCCCCCTCGCTTTTTCCCACATTCAGCTTGTAGCCCGAGAAGTCTCCAAAATCCCTTTTTTTTTTAAAGTGTTTTTATTCTCCATTTTCACATTTTCCTTCAAAATTTGCACCCCACCCACAAACAGTAAACGGTAACAAATACAAAATCAACCCCCTTAACAATACCAACGATCCCATCCTCCCACTACCCCAAACAACGGCCCACCTGTCAATATATATATCCAATAAAACAAACCCTCCCACGGTGGCAACAAAAAAACAAAGGAGAAAAAGAAAAAGGAGTCCGGGACCGCCCATGGTTACCATTGACCTATAGAGTCCACTCCCCCTCCCCCCCCCTACACTCAACGCCTTCCAACCTCTGAAAGAGTACCGTACATGATACCCAAGAGTTGTACCCCTCCCCCCCCCCCCCCAAACTCCAACTCCTCCCCCCAACCTCGGTTCCTTCCCCCCAACTTTCCACCCCGGCTAGACCACTTGGACCCTGTTCTGCCAGGCTCCGATGGCCGCAGCCCCTCCCCCCACCTCACTCTCGTTCACTGGCTGGCTTAAACCGTCCAGCGTGTAGGCCCCCGCCCGGGTCCCTTTCCCCCTTGCCCGGCCCTAGGAATGCCCAGAAATCCCCTTTTAGCACACAAACCCCGCATATCCACCTACACCCCAAAGAGCCCTCATTTCCAGTGAAAGTCCCATCACTTCCCTTGTCCAAATATATACAACATTGGCTCCTTTAGCCCATACACCTTCACGCAGTGAAACAGAAAAGAAGAAAATACAGTCATGAGGTTACATCGGCACATGGCCATTTCTCAATTTCTCAGTTCTGCCAAAGTCCTTCTGCCTTCGCAAACTCCTGCGCTGCTATCGCCGTTCCAAAATAAAAGTCCCTGAGCTTGTAAGTCACCCTCAGCTTCGCTGGATATGCAATACTGCATTGCACCTTACTAATGTACAGTGTCCTCTCCACCCGGTTGAAGGCAGCCCGCCTCCTCGCCAGCTCCACCGTAAAGTCCTGGTATACACGAATACCATCTCCAGCCCACTGCACTACCCGCTTCTGCTTGGCCCAGCTCAGGACCTTCTTCACACTGTACCTACGGAAGCACAGAGTCACTACCCTTCGCGGCTCACTCGCCTTTGGTCCAGGCCTCCACGACCGATGAGCCCGATCCAGTTCATATCAGGAGGGTTCCTCCCCCTCCCCCCCGATAGTTTCGCCAGCATCGAGGCAAAATACTCAGTCGGCCTCGGTCCTTCAACTCCTTCGGGCAGCCCCACAATCCTCAAATTCTGTCGCCTGGATCTGTTTTCCAGGTCTTCCATTTTTCCTCGCAGATCCTTGTTAATGTCCATCACCTTCCGCATCTCCTTCCCCATCGAGGCAAGTTGATCACCGTGCTGCAATAACGTCTCCTCCACTTCCTTCAGCGCCTCCCCTTGCTCTCGCACCTCCGCCACTGCGCTCGCCACCGCCTTCGGAAATCGCCTCCTCCACCAGCACACTCAAAACCTCTCTCATCTCCTTCCTCATTGTCTCCATGTATTTTGTAAACTGCCTTTCGAATTCCGCAGCCATCACCTTAGTTATTTCTTCAGCCGTAAGCAATGCGGCCTCCCCTGGTGCTCCAGCCTCCATTTTCCTTGGTGACCCCGCGGTGACCTTTCCACTCCCCGGCAGACCTTCAGCTGTTTTCCTTACGGACGTTCTTTTGCTCACCCTCGACATTTTTCTTCACTGTGCCTTCACTCTGCCGCCTCTGTGCCTTCTCCCTGCTTTTGCCGCCTCCGTGGACCCTGGGACCGGGCTTAAAGCCCCAAAAATGCCGTTCCCGAACGGGAGCCCTCCATTGTGCGGCCGCCTCCCGCCCGCCGTCACCGGAAGTCCAGTCTCCAAAATCCCTAAGCATCCGCATGAACTCCCCCATCCCCTCCACCGGATCCGCAATGTACAGAGGCAGGTCATCCGCATACAGTGAAACATGGTGCTCCTACCCCCCCCCCCCCCGAACCAACCCCCTCCAGTTTCTGGACTCCCTCAACGCCATGGCCAGCGGCTCAATTGCCAGGGCAAATAGCAGGGGGGACAAGGGGCACCCCTGCCTCATTCCACGATATAGTCTAAAGTACCCCGACTGTCAAAACACTCACTACCGGGGCCTGATACAACAATTTGACCCATCCTATGAATTCCTCCCCAAACCCAAATCTGCCTAACACCTCCCACAGGTACTCCCACTCCACCCGGTCAAAGGCTTTCTCCGCGTCCATTGCCACTATCACTTCTGCGTCCCCACCCTCCGAGGGCATCATGATCACATTCAGAAGCCTCCGCACATTCGTATTCAGCTGCCTGCCCTTCAAAAACCCCGTCTGATCCTCATCAATCACTCCCGGGACACAATCCTCAATCCTAGGGCCAAGATCTTGGCCAACAGCTTGGCATCCACATTAAGGAGCGAAATCGGCTCATGGGAGCCGCATTGCAGCGGGTCCTTATCACGCTTGAGGATAAGCGTGATCAGAGCCTGCGACATCGTCGGGGGAAGGATTCCCTTTTCCTTAGCCTCGGTAAAAGTTCTCAACAGCAACGTGCCCACCAGTTCCGAGAATTTCCTGTAGAACTCCATGGGAAACCCATCCGGCCCCAGGGCCTTGCCCGCCTGCATACTCCCCAACCCCTTTATTAGTTCCTCCATCTCAATCGGGGCCCCCAATCCCTCTACTCACCTCTCCTCCACCTTTGGAAACCTCAGTTGGTCCAGGAACTGCCTCATCCCCTCCCCTCCCTCCGAGGGATCTGACTCGTATAATTTACCATAAAAATCCTTAAAGACCTTGTTTATCTTAGCCGAGCTCAGCACCATATTCCCCCCCCCCATCTCTAATTCCCCCAATCTCCCTAGCCGCCTCCCTCTTCCACAGCTGATGCGCCAGCTCCGACTTGCCTTCTCCCCATACTCATACACTGCTCTCTGTACCTTCCTCAACAGGCCCTCAGCCTTCCCCGTGGTTAGCAAGTCAACCTCCGTTTGAAGTCTCCGGCACTCCTACAACAACCCCTCCTCGGGGGATTCCGCATACCTCCTATCCACCCTCAGTATCTCCCCCACCAACCTCTCCTTCTCCATCCTCTCCCTCGTCTCACTGTGGGCCCTGTTTGAGATTAGCTCCCCCCTGACCACTGCCTTCAGCGCCTCCCAGACCACACTCACCGAAACCTCCCCATTATCATTGGCCTCCACATATCTTTGGATACACCTCCGGACCCGCCCACAGACCTCCTCGTCCGCCAGTAGTCCCACGTCCATTCGCCACAGCGGGCGTTGGCCTCTCTTCTCCCCCATCCCCAGCTCCACCCAGTGCGGGGCATGGTCTGAGATCGCAATGGACGAGTACTCCCGCCCCCTCCACTCTCGGAATTAGCGCCCTGCTTACCACGAAAAAATCTATCCGCGAGTAAGCCTTGTGTACATGGCAAATCTCCACCGAACCACTCCCCCCATCTGGTGCATGAACCCCCTCAGGATCTTGGCCGCTGCCGGCCTCTTACCCGACCTCGACCTAGACCGATCCAGGACCAGGACCGTATTAAAGTCCCCCCCACCATTACCAAACTACATGACTCCAGATCCAGAATCCGGCTCAGCATCCACTTCATGAACCCTGCATCGTCCCAGTTCGGAGCATACACATGCACTAGCACCACCCGGGCCCCCTGCAGCCTGCCACTCACCATAACATAACGACCCCCCTGATCTGCCACAATACCCACCACCTCAAATGCACCCGCTCACTCACCAAGATTGCAACCTCCCTGTTCTTCGCATCCAGCCCTGAGTGAAAAACCTGTCCCACCCATCCCTTCCTCAGCCTGGTTTGATCCGTGATCTTCAGGTGTGTTTCCTGTAGCATGGCTACGTCTGCCTTTAGCCCCATTAAGTGCGAAAACACCCGGGCCCTCCTGACCGGCCCATTCAGGCCTCTCACATTCCACGTGATCAGCTGTATCGGGGGGCTACCCCCCCCCCCCTGGAGGTTCCCCGCCCCGATACTCCCTCTGACCATAAATTCCCCCTCAGTCAGCACAGCAACAACCCAGTCTCCCCCCCACCCACCCCCAACGCCTCCCTCCCCCGGCCAAGCAACTGCTTAACCCCCCTGCCCCCCCCATTGCACTTCCGTAAGTCAGCTGACTCATGCTGACCCCGGCCGCTCCCGCCTCTACCTCCAATCCCCCTGTGGATTCCCCATCCAAATCTCCAGCCGCCCCCCCCCACCTAAGTGGGGTAGAGAAAGTCCCCCCCACTACAACCCATATGAACCAATGCGAACCTCGAACACAGTACTGTCCCCCGCTTCAGGTACCGCTGTTGCTAACTTTTGGTTGGCTCTTAATTAGTAATTTGCTCTGTTTGTTTAACCTTTGCGCTAGAGTCACCAGGTATCTTTATGATACCGCCACGAGGTTCAAGTTCAAGTACTGATCAATAACTCAACACACCAATTACTAAGATTCAAATCAAAACACATTTATTATATGCAGTAAGTCACTACTTATGCATATAACTCTACTTTCTAGACTATTTCTATCACTAAAAGGCCTATACTTAGCTTCGGAATTGTCCCACCAGGTCAGGGGAACAAATGGCCTTCAGGTCCTGAGTCTGCAGGATTCAAAAGCTGGTATGGACTTGTAGCTAGGAGCGCCTATCTCGTAGCAAGCGTTGACTGGAGACTTACTTGTTTGGTGCGGCAGCTGGGTAGTTCACTCTCAGGGGTTGATTCGCGTTGTTGAGTGACCCTGCCAAGAAAACCGATTTGAACTTGGGGGCTTTACTTTATAGTTCCCAGGAGCTTCCCGCCCTTCGGGGCGGACCCCGTACCTGGTTCCAAATGATTGGACTGCGTTCCGATCACTTGGATCGATTTCTCCAATACTGGAGTTGTTCCCTGATCGCTGGGCGGTCCCTAAATGTCCGTTGGCCTTCCTTTGTCTTGGCTCCTGCTGGCGCCGAGGAGTCTGGCTTGGCTTTATTCACCTTAAGTGTTGCAATTGTGGCTTGGAATCACTCATTACTATGCAGATGGTTGCTGGTTTCAGTGCTGTCTGGTTTTTGCAAGTTCCAATACACAGGATTTCTGCACTTGCTCGTTTTTGCCTGTGTTGGTTGAATTTCCCTTTAGTCTTTGCGGTTCTCCATTTTAAGTCGGGAAGTGGCCAACCCAGGTGGCTACACACCCTCCTTGTGATCCCTAACGCGAAGCGTGAAGGATCACATAACTGCGTTGTCTTCATTCCCTGACCCAGCGAGCACTCTTCCGTGGCCTCTACACTGACCGTAGCTATGCAATGAAATCTTTTAACTAACATTCTAAGTGGCGCTATGTCAGACAGGGACATGCATTACAACACAAAAAAAAACGGTACCTCTAACTGTCCTCAATAAACTACACTCACTAAACATTCAGTCATATTAACTTCCTAACAATACAAAAATAAAAGCAGCATTCACATTTTTCCTGGCTTGGCAGTCAAGCACAGGGTCGTACAATCTTTCCATTTCTTTATTTACAAAAGATGCAACACAAATGGTCTTTATTGTAGATCAAGGGGTTCGGGGGCCTGGTGAAAACCGAAAATAGGGGATCTCATTCTGTATACCGGGGTGCTAGCGCGGTAGGCTCTCCTTCGCCATTTCCTCATGCGGATAGTCTGCACGATGCTGCAGAGTATCGCCAATGCTCATAAGGATTCGACTACGTAGGAAGGGGAGTACCATGTTATGAGCTTATCACACCATGATGATGTGGTGTTGCCTGTTACTGGGCTCTGGGTGCTATGGGGAAGTGAATCATTGACTGCTGGGGGGGGGGGGAGTTGGGATCAGGGGGTTCGCGTTCGCGTGCAATTGAATACACATTATAATGGTGGTGATCAACACAGAGGATGCCCTCATTGTTCTTCTTCTTCCTCTTCTCTTCTTTTCTTTCCTTGGGGCTTCTGGAGTTCTGTGGGATCAAGCATAGTTTCTGTTACTATCTTGGTTAATATCTCGTCTGTTAGTATGTCTGTCCTTCAGTGCCAATTCCCCTTTACAATTTGTCACCATGTGTGACTCCCTCATTTTTTTTTAAACCGAATATTCAGGACAAGACACACTGAAAAATACTGAAACAGTGCGAGCCGTCTGGCAGGCTGTGCGATTTACTATCCAAATGTTTGAGGATGTAAATAGCATAGGGATGGCAACCTAAGGGTTGCCGGAAAACAAAACAAAACTTTTTGAAACAAGAGTGCCGAAATGAGGTGCGTATGGGCCGTGACGGGTAAGATTTGGATGGAATCCCTGGGTAGGACGGTGATCAATGCCATGTGTGCTCTACCCGAGAGTAGCTGACCAGAGGGGGGTCCTCAGGCAGGGCGGAGACCAATGCCGTTTCTCCACTGACTGAGCAACCGGCAAGAACGGGCAAGAAATGTAGTCATCGTGGGAGTTGCCGTAAAGGTTCTACCTTCGAACCAGAAGAGCAGTTATGAACGGGGGCTGGCAAGCTCTCAGCGATTTCTGCCGATGAGCGTGCTGGCAAGTTTTCATAGGTTTCGGCCGACAAATGTGGCGTGTGGCCGTGGAACTTCCGAGTGCATAAACAACATTTAACAATAACACTAACAAACAACATTAAACATGCTGCAGGTTCCATCAGAAAGGACACCGTTTCTCCCAAGTGGTTCCTTTTTAAAACATCATCTGGAGACCTCAGTTATCAGTTGCGAACAGGGTCGCAAAGGGGTTCTCGCTTTGAGAGTCAGACCCAAAGTCGTCACCTGCTCCTGGATGCCATACTGTCGAATGTAAAAGGGCTGATAGGGCTGCATGGTGCGATTTGGGGTCCATCTCGTCATTCCGGACGAGCCTGTATGAATTGTCGCGGTGTCAAAAGGTGGTGTCTAGTTCTGTGGGGACGGAATCGTCATCGTAGGGCGTGGTCTTTGGTGGGGTTTGTTGAGGAATGTGATGGGGAAGGGATCACTCGAATCGTGGTCAGATTCGCTGGGTGTGGGTCCTGTTGCCTGGGGAGAGTAGGGAGGCGTGCTGTGGCTATTGTCTGAGTCACAGTCGCTGTCACTGCTGCTATGTCTGTGGGCGTTCCGGGGCGGAGTCGAGAGGTCGGGGGTGGAGTCGAGGGCGAGTCCGTGGATGTGGTGGGCGTGTTGGGGGAGGGTAGGGATACGTTGGCTGTGGGCAGGGTGTGGTCTGCTGCGTCGAGCATGACGTGGTGTGCGTGATTGGACTGTGGGCCATTTGCCTTAAGCTGGTTAATATGGAACCACGCAGTCTTTCCGTTGGGGTACTTAATTTTATGCACTGAGGGGCTTACTTTGTCCGCAATGGAGTACGGACCCGAATACTTCGGTGACAGGAATGTGCTGGGGTTGTAGATGCAGAGCATAACCTGCTGCCCTACCTCAAACTCAGTCGCATGCACTGTCTTGTCGAAACAGGCCTTGCTCTGTTTCTTTCTTGTGCCTAATCTTACTGCGGCTGCTAGCTGAGCCGTTTTCACATTTTCAACTAATTGTTTGACTGTGTTCTCGTGTGTGAGGGCCGTCACTTTGGGGCTGGTCAAGTCCAATCCTAATAAAAATTCTGTGCCTTCCATGGGGTGTCCGGTCATGAGAGTGTGTGGGGTGTAACCTGTGGATGTTGAAATAGTATTTCTCAAAAACATCAGCGCAAAAGGGTGGACTGAATCCCAAGTGGTGTTGTTTTGTTGGACCATTTTTCTGAGGGTGGCTTTTAGGGTCTGATTCATGCTCTCCACGATACCACTTGACTGGGGGTGGTATGCGGTGTGGAATTTTTGGGTAATGCCAAATATCGTGAGGACGTTCTTCATGACACGTCCCGTAAAATGGGAACCTTGGTCGGATTCAATGCTGCGGGGGAGACCCCATCTCGTAAAGATGTGGTGGGTTAAGATCTTTGCGGTGGTCTTAGCCGTGTTCGTTCTGGGTGGGAATGCCTCTACCCATTTCGTAAAAGTGTCTATGACGACTAATACGTACTTGTAACCATTCCTGCAAGGGGGCAATGGTCCCATAAAATCAATCTGGAGGTTAGTCCAGTGGCCGTTAACGGGGCGGGTGTGACTAAGCTGAGCCTTCTTTGCGTATCTGTCCGGATTGTTCTGGGCACAGATAAGGTAATTCTCAACGTAGTGCGATACATCTTCTTTTAAACTTGGCCACCAACAGAGCTGCCTGAGGTGGGCTGTAGTGGGATCAATTCCCTGATGTCTATGACTGTCATGGAACAAACAAATAAGTTGATTCCTGTCCTGTTCAGGAACCACATAAAGGGTGTCTTTTAACACCACACCGTCATGTGTGGTCAGTGCATTTTTAAACCTATCATAGGGTGCTGTAAATTGTCCTTTTAAAGTCTCCCTGGGATTGTTATCCTGCTTCTGGGCCTGCACTAAATCCTTGATATTAGTCTGCGAGATCTGAACTGCATTCACTGGTGCGCTTTCGGGGGGGGTGTCCAAAAATATCCATGCTTGGAACCTGCTTTGGCCAGTGCGTCGGCCTTTATATTTCCAGGGTGGGAGGAACGGTGGTGACTGCGAACTTTAACAATACCAAAGGTCCTGTCCTGTGCCTTCTCTAAAATGTGGCGGAGAAATGGGGCTGAAGGGAATGGTTTTCCGTCTGCGGAAACAAATCCTCTTGCTTTCCACAGGGGTAGGAATTCTGTAAGGCTGTTGCAGACATAGAGGCTGTCTGAGTATATGTCTGCTGGGCTGGGGAAGGAATCTGGGTGATCTATAATATACGCAACGGCTGCTAGTTCTGCCGCTTGCGCGCCTATGTGTCCTGGTAGTTTTAGTGAGATTTCTTCTAGGGCGCGTCCCTGCACGTCCTCAACATATATGCCGCATCCTGTAATGCGCTTCCCTTCTAATGCTGTGGAAGAAACATCCACATAAATCCTTAAAGGTTCGCACGTGTCTGTGTGCTGGGGGCTCTGGGGTGAACTACCTATCTTTCTGGGGGAGGTCTTCGCAATAAAGGGGCCTGCGTTGTGGTGCGGTGAGATGATTTCACATTCATGGGGGGTGCCTGGGTACTGAAGGTTGTCGGCTAGGAAAGTGTGGGTCTTGGTCCTTTTAACAGTGATGTCCCGTCCCTGCAAAAGAAGGGTCCACCTAGCTGCTCTAATTTGGCTAACCATCCTTAAGTCGTCCGTTAAGTAAAAGTTGGGTGGGCCAAAAAGACTTCCGGTTGCGGCTATGCGGAGCTAAGTCGCACATTCGGCGGCTCCCGCAAAAACTGACTTTTGGGCTCTTTTCAGGGCCCCCAACGGCACTTTCTTGACGTTTCCCGGTGTGGGAAGGAGTCTACAACAGTTCCCCGTCAGTATATGGCTTCAGCTAGGAGCGGGGCAACAAAAAAGGTGGTGGTGGACCCGAAGAAGGTGCGAGGGAAGGACAAAATAGCGGCGGGCGGAGACCAGGCAGCGTGGATGCAGTGGGCGGAAGAGCAGCAGGAGGGTATCCAGCGCTGCTTCAGGGAGATTAAAACGGACCTGCTAGAGCCGATGAAGGCGTCTATTGATAAGCTGCTGGAGACACAGACGGCCCAGGGAGTGGCGATCCGCGAGGCTCGACAAAAGATCTTTGACAATGAGGACGAGTTCTTAGGCCTGGCGGTAAAGGTGGAGGCGCACGAGGCGCTACACTGGAAATGGCAGGAGCGGTTCGAGGAGATGGAGAATCGGTCGAGGCGGAAGAATCTGCGGATTCTGGGCCTACCGGAGGGGCTGGAGGGGCCGGACGTGAGGGCCTATGTGGTCACCATGTTGAACTCGCTGATGGGAGCGGGGTCCTTCCAGGGGCCCCTGGAGCTGGAAGGGGCCCATCGAGTGCTGGCAAGGTGGCCCAAGGCTAACGAGCCTCCGCGGGCGGTGCTGGTGAGGTTCCATTGGTTCGTCGATCAGGAGTGTGTGCTCAGGTGGGCCAAGAAGGAGAGGAGCAGCAGGTGGGAGAACGCGGAGGTTCGGATATATCAGGACTGGAGTGCGGAGGTGGCGAAGAGGAGGGCCGGGTACAATCGAGCGAAAGTGGTGCTGCACAGGAAGGGGGTGAAGTTTGGCATGCTGCAGCCGGCGCGGCTGTGGGTTACCTACAAGGACCGGCACCATTATTTTGTGTCTCCGGAGGAGGCGTGGGCCTTTGTTCAGGCCGAGAAGTTGGACACAGATAGAGGGTCGGGACGGGTGATTGGGGACTGCGGTTGATATGCTATGTTTATTTTTTGATTCGAGGGGGGGGCGTTTGTATTGCTCCGGGTTTCTTTTCTTTGTGTTTTTTCTCTTTTGGGTCGGTGAGGGTGGCTGGGGCGGGTTGGGTGCTGTCTTGGTTGGGTTGGTCGGGGGGGGGGGCTCTTGGAGGTGAGATGGGGCCCCGCGGGGAAGGAGGAGGCCCGAGTCAGGGGTGAGGGGAACGGGCCTGTAAAAGGAGCTGCGTCAGAGGTGGCGGGGCCTGGTGGATGGAAAGCGCGGGCTTTTTCCCGCGCTGAAGATTGGAGGGGGCGGGGCCGGGGCAGGGAAGCGAGGGTTGTTTCTCGAGCTTGGAACAGAAGGGGGAGGGGGAGAGCCTATGGATGGGGACGGGAGAGGAGGGTGTACCACACAATGGGAGGAGTCGAAGGAGAGGCGGGAGTGGCCGGGGTCAGCGGGAGTCAGCTGACTTGCGGAAGTGCAATGGGGGAAGTAAATCAGCTAGGATGGGTCCTAGCCGGGGGGAGGGGGGGGAATCAATTTGCTGCTGCTATGGTCAAGGAGGAGCTGGAGCGAGTGGGGGGGGGGGGTCAAGACGGGGGTATGCCGTTGTGGGGAACGGGCCGGGTGTGGGATGCGGGCACGTGGTTGGCCGAGGAGGGGTCATGGCAAGTCGGCGGGGGAGGGGGGGGCGGGTAGCCCCCTGATCCGGCTGATAACCTGGAATGTAAGGGGACTGAATGGGCCGGTTAAGCGGGCCCGCGTGTTCGCGCACCTGAAGGGGCTCAAGGCGGATGTGGTTATGCTTCAGGAGACACACCTGAAGGTGGCAGACAGGTAAGATTGAGGAAAGGGTGGGTAGGTCAGGTGTTTCACTCGGGGCTGAATGCCAAAAATCGAGGGGTGGCGATCTTGGTGGGAAAGAAGGTGTCGCTTGAGGCGTCGAGCATTGTGGCAGATAATGGCGGTAGATACATAATGGTAAGTGATAAGTTGCAGGGAGAGAGGGTGGTACTGGTCAATGTGTGTGCCCCGAACTGGGACGATGCGGGTTTTATGTGGCGTATGTTGGGTCGGATCCCAGACTTGGAAGTGGGGGGCCTGATAATGGGGGGAGACTTTAACATGGTGCTGGATCCGGCACTGGATCGCTCCAGGTCTAGGACGGGTAGGAAGCCGGCGGCGGCTAGAGTGCTGAGGGGGTTTATGGACCAGATTGGAGGGGTGGACCCTTGGAGATTTGCAAGGCCAGGGGCTAGGGAATTTTCATTCTTCTCACATGTCCATAAGGCTTATTCCCGAATCGACCTTTTCATCTTGAGGAGGGCGCTGATAACGAGAGTAGAAGATACTGAGTATTCGGCATAGCCATTTCGGACACGCCCCACATTGGGTGGACTTGGAGATGGGGGAGGAGAGGGACCAGCGCCCGCTGTGGCGCTTGGAGGTGGGGCTGTTGGCGGACGAGGAGGTGAGCGAGCGGGTCCGAGGAAGTATAGAGAGGTACTTGGAGACCAACGACAACAGGGAGGTCCGAGTGGGGATGGTATGGGAGGCACTAAGGTGGTGGTGAGGGGAGAGCTGATCTCCATTATGGCCCACAGGGAGCGGGGGGAGAGGGAGAGGCTGGTGGGGGAGATGGTGAGGGTAGACAGGAGGTATGCGGAGGAGCCCGAGGAAGGATTGTTGAGGAAGAGGCGTAGCCTCCAGGCCGAATTCGACCTGGTGACCACCAGGAAGGCGGAGGTGCAGTGGAGGAAGGCCCAGGGGGCGATTTCCGAGTATGGGGAAAAGGCAAACCGGATGCTGGCGCATCAGCTTCGGAAGCGGGACACAGCGAGGGAGATCGGGGGAGTTAAGGACAGGGGAGGGAGTGTGGATCGGAGTGGAGTTGGCATCAAAGGGGTCTTCAGGGACTTCTACGAGGAATTGTACCGA
This sequence comes from Scyliorhinus torazame, assembly GCF_047496885.1. NCBI lineage: Eukaryota > Metazoa > Chordata > Chondrichthyes > Carcharhiniformes > Scyliorhinidae > Scyliorhinus > Scyliorhinus torazame. Next base: position 174,852,656 of record NC_092716.1, on the reverse strand, counting down.
TCCGAGCCCCCACGGGAGGAGGGAGGGATGGGCCGCTTCCTAGGCCAATTGAGGTTTCCAAAGGTGGAAGAGGGACTGGTGGCGGGATTGGGGGTCCCGATTGGGCTGGAGGAGCTGATCAAAGGGATAGGAAGCATGCAGGCGGGGAAGGCACCGGGGCCGGATGATTTCCCGGTTGAATTTTATAAAAAATATATGGACCTGTTGGGCCTGTTGTTAGTTAGGACCTTCGATGAGGCAAGGAAGGTGGGGGGGGTTTGCCCCCGACGATGTCCCGGGCACTGATCTCCTTGATCCTGAAGCGGGACAAGGATCCCCTGCAGTGTGGATCTTACAGACCGATCTCCTTGCTAAATGTAGATGCCAAGGTGCTGGCGAAGGTCTTAGCCACGAGGATTGAGGATTGTGTGTCGCAGATCATTCATGAAGACCAGACGGGATTTGTGAAGGGGAGACAGTTGAACGCGAATGTGCGGAGTCTTTTGAACGTTATCATGATGCCGGCGAGGGAGGGGGAGGTGGAGATAGTGGTGGCGATGGACGCTGAGAAAGCCTTCGATCGGGTAGAGTGGGGGTACCTGTGGGAGGTGCTGAAGAAGTTCGGGTTTGGGGAGGGGTTTGTCAGGTGGGTTAGGCTGTTGTATGAGGTCCCGATGGCGAGTGTGGCCACAAACAGGAGGAGGTCCGAGTACTTTCGGTTGCACCGAGGGAGGAGACAGGCGTGTCCCTTATCCCCCCTGCTCTTCGCACTGCCGATTGAACCCCTGGCTATGGCATTGAGGGAGTCAAGGAACTGGAGGGGGTTGGTGCGTGGTGGGGAGGAGCATAGGGTGTCACTTTATGCGGACGACCTGCTGCTGTATGTGGCGGACCCGGTGGGAGGAATGCCGGAGGTAATGAGGATTCTTAGGGAATTCGGGGACTTTTCGGGGTACAAGCTCAACATGGGGAAGAGCGAGCTGTTTGTAGTTCATCCAGGGGACCAGGAGAGGGGGATTGGCGAGCTCCCACTAAAAAAGGCGGAGAGGAGCTTCAGGTATTTGGGAGTCCAGGTGGCCAGGAGCTGGGGAACCCTGCACAGGCTTAATTTCACAAGGCTGGTGGAGCAAATGGAGGAGGAGTTCAAGAGGTGGGACGTGTTGCCGCTGTCCCTGGCGGGTAGGGTGCAGTCAATCAAAATGACGGTGCTCCCAAGGTTTTTGTTCCTGTTCCAGTGCCTCCCAGTGTTTATCCCGAAGGCTTTTTTTCAGGCGGGTTAACAGGACTATAATGGGGTTTGTGTGGGCACGATGGACTCCGAGGGTGAGAAGGGTGTTTCTGGAGCGGAGTAGAGATAGGGGGGGACTGGCGCTGCCCAATCTCTGTGGATACTACTGGGCCGCCAATGCGACGATGGTGCGCAAATGGGTGATGGAGGGGGAGGGGGCTGCATGGAAGAGGCAGGAGACGGCATCTTGTGTGGGTACGAGTCTGGGGGTGCTGGCAACAGCACCGCTGCCGCTCCCTCCAAGGAGGTATACCACGAGCCCGGTGGAGGTGGCTGCCCTCACAATTTGGGGGCAGTGGAGGTGGCACAGGGGGGACGTGGGGACCTCGGCGGGGACCCCATTACGGGGGGACCACCGGTTTTCCCCGGGAAGAACAGGTGGAGGGTTTGCGGGGTGGCACAGGGCAGGGATACGAAAGTCGGGGGACCTGTTTGTGGATGGGAAGTTCGCGAGCCTGGGTGAACTGGAGGAGAAGTATGGGCTCCCCCCGGGGAATTCCCATGGCTACGGCCTCACACAGTACAGGACAGGGTGCTCTCGGGGGGGTGGGTGGGAGTGGGGAAGATCTCGGAAACTTACCAGGTGATGCAGGAGGAGGAGGAGGCCTCGGTGGTGGAGGTAAAAGGTAAGTGGGAGGAGGAGTTGGGAGATTAAATTGAGGAAGGGACATGGGCAGATGCCCTGGGGAGGGTGAACTCTGCCTCATCGTGCGCGAGGCTCAGCCTCATACAGTTTAAGGTGCTGCACAGGGCACACATGACCGGGACAAGGATGAGTCGGTTTTTTGGGGGTGAGGACAGGTGTGTTAGGTGCTCAGGGAGCCCAGCAAACCACACCCATATGTTCTGGGCTTGCCCAGCGCTGGAGGAATTTTGGAAGGGCGTAGCGAGGACGGTGTCGAGGGTGGTAGGATCCAGGGTCAGACCGGGCTGCGGCTCGCGATATTTGGGGTGGCAGAGGAGCCGGGAGTGCAGGAGGCGAAAGAGGCCGGTATGCTGGCCTTTGCGTCCCTGGTAGCCCGGCGAAGGATTCTTCTTCAGTGGAAGGATGCGATCCCCCAAGCGTGGAATCCTGGATCAACGATATGGCAGGGTTCATTAAATTGGAGAGGGTGAAATTCGCCTTGAGAGGGTCGGTACAAGGGTTCTTTAGGCGGTGGCAACCGTTCTTAAACTTCTGGCAGAGCAATATACACTGGTCAATGGCAGCAGCAACTCGGGGGGGGGGGGGGGGGGGGGGTCACGTTTTATATATATATATATATGTATATATTTTTTTTGTTATTTTTATTTACACTGAAGGGTCTGAGGGGGTGTATATACTTGAATTAAGTCGGGGTGTTAATGTTAATTTATTATTTATGTACGGGGGGAGGGGGGTATGGAGGGTTGTTTTTCTGGACTGTGTTTTGTACTTAACCCTGTTGGGTTTCTTTTTCATTTTGTTACTGATATTTTATGAAAACCTTTAATAAAAATTATTTTAATTTAAAAAAAAGTAAAAGTTGGGTGGGGGTGTGTTCCGTGAGGACTGTGATGGGGTTTAGTCCGGTTATGTAGGAGAAATACTGAACTGCCCAGAAAACTGCGAGCAGGTGCCTTTCACAGGTCAAAAATTCCTGCTCCACAGCATCTAAAAGTCTGGAGGTACAAGCCACGGTTCTTAACTGGTCGTGCCGTTCCTGGAGGAGCACGGCCGAAAGGGTGCGGTCTGTGCTAGCTATCTCTATAGCATAGGGGGAAAGCGGGTCTGGAACTTGTAGTGCGGGGGCTGCAATGAGATCTCTTTTCAAAGCATCCACAGCATCCGTATGCTGCGGAAGCCATTCCCAAGGGGCTCTTTTCTTTAGGAGTTCCGAGAGGGGTGCTGCCTTGCTGGCGAAGCCGTCAATATGGTTTCGCCAGTAGCCAACCAGTCCTAAAAACGACCGGAGGGCTGAAACATTCTGGGGAAGGGGCAATTTGGCAATCGAGTCAATTCTTTTGTGCTCGATCTCGCGTTTACCGTGCGTGCTAATCGTACCCAAATATATCACCTTGTTTTCCAAAACCTGGGCCTTTTTTGGGTTTACTTTACAGCCAATCTGTTGTAGGAGTTCCAAGAGTTTGGACAGAAGCTCGATGTGCTCTGCCTTGGTGTCTGTCTGCAGTAATAGGTCGTCCACATACTGGACCAGACATTCGGGGCGAGAAAATATCGATAATCTATTTGCCAGCTGGAGGTGGAAAATGGAGGGGGAGTTGTGGAATCCTTGTGGAAGGCATGTCCACGTGTACTGCTGACTTTTAAAAGTGAAGGCAAATTTGTATTGGCACCCTTTGGGATAGGTCCGGCCGACCAGTAGTTGCAGCAAAGATACGGGGACTGCCCATCGAATTTCTCTGGGACACAGGAGGGTCCCACACCACAATTAATTCCTCCACCATGTTTCAGAGAGACACGTGGCCCACTACAGCCACAATCACACTCAGCGGTTTCACAGGCCACTCACAACAGGGACACATCACCGCCCCTGTACCCATTCAAATCGGCCAATGGAATGGACCAGAATCCGTTACTGATGTCCAAAACCGTAAAGTATTGTGAGTTGAGTCCCTGTTTGAGCATGGTCTTGGGACTTGTGGCTACCGTGGGGGCAGCTGCAGGGGTGACTTTGTTGAGTTCACGGTAATCGATGGTCAGTCGCCATGATCCATCGGGCTTTCTCACTGGCCAAATCGGGGCATTATTAGTAGAGGCTAGTGATCTGAGTACGCCCTGCTCTAAGAAGCTATCGATCAATTTTGAGATATCTCCCTCTGCCTCTTGGGGAAATCCGTATTGCTTTTGGGGTCTAGGGTCAGGTCCTGTGATTTGAATGGAACCAGTCATCCGGCCACAGTCGTGTTTGTGGGTCCTGTGCTCCTGCAGAACTGCCCTAACCTGCTTGTCTGTGCTAATCGTGGTCGGGTCAAACCAAAATTCGCCGACTGCGCTAATCTTGTTTGCGTATTCACCTATTGTGAGCGTTGCGGGGGCTCTTCCGGATTTTGCCATTCTCCAAACACACTGGTTTACTGGATCAAATGAAAGGTGGTGTGAGTTCATAAAATCAATGCCCAAAATGTGTTCTGCTGTGTGGGTCGACTAAGACTATGGGTGCTTGGTGGTGATGTTGCCGATTTGAATGGGTACAGGGGCGGTGATGTGTCCCTGTTGTGAGTGGCCTGTGAAACCGCTGAGTGTGATTGTGGCTGTAGTGGGCCACGTGTCTTTCTGAAACATGGTGGAGGAATTAATTGTGTTGCGGGACCCTCCTGTGTCCCAGAGAAATTCGATGGGCTGTCACCATATCATTGCTGCAACTACTGGTCGGCCGGACCTATCCCAAAGGGTGTCGCAGACCCAACTGGGGGAGCCCGGACACCGTCAGTCTGTTCCATTCAGGTCCGTCTGGTCTGAACGGGTGCTCACACTATGTATGGGCTCTGCCCTATTCTTATTCAGAGTGCCTGCCTGCTGGGCTCTCTGTGGCTTTCGTGGGGCATTGCATTCTCGTGCAAAGTGTCCTAACTGTCCACAGTTGTAACACTCCTGTGGCTTTTGTGGGGGGCTGTTCCTGCCTTTGTTGCGGGGGTTCTGGTGCGTTTTCACCGCTTGGATGTCTGCTTCTGCCTGCTGTCCCTCGGGTTTCCTAACTGCGGGTTTGTTTTGTACAGACTGCTCCCAGGCGCGGGACAATCTCTTTAAAACCCATTTCTCATTATGCGCTTTTTCTGAGGGGTCATAGTTGGTACAGGCTTTTTGTCCTGCCTCTGTGGCATGGGAGATAAGGGTGCGGGTCCATTTGGACATACCTTCTTGGGACAAATGGGCGCGGTCTAGATTACCGAAAACGGCTGTAAAGTGAATCCACAGGCATCCAGCTAACGCTGTGGGGTGTTCTGTCTTTTTCTGCCTGCACTTATTCAGGCCTTCTACAGGGTCACCTCTATTGTAGCCGATCACGTCTAGGATCGCTGTGTGCATTTCTGCAAGGGTGCCTCCTCCTACATTCTGTGGGTCGGGAAGGGCTGCTTCGACCGAAGAGTCTAAACTCAAAACTATGAGCTTCACGTGCTCACGCTCATCCAGGCTGTACATGGTCGCCTGCTGCTTTACTCTAGCAAAGAAGTGGTAGGGGTCTGAGGTGGGGAGGAACGGTGTGATTTTGCCGCACACGTCCCGTAATTGGGTCACGGTTAAGGGGGTTGTGTACAGGAATTCCGTGTCTCCTTCCGATGTTACTGTGCGGTGGGTGGTTACTGGGTTCATTGGTGCCTGAAATATCTGCTCTGTGGGGGGTTGGGGCGCTTTCCTCTTCTGGGGCTTTCCTTGCGCACATGTTCCCTGAACATATCTATGCACGGTCTCATTTAATTCTTCCCAATCCGGGCCGTCTTCTGTATCTAACTGGGATCCAAAGGTGCTGTGGAATCCATTCTGAACTGAAAGCAAAGACTGCAGTTCTGCAATCTGCTTCCTGCACTTCGCATGATCTAGTGAGCTCTGTCTATGTTCCGTGGTGGTAGCATGGAGTACTCGTAATGCTGCTTTCAGGTCGCTACACTGCCTTTGCAGTGCCTCTACCCGTTTCTCTGTTTCCTCTCTTGCCAGGACTGCACGTTGCGTGTCCTGATAGGTCTTTTCGTACTCTGTCTGGAAGCTGCTTAGGCGCGCCAGACAAGGCTGGTGTGCCCACTTGGCATCATCCACCTCTCCATCCTTTGCTGCAAACTTCCTTCTCAACTCTATGTTCTCTTTCTCAACCTCACTTACATCGACCTTGCTCATTCGATGTATTCCTTCTATCTCTTTACGGAGCGTCTGAACAACCTCCTCTGTGCCTCGCAATTGTGCCAAACAGGACACGATTGCCATCGGCTTGCGAGCTTTTCCCAAGCTTTTCTTATGAATTTCTGACAGATTCTCCCACCAAGTATGTCCTATACTCCCGGGTCCTGTTTCCTCATTGTCACAGAATTCACTCCAAAGGGGCCATCCTTTCCCTTTGAGATATTTCCTGATCTCCTCTTCCCAAACGGGACACTGACCTACTCTGCTGCTGGTCGCTGCGACCACAGATTCTTCAGGGTTCATGAGGCGTTGCATTGCCAGCTTTCCTCTCTAAATACTCTCTTAAAATTTGGAACGAGGGGTACTAAGGCGGTGCTGTAATTACGGGTACGGCTTTTGCTATTTTCCGGAATACAAACTCCCGACAGTTTTTCGCAACAAAAATCTATCAGTCTTACCTTATAGCCCTGTTAGTTACGCATGCATTAACACACTTCCGAATTATGAGGATTGATCAGAACTGCTTGAATACTTGTGGTTTTTCTGTTCCCAATTGGATTCTAATTCAAATTTTTGGGTTCTCCCGGCGTGGTTAAGCCACTTCTAGATTGGGTCCCGTCAGGATGTCGCCAGTAATATGTTGCTAACTTTTGGTTGGCTCTAAATTCGTAATTTGCTCTATTTGTTTAACCTTTGCTCTAGAGTCGCCAGGTATCTTTATGATACCGCCACGAGGTTCAAGTTCAAGTATTGATCAATAACTCAACACACCAATTAGTAAGATTCAAATCAAAACACATTTATTATATGCAGTAAGTCACTACTTATGCATATAACTCTACTTTCTAGAATATTTCTATCACTTAAAAGGCCTATACTTAGCTTCGGAATTGGCCCACCAGGTCAGGGGAACAAATGGCCTTTCGTTCAGGTCCTGAGTCTGCAGGATTCAAAAGCTGGTATGGACTTGTAGCTCGGAGCGCCTATCTCGTAGCGAGCGTTGACTGGAGACTTACTTGTTTGGTGCGGCAGCTGGGCAGTTCACTCTCAGGGGTTGATTCGCGTTGTTGAGTGACCCTGCCAAGAAAACCGATTTGAACTTGGGGGCTTTATAGTCCCCAGGGGCTTCCCGCCCTTCGGGGCGGACACCATACCTGGTTCCAAATGATTGGACTGCGTTCCGATCACTTGGATCGATTTCTCCAATACTGGAGTTGTTCCCTGATCGCTGGGCGGTCTCGTTGGCCTTCCTTTGTCTTGGCTCCTGCTGGCGCCGAGGAGTCTGGCTTGGCTTTATTCACCTTAAGTGTTGCAATTGTGGCTTGGAATCACTCATTACTATGCAGATGGTTGCTGGTTTCAGTGCTGTCTGGTTTTTGCAAGTTCTAATACACAGGATTTCTGCACTTGCTCGTTTTTGCCTGTGTTGGCTGAATTTCCCTTTAGTCTTTTGCGGTTCTCTATTTTAAGTCGGGAAGTGGCCAACCCAGGTGGCTACACCGCTCCCACCATTTCGCGGGAAAAACCGCGCTCCCTGCATGGGCCGACCCTACCCCCTGTGACAACTGCGACCTCACCTAAATCCCCGAGGGCCCCGGGCCACAAAGACACCAGAAAACGCGGGGAAAACCCCACCCAAACACCGCCCCATCCCCCTCACCAACAACCCCCATAACATACTGCAAACCATTAACTCGAGTCCAACTTCTCATTCTTGATGAAAGTTCACGTCTCATCCGGCGCATCAAAGTATTGGTGTCGGTCCTGGTATATGACCCACAGTGAGATACCCTCAATTACAACTCGAGAGAGATGATTGGTAAGACAAAGGCTTTAATTAGCAGAGAACCAGACAGCTGCCAAGAAGTGTGCTCACACGCACACTGCCCACTGAACATTACCTTATATATGGTTCCCTGGGGGAGCAGAGCCGGAGGCGGAGTCCCCCAGCGATCCAAACCCGGTCTTAAAGGGATCATGACATTAAAGGTACAGTTATCATTCATCACACACAGCCTCGCCGGCTGTAGCAGCCCGAACCTCACCCCCTTCCCGCGGAGGACTGCCTTGGCCTGATTGAATCCTGCACGCTTCTTGGCCAGCTCTGCACTCCAGTTCTGATAAATCCGGATCTCGATGTTCTCCCACCTGCTGCTCCGCTCCTTCTTCGCCCATCGCAGGACACACTCCCTGTCGGTGAAGCGGTGGAATCTTACCACCATAGCCCTCGGCGGCTCGTTCGCCCTCGACCTCCTTGCCATGATCTGTGCACCCCATCCAGCTCCAGGGACCTCAGGAAGGCCCCCGCGCACATCAGCGTACTCAGCATCGTGGTCACATACGCCCCAGCATCCGGCCCCTCCGCGCCTTCAGGGAGACCCAGAATCCGCAGGTTCTGCCTCTTTGACCTATTCTCCAGGTCCTCCAGCTTCTCCTGCCATTTTTTGTGCAGCGCCTCGTGCGCTTCCACTCTGACCGCCAGGCCCAGAATCTCGTCCTCATTATCAGAGGCCTTCTGTTGCACCTCCTTGATCGCCGTCCCCTGCATCTTCTGGGTCTCCACCAGCCTTTCAATTGACGCCTTCATAGGGGCCAACATCTCCGCCTTCAAGTCAGCAAAGCAGCTTCTTAAAAACTTCTGCTGCTCTCGGGACCATTGGGCCCATGCTGCCTGATTCCCGTCCGCCGCCATCTTGTTTTTTCCCACCCGTTCTCCTCTCTTCTCTAAAGCCACTTTTTTGACCGCTCCACTCCTGGTCCACTCCATGCAGTGCTGGGGGACCCTCACTGTTTCCTTCCCACACCGGAAATCGGCGTCCAAATGCCGCTGGAGCTCCTTAACAGGGCCCAAAGGTCCATTATCGGCTGGAGCTGCAGACTGTGCGACCTACCTAGGCATAGCCGCCACCGGAAGTCTGGACACAACTTGGAGGTGTCTCTAGATACCACGATTAAAGGTGTGACTATGATACACATGAATAGGATGGGAATAGAGGGATACGGACCCGGAAATGTAGAAGATTTTAGTTTAGATGGGCAGCATGGTCGGCGCAGGCTTGGAGGGCCGAAGGTCCTGTTCCTGTGCTGTACTTTTCTTTGTTCTTTGTATGATTGGGTAAGATAGTTAATATGAAAAGAAAGATTAAGCCATGACAGGAGTGCAAACGAATCAGAAGGCACTGAGTGCAGTTTATTACTGAGGGTGATAAGTCATCTGAGGCAGAGGTTGGGTGAGAAAGGAGTGATAACAATATGGAGTACTTAGGAGGGCAATTTATTCTTTCATGCGATGTAGGCATCGCCGGCAAGTTGACAGTGAGCAGCCTTCTTGAACTGCTGCAGTTTATCTGGTGCAGGTGCAATGAGGAGAACTTCAAAGAAGAAATGGCAAGGTTATTAGAAATGAGATGTTCAAGAAAGAGAAGAGTGCCAGAGCAGTAACAGAACAGATGGAGATCATTGCCATGACAGTTGAGGTGGGAAATGAGATTAAATATTCGGCAGATGTGCTTCAATAAGGAAAAGGAAGTCATTGGCCTGGAAGTTTGCCAAATTTCCAATATTATGAATGTGGGACACTAAAGATCTAATGGGAGAGTGGACCTCTGTATTGAATTAGGCATCCAAAGAGGTGACAAGTGCTTGCATCTGAAATTGGTAGTGTAGAGTTTTGAATATGAAAGTAAGAGACTTAACACCTATTTCTTTTTTCCTTCACCATATTGATTTGTTATGAATGCAACCAAGATTGGTCCAGCTGTGTTCTGAAAAATATGGTCCATGTACAGGCTAAGGGAAAGCAATAAAAAATCCACAAGCATGTTCGAGGATTTTCTTCTCCTTGAGACTTCAATAAAAATAATAATCTTCACTGTTACAATTCGGCTTACATTAATACTGCAATGAAGATACTGTGAAAATACCCGAGTTGCCGCACTCCGGCGCCTGTTCGGATAAACTGAAGGAGAATTAAAAATGTCCAAATTACCTAACAGTTCGTCTTTCGGGACCTGTGGGAGGAAACCGGAGCACCCGGAGGAAACCCACGCAAACACGGGGAGAACGTGCAGACTCCGCAGAGACAGTGACCTAATCCGGGAATCAAACCTGGGACCCTGGAGCTGTGATTAAACAGTGCTAACTACTGCGCTACTGTGCCACCCTGGAGAAAGGCGTGGGAGGTAGTAAAGTAATGCACTGCCAGCAGCAACAAAAACGTCTTTCACTGCATTATTTCTATCTTTCTTACATGCACTTTGCAATGCATTTCTGTATGAACTTACTCAGTTGTTATGGGCCAGGGTTTAGAGAACTCCAAAGTGTATCATGGAGTTCACCTGACCCACGACTTTGAATAGATTGTGGTATGGGGAGCACACGGCCCACTCTACAGGTGTGGTACAGCAGAAATGGAAAAGTATTTTTTAAAGCGAAACAATGTTTATTCTATGAACTCAAATTAACCTTTTTAAAACATACAGTGAACATCTTAGCAACTATCAATTCAAATACACCCCCAAAGAATACAACACTAAATAATCCTTAAGCTTTCCCTTTAACATCCATAAGACATTAAAAAACACATTTAACAGAAGCACATCAGGTTTAAATTCACTACTGAGACCAGTTAGCACTTTGAATTCACCAAATTATCAAGAGATAGTCTTTACATGGTAGAGAGAACAACATTACACCTTCTCTGGCTGACTGCAGCTCCAACACTGAAACGAAATCAAAAAAACACAGACACACCCAAGCTTTTCTCAAAGTGAAACTAAAAAGCAGAGCCAGAGCTCAGCTCCACCCACAATCTGAGATCACTGCAGTAACATGAGCAGACAAACATTTCTTAAAGTGACATTCTCATGACACAGTCTAATATATGATAATAATAATAATCTTTATTAGCATCACAAGTAGACTTACATTAACACTGCAATGAAGTTACTGTGAAAATTCCCTAGTCGTATCACTCCGGCGCCTATTTGGGTACACTGAGGGAGAATTCAGAATATCCAGTTCACCGAACAAGCACGTCTTTCGGGACTTGTGGGAGGAATGGAGCACCCGGAGGAGTCCGACGCAGACACGGGAGAACATGCAGACTCCACACAGACAGTGACCCAGGCCAGGAATCGAAGGAGGGTTCCTGGCGCTGTGAAGCAACAGTGCTAACCACTGTGCGACCGTGCCGCCCTCTTGCACTGTGCATGTTGTATTATAATAATTTACATGATGTACTCACTCCATGCTGGTATTCTTTTGATTTGCACAGGGACTATATCTGTACCGGTACACCTTTCGAGGGATGAAATCTGATGTGAGGGTTATCACCAACCCATTTCCAATAATGGCAAAAACACCGATTACTTCCAGAATCTCCAGCCATATTCCTAGGGCATGGATACAGAGACACCCATAATTTTCTAATTGCCACAATGTAAAAACTTGAAATACTTGAGCATTTATTTTTCATTTAATTTATCCTGTCTACTTTGCTTAAGTTACTGGTTGTTTCATTGGTATCACATGACCTGCCCAAGTGGCTTGAATGTCTGTGCTGGGACTCTGAAGGGAAAATAAAATAAATCACACTCCTAGTATGTAGTCGTATTCATTGGGACCACATACTGGGAATTCAATCCTCCAGTTCTATGCCTCTTAATCCAAATCCATGTACACCTTAATTCCAGATGTGTAATCCTGGCTGGTGAGGGTTAATGCTGCAGGAATAGTTGCATAAAACTGCTTTAAGTGTTGACAAGTTACTTGATCATGAGGATAAGGATGCGTACCTGTTTGACTTCTGGAAGAAAATCAGAAAATGATGGAAATACTTAGCAGCTTTCTAGTAACTGCAGTTTTCTGCTTTTGACATATTTTATCATTGTTTCTCTTCCCATGACCTTCACTTATCAGACATGCCACATCATTACCAGACACTGATCTGCATATTTAAAGGAGAACCTTACCAACTTAAGATCAATGTACTTGAAGCTTGAAGAGGGTTTGCTTAAATAGTGGGATTTGAGCAAAATGACAGCAGATAACTGATTTTACTTACCTGCCCATTTGGTTTCCACTGGTGGATAGAATTAAAATTGACCCTTTGGACAAACGTTGCTTAGACCTAGACCAGGAGACATGAAAATTTGTACTTAAATTCAGAACTTACCTGGATCAAGCCAGACGTATATATTTGAATGACATTCCTTTGGCCAAGAGAATCCCTGCTTGGATTACAGGGTGCTCCTGCTTGGGCCTTGTATTCGGGAAAATGGCTATCAGAGCACAAGGCTAGGGAAGTTCACCTGGATAGACAATATAATGCATATTCCAAACAGTGCACAAGCATGGAGCATTTTTTGGAATGCAGAGATGAAAGACTGCTTTGCTTGTCATACATTGGGCACCAAAGCTAGTGGCACCCCACTGACATGATCAGGGGAGTTATGTCCCAAATCCTTTCATAAGGGTGAGCAGTTCACTAGGGATTTTAATTACAAGACTTGTGGAGACTTCCGGTGGCGACATGTAGGAGGAAGTCGCACGTTGGGTACTTCCTGCCAGAATCCTCGGTTTTTGGACTTTTTCACTGGATTATTGGAGCGGATTCACATGGAAATCTGTCCTAATTGAAAGTTGGTTGCGAGAGGATGACTAAGAACCAAAGAAGGAATACTTTGAAGACAGGCATGAGCGCTAGCCCGCGGAAAGGGTTGGGTTCAGTGAGGAGTGCTGTGGGAGGAAAGATGGCAGAGGTGAGCTCTACGGGTGAGGCTGCTTCAGTAATGATGGATGTGCTGGTGAAGATGATGGCAGCTGAGTTTGAGAAGCGGTTCAGCAAACAGTTCGAGCAGCTTGGAAGGGAAATGCTGGAGAGTCTTAGGAGGACTCATTGGCCCCGAATAAGGAGGTGGCTGGAAAGACATCGGAGACAGTGCGGCAGCATGGTGAGGTGATGAAGGGGATGGAGTCAGCCCTGTCGGGGTACATTGGCCAATACACCCATCCTGCACAACTTTGGACATGGCCCGGGACCGAGATCGAACCCTGGTCCTTGGCGCCATGAAGCAGTCCGAATATTATGGTATTGTTTTTTTAAATGTATTCCATTCCAAACTTTTATGAAAGGATACAAAACATTAACAATTCAGGGAGCAAACTCCCCAACACACAACTACACAGTTTGTACAAAACAAATTTCGCATTTTTCAACCCTCCCTCCTCCCCACTCACGACAAACAACCCCTCAAACATGGCCATGAACATCTCCCATCTTACCTCGAAACCCTCCGCTGAACCCTTAATTCGTATTTGATCTTTTCCAGTCAAAGAAAGTCATATAAGCCACCCAACCAGGCCGCTACTCCCGGTGGCGTTGCTGACCGCCACTCCAATAAAATTCTTCAGAGAGGCGAAGGCCACAACATCTGCCTTCCTCCTCTCCATTAGACCCGGCTTCTCCGATATCCCAAATATCGCCACCGAAGTCTCCGGCTCCACTTCCTCCCCCACTATCCTTGTTAGCGCCACAAACACTCCCGCCCAGAATCTCTCCAACTTTTCGCAGCCCCAGAACATATGTGTGTGATTCGCTGGTCCCCGCCCACTTCTCATACTCATTTGCCACCCCCTGAAAAAACCCATTCATTCTTGCACAAGTCATATGTACCCTGTGTACCACCTTGCACTGTATCAGGCTCATCTTTACACATGAGGAAGTCACATTTACCCTTCGTAGCGCCTCACTCCAACTTCCCCAGTTTATCTTCCCCCACAGCTCCCCCTCCCACTTCACCTTAATCTTCACCACCTGCTCACCTCCATGCTCTCCCAGCCACCCGTATATATCTCCGGTCCTGCCATCCCCTTCCACATCTGGAAGCAGCAATCACTCCAATAGGGTATACCTCGGTAACCTGGGGAACTATTTCCAAACCTTCCGCCCGAAGTTCCTTACCCCTTACCTGCAGGTACCTAAACTCACTACCTCTCGGGAGTTCTCCCCTCTCCTTCAGTTTCTCTATACTAGCAAACCCCATTTCCAGTTACAGAACGCGCACCTTAATTAGCCCCACTTCTCTCCACTTCGTTTACATACCATCTATCCCCCCCCGGCTCAAAACCATGGTTTTTGCACAGCGGTGCCAACACTGACATCCCTTCTATTAAATGTCTCCACAGCTGGTTCTAGATTTTTACTGTGGACTGCACCACCGGCCTCTCCGTGATGCACCTTTGGCAATGCTGCTGTCACCATAGCCTTCAAGCTGGACCCCCTACAGGATTCTTCCTCCATCCTAACCCATTCTGCCTATTCTCCTTCCCACCACCACCTCACCTTCTCCACGTTCGCTGACCAGTAATAATGCAGCAGGTTTGGCTACGCTAACCCTCCCTTCTGCCTCTGTCTCTGTAACAGGGTCCTCTTAAGCCCTGGCACCTTCCCTGCCCATAGAAAGTCTGATATAATCATATCCAGTCTTCAAAAGAAGGTCTTCGGTACAAAGATCGGAAGTGTCTGGAATATGAACAGGAACCTCAGCAATATGATCATCTTCACTACTTGAACCCTCCCTGCCAAAGTCAAGTGCAGTGCGTCCCACCTCTTCAGATGCTCCCTGACGTCCTCCACCAGCTTTGTCGGATTACATTTATGTCGCATTGCCCATTCCCTCGCTACCTGAATCCCCAGGTATCTAAACCAGTCTCTGGCCACCTTGAATGGCAACCCCCCACTAGGTTGTCTCACCGATCCAGCTTGTTCACCGGGAACACTTCATTTTTCCCTACGTTTAGCTTATATCCCGAGAACGCCCGAACTTCCCCAACAGGCCCATGATCCACTCCATGCTCTCCAACGGGTCCGGCACATATAATAGTAGGTCGTCCACATATAGCGACACCTGATGTTCCCTCCGTCCCCTCGTAATCCCCTGCCACTCTGTCAACCCTCTAAGAGCCATTACCAGAGGCTCTTTTGTTAGCGCAAAGAACAATGCGACAGTGGGCCGCCTTGTTCCCCTGTAAGTTCAAAGTTTTGTGAGCCTCTATCGTTGGTCCATACCCTCGCCCTCGATGCCGCACGTAACAGGCGCACCCATGCCACAAACTTCAGCCCAAACATTCCCAGAACCTCAAACAGGTGCCGCCACTCCACCCAGTGGGATGCCTTCTCTGCGTCCATGGAAACCACTACCTCCGGTACCTGGGCTCTCGACGGGGTCATGATCACATTTAACAGCCTTCTTATATTACTATGATGTGGAGATGCCGGTGTTGAACTGGGGTGAGCACAGTAAGAAGTCTTACAACACCAGGTTAAAGCCCAAACAAAACTTCTTATTTATATTACTAGAAAGCTGCCTGCCCTTTATAAAACCTGTTGGATCCTCCGTAACTACCCCTGGGACACAATCTTCCATCCTAACCGCCACCACCTTAGCCATTACTTTCACATCCGAATTTAAGAATGATATGGGTTAATATACCCACATTCCAACGGGTCCTTCCCCTTCTTTGGTATCAATGTGATTATTGGCTGCGCCATCATCACCGGAAGCTCCCCCTTCTCCTGCGCCTCATTAAACGCCCCCAATAGTGTGAAAGTATTGGCTAAGTTGTTGGCGGGGAGGATGGAAGATTGTGTCTCGGGGGTGGTTGCAGAAGATCAAACAGGCTTTGTGAAGGGCAGGCAGCTCGCAAGTAATATAAAACAGTTGTTGAATGTGGTGATGAATCCGTCGGGTGCTCTGGTACCGGAGGTGGCGGTGTCCATTTGATCGGGCGGTACTTGTTCGAGGTTTTGGGAAGGTTTGGGTTTGGGCCGAGATTTGTGGCAAGGATGCGGTTGCTGTTGCTTTATGTGGCATCAAGGGCGAGGGAGAGGACGAATGATACGAGCTCACGAAACTTTGACTTACACAGGGGTACGAGGCGGGGGTACCCGCTATCGGCATTGCTGTTTGCACTGGCCATAGCGGCGTTGGCGATGGCTCTCAGGGGGTCGGCGGAGGATTGTGAGGGGACAGAGAGAGAATCGGGTGTCGGTCTATGCTGATGAACTCTTGCTGTATGTTTCGGATCCGTCGGAGAGTATGGGGAGGATTATGGGCCTGCTGGAGGTGTTTGGAGGGTTCTTGGGGCACAAACGGAATGTAGGGAAAAGCAAGGCTTTCCCGGTGAGTGAGCTGGCACAGTGGGCTAATTTAGGGGGGATGCCATTTACGGTAGCGAGGGATTGGTTTAGGTAGGGAGGGAGTGGACGGGGCTCCATAAGTGGAACTTAACGAAGCTGGTGGAGGAGGCCAGGGAGGATGTTAAGATGTGGGGTACACTGCACTTAACATTGGTGGGGAGGGTCCAAGTGGTGAAAATGAATATTCTGCTGAGGTACTTGTTTGTCTTTCAGGCTCTCCCGATCTTTATACCAAAGGCCTTCTTTCGGAAAGTGGACATGATCATTTCGGACTTTGTATGGGCGGGAAGGTGCCGAGGGTGGGGAGGACCCTGCTGCAGAGGCAGAGGCAGCGGGGGGGGGGGGGGGGGGGGGGGGGGGGGGGTGGGGGGGTTGCGTTGCCGAACTTGCTTCATTATTATTGAGCGGCGAATGTGGACAAGGTGCGGCGATGGTGGGAAGGAGATGGGGTAGCCTGGGTTAGGATGGAGGAGGAATTTTGGAAGGGGTCTAGTTTGAGGGCTATGGTGATGGCAGCGTTGCCAATGGCTCCGAGTAGGTATTCAGGGAGCCCGGTGGTGCAATCCATGGGGAAGATATGTGATGCACGATCAATTGCACAAAGACTTGAGTTGGGTACAACTGAGGCTTTATTGCTCGAAGATGTGTGGCCTCCCACAGCAGCTGGCGAAATGGCTGCAGCATGGAGGACACACATATTTATACTCTGCCTACTGGGCGGAGCCAGCAGGCAGGGACTACCAACGTACCTGTAGTACAGGTCCTACCATACATCACCTAATAGAGGTGCAACCGTGGTTTACCACATTCACCCCTGTTAAAATTGCGTCCGGCGGGGGTGGTGGAGAACGATGTACAACAAATGGTTTCCTTTTTACATTTACACTTACATTGACATCTGATCGAGAAAATAAAAATTTATTTTGAAGTCCAGTGGACCAGTTAGAGGTTTAACCGGTCCAGGCCTTTGATGTGCCGCTGGGAGTGACGGAGTGGTGGCGGTGATGCCGATGCTGGTCTGATGTCCACAGCCTCCGGGAGCATGCCGAAATCCTTTTCATCCTCGGGCGTGGGCAGGGGGAGGACAGATAGTCCCGGGGGGGTTGCTGCTGGGAGTGCCAGGGGAGGGGAGGGTGGTGCCAGGCCGGGGGAGTGAGTGTGTGTGTGACCTGCTGGTGCCAGGTCCCTGAGGGGGACAGTATCCTGGTGGCCGTTGGGGTACGCCACGTAGGCATACTGGGGGTTTGCATGGAGCAATTGCACCCTTTCCACAAACGGGTCCGCCTTGTGGAGTCGGACGTGCCTACGGAACAGGACGGGTCCTGGAGTTGCGAGCCAAGTCGGGAGCGACACCCCGGATGTGGACTTCCTGGGGAAGGCAAAAAGGCATTCATGGGGTGTGTTGTTAGTGGCGGTGCACTGTAGTGACCGAATGGATTGTAGTGCATCAGGGAGGATCTCCTGCCAGCGGGAGGCCGGGAGGTTCCTGGACCGTAGGGCCAGTTGGACGGCCCTCCACACCGTCCCATTCTCCCTCTCTACCTGTCCGTTTCCCCGGGGGTTGTAGCTTGTCGTTCTGCTGGAGGCGATACCTCTGCTGAGCAGGAACTGACGTAGCTCATCACTCATGAAGGAGGATCCCCTGTCACTGTGGATGTAGGCGGGGAAACCGAACAGAGCGAAGATTGTGTTGAGGGTTTGATGACGGTGGCAGACATTATATCGGGGCATGGGATGGCGAAGGGGAATCTGGAATACTCATCGACCACATTGAGAAAATACGGGTTACGGTTGGTGGAGGGAAGGGGCCCTTTGAATACCACGCTGAGGCATTCAAAGGGGCAGGAGGCCTTCACCAGGCGCGCACGGTCTGGCCGGTAGAAGTGCGGCTTGCAGTCCTCACAGACCTGGCAGTCCCTGGTGATTGTCCGTATTTCCTCGACGGAGTAGGGCAGATTGCGGGCCTTTATGGAATGGTACAACCGTGTGACTCTCGGGTGACAAAGACTGTCGTGCAGGGTCCGGAGTCGGCCTACCTGTGCGCTGGCACATGTACCTCGGGATAGGGTGTCTGGGGGCTCGTTGAGCTTACCGGGGCGATACAAAATCTCGTAATTGTAGGTGAAGAGCTCGATCCTCCACCTCAAGATCTTATCATTCTTGATTTAGCACAGGGCTAATTCGCTGGCTTTGAAAGCAGACCAAGGCAGGCCAGCAGCACGGTTCAATTCCCGTAACAGCCTCCCCGAACAGGCGCCGGAATATGGTGACTAGGGGCTTTTCACAGTAACTTCATTTGAAGCCTACTTGTGATAATAAGCGATTTTCATTTCATTTCATCTTGCCCCGCTGTGTGTTATTGAACATGAAGGCTACCAACCGTTGGTCAGTGAGGAGAGTGAATCTCCTGCCGGACAGGTAATGCCTCCAATGCCGCACAGCTTCAACGATAGCTTGGGCCTCTTTTTCGATGGATGAGTACCGAATTTCTGAGGTATGAAGGGTGCGGAAAAAGAATGCCACGGGTCTGCCTGCCTGATTGAGGGTGGCGGCTAGGGCGACGTCTGATGCGTCGCTCTCTACTTGAAAGGGCACTGTCTTGTCTACTGCGTGCATCCCGGCCTTGGCGATATCAGCTCTGATACGGGCGAAGGCCTGTTGTGTCTCGGCCATCAGGGGAAAATGGGTGGACTGTATGAGTGGGCGGGCCTTGTCTGCATAGTTTGGGACCCACAGAGCGTAGTACGAGAAGAACCCCAGGTAGCGTTTGAGGGCCTTGGGGCAGTGGGGAGGGGGAGCTCCATGAGGGGGTGCATGCGGTCGGGATCGGAACCCAGAACTCTGTTCTGGACCACATAGCCAAGGATGGCTAAGTGGGTCGTGCTAAACACGCACTTCTCCTTGTTGCAGGTGAGGTTTAGGAGAGTGGCGGTGTGGAGAAATTTGGCAAGTTTGGCGTCGTGGTCCTGCTGTTCATGGCCGCAGATGGTGACGTTGTCTAGGTACGGAAAGGTGGCCCGCAAACCATACCGGTCGACCATTCGGTCCATCTCCCTTTGGAAGACCGAGACCCTGTTGGTGACGCCAAAGGGAACCCTGAGGAAGTGATAGAGGCAGCCGTCTGCCTCGAAGGCAGTGTATGGACGGTCCGATTTACGAATGGGGAGCTGGTGGTAGGCGGATTTGAGGTCTACCGTTGAGAAGACCCGGTACTGTGCAATCTGATTGACCACATCAGATATGCGGGGGAAGGGGTACGCGTTGAGCTGCGTGTACCGATTGATGGTCTGGCTGTAGTCCACGACCATTCTGTGTTTCTCCCCAGTTTTAACTATTACCACTTGGGCTCTCCAGGGGCTGTTGCTAGCCTCGATGATGCCTTCCCGAAGCAGCCGCTGGACCTCGGACCTGATGAAGGTCCTGTCCTGGGGGCTGTACCGTCTGCTCCTGGTGGCGATGGGTTTGCAATCTGAGGTCAGATTTGTGAAGAGGGAAGGCGGATCGACCTTTAGGGTCACAAGGCCGCACACAGTGAGGGGTGGTAGGGGCCCGCCAAATTTCAGGGTTAGGCTCTGGAGGTTGCACTGGAAGTCCAGGCCGAGTAGTAGGGCAGCGCAGAGGTTACGGAGTTAGGGAGGACGTAGAGGCGGAAGCCACTGAATTCTACGCCCTGGTCCGTGATGTGACCGTACAGTACCCCCAGATCGCCACAGAATGGGATCCGGAGGCCAGGGAGATTTTTTTGGTTGGCGGGGTGTACCGCGAGGGGGCAGCGCCTTACCGTATCCGGGTGGATGAAGCTTTCGGTGCTCCCGGAGTCCAGCAGGCAAGAGGTCACGTGTCCATTGATTTTAACGCTGGTCGATGGGGTGGCCGGGTTGTGCGGACGAGACTGGTTGATGGTCACTGAGGCGAGTCGTGGTCGGTCATCGCTGGTGTCGGATGACGGAGAGCCCGGGGGGCACAGGTCCTGGAATGCTGGCGGTGCCCATGTGCCGTGGGGGAGACAAGATGGCGGCGCCTGAAGATCTTGAGGAGGACAAAATGGCGGTGCCCATGGGCTGCACGTTGCGGGGATTGAACAAGATGGTGGCGCCCATGGGCCGCACGTGTAGCTCGGAGGGGAAGATGGCGGCGCCCACTAGCCGCGCTTGGTCTGAGGGGGAAAAGATGGCGGCGCCCACTGGCCGCGCGTGGTCTGAGGGGGAGAAGATGGCGGCGCCCACTGGCCACGCGTGGTCCGGGGAGATGAAGATGGCGGCACCTATTGTCCGTAAATGAGGGGGGTGGGGGCGATAGCGGCGACTGTGCGGGCTTGACACACCGTGGCGAAGTGCTCCTTCTTGCCGCAAGCCTTACAAAGGGCAGCGCGGGCCGGGCGACGTTGGCGGGGGTGTTTCCGCTGGCCGCAAAAGTAACATCAGGGACCCCCGGGGTTCACTGGCTGGCACGTGGCGCAGGCGTATTGGCTGGGTAAGGCTCCCGCTGGGGCGGCCGTTGTGGGGTCCACAATGCGTAGGAAGGGTGGGCCGCGCGGCTGGGGATGTAGGCCTGAACGTTGCACGAGACGACCGTCATAGAGAGCGCTAGTTTCTTTGTCTCTGCTTGGTCAAGCGTGGCCCCTTCTAACAGTCGCTGGCGTATGAGGTCTGACCTAATCCCAGTAACAAACACGTCCCGCATCAGGAGGTTTGAATGTTCAGTGGCCGTAACGGCCTGACAGTCACAGTCCAGGACGAGTGGGATTAGGGCCCGCCAGAAGTCTTCTATGGACTCACCAGGGAGTTGAGAGCGAGTGGCGAGTACATGCCTGGCGAAGAGCGTGTTCGTCTTGAGCGTAATTCTCTTTGAGAAGCGTCATGGCTTTGGCGTAGTTCGGTGCATCCTGGATTAGCGGAAAGACGCTGGAGCTCAACCTTGAGTACAGGATCTGTATCTTCTGAGCCTCCAAGACAGGGCTGGGCGCCGAGTTGATGTATGCCTCGAAACAAGCTAGCCAATGTAGAAAGTCCTTTTTGGCGTCGCTTGAATGTGGATCCAGCTGCAGGTGATCCGGTTTGATACGGAGGTCCATCTTTTGTAAATCTTAGAGCAATAAATTGATGCACGATCAATTGCACAAAGACTTGAGTTGGGTACAACTGAGGCTTTATTGCTCTAAGATGTGTGGCCTCCCACAGCAGCTGCCGAAATGGCTGCAGCATGGAGGACACATATATTTATACTCCGCCTACTGGGCGGAGCCAGCAGGCAGGGACTACCAATGGGCTGTTTAGCACTGGGCTAAATCGCTGGCTTTAAAAGCAGACCAAGGCAGGCCAGCAGCACGGTTCAATTCGCATAACAGCCTCCCCGAACAGGCGCCGGAATGTGGCGACTAGGGGCTTTTCACAGTAACTTCATTGAAGCCTACTTGTGACAAGAAGCGATTTTCATTTTCTTTTTCATTTTCAATGTACCTGTTGTACAGGTCCTACCATACATCACCTAATAGAGGTGCAACAGTGGTTTACCACAATATGGAATCAGTTGAGAAGGCATTTTAGGGTGGAAGGGATGCCAGTACCAACACCACTGTGCGAGAATCATGGGTTTCAGCCGGGGGGATGAATAGTGCATACAGGAGGTGGAGGGAAGTGGGGCTGGTCAAGATGAGGGATCTGTATTTGGAGGAAGGGTTCACCAGTCTGGAGGAGCTAAGGGAGAGGGTAGAGCTGCCGAGGGTGAGTGAGTTCAGGTATCTGCAAGTTAGGGACTTTGCGCAAAAGGTCTGGAGGGGGTTCCCTTGTTTGCCGGGATACACCTTGCTGGAGCGACTGCTGCTTCTGGATGTGGAAGGGGAGGAAAGAAATGGGGATATATACAAGTGGCTGGGGGAGGAGGAAGGTGAGCGGGTAGTGAAGATGAAGGAGAAATGGGAAGCGGAGTTGGGAGGGGAGATCAATTGGGGAGTACGGAGTGAGGCACTGCGTAGGGTAAATAGGACCTCCTCTTGTGCAAGGATGAACCTGATATAGTTTGAGGTGGTGCACAGAGTGCATATGACTCGGGCGAGAATGAGTGGGTTCTTTCAGGGGGTAGCAATGAGTGTGAGAGGTGTGGGCGGGGACCAGTGAATCACGCGCACATGTTTTGGGGTTGCGAAAAATTGGAAAGATTCTAGGCGGGCGTGTTCGCGGTCTTAGCCAGGATGGTGGAGGAGGAGGTGGACCCGAATCCTTTGGTGGCGATATTTGGGGTTTCGGAGAAGCCGGAGCTCATGGAGAGGACGAAGGCTGATGTTGTGGCTTTTGCCTCGCTGAATGCATGGCGTCAAATTTTACTGGAGCGGCGGTCGGCATCGCCACTGGGGGTGGCAGCTCGGTTGGGTGACCTGTACGATCCTGCGGTTAGAGAAGATAAAGTATGAGTTAAGGGGCTCAGCAGGGCTGTTTGAGAAAAGGATGTTTGTGACCATGGTCGAACAGCGGTTCATCGGGGAGGGGGGGAGTGAAAATGGTGATTGTTGGGAAGTATGTCTCCCGGGGTGTTTATTTGCTGTAACCTGTTTTGATACATGTTTGTAATAAAATACATTTTTTTAAAAACACCCCCAAGAGGTGTAGTGCTAGGTCCATCGTAAACTCCTTATAGAATTTCGCTGGGTAGCCATCGGGTTCATGCCCCTTATACTGTCCAATACCTCCCTCAGACCCAAGGGCTCCTTCAGCGCCTGCCTCTTCTCTTCCTCCAATTGTAGAAACTCCAGATCATCTATAAACGGTCCCATGTCCCCCTCTTCACTACCCGGGTCCGCCCTACACAGCTCCTTATAATAATCCCTAAGCGCCTCATTCATCTTCCCCGGCTCCGACACCACCTCCCGTGCCCAGGTCCGTATCTTCAATATTTCCCTGGAAGCAGTCTGCCTCCACAGTTGATGCGCTAACATTCGACTCGCCTTCTCCCGTATTTGTACTCCAAACCCCCCTTACCGTCGTCATCCTATCAAATAGTCCCTGCAACTTTTTCCTCCTCGCCAATCATGTTTATTAACCATTCATATTCCTCCCTCCTTTCCCTATCCGCATGTGCTTTGAATGAGATAATCTCCCCTCAGATCACCGCTTTTCGTGCTTCCCAAAATATGGCCGCCGACGCCTCCCTGTTTTGGTTCAATTCTCTATAATCTTAATCACAGCCCGCACTTTATCACAAAACCCCCTATCTGTCAACGGCCTTGAATCGAGCCTCCACTCCGGCCTCTGCTCCCGTTCCGATCTATTGGTTCAATTCTCCATAATCTTTAATCCTAGCTCGCACTTTATCACAAAACCCATCTGCCAAGGAACCCGAATAGAGCCTCCACCCTGGCCTCTGCTCCAGTCCCACTCTAAGGTGAATCTCCAGCTAGTGGGGCGCATGGTCTGAGATTACTATCCCCGCGTACTCTGCCCCATCCATCCCAACCAAAACCGCCCCTGACCATGTTTCTTTTCCAACCTCGCCAGGTCGCATCTCCCCCCCCCAACCCCCCCCCCCCCCGCCCCCCGCACCCCAACCTCCCCGCTCCCCCACCCATCCCCCACTATGGCCACCTCTCTCGGCCTCTTTCCCCACCTTCCTTCCATTCACCAGCATTACCTGCCAGCATGGCAACTCCTGCCCAAAGGCTCCTCCTACCAATCGTCCCACCCCTCCCCCACCCTCACCTCTCTGTTCTGTGAAAAAGGCTCCCTGCGGACCGTACCCTTCCCCACCCAAACAAAAACTCAGCTCAATCCTCAGGTCACCTCTCTAAAGACAAACAAAAAGAAAAAACACAGGCAGCAGGAGAGGTGTGGGGACGGCCGTCCCCTTACGAACATTTCACCCCCGCTACCCTTTGTCCACTCAACAGAAAAAAAAAGAAAAACCCTCTACATTGGAGGAAAATAAAAATGTCCTCCCTCCCTCCAACCTCCACTCTACCCGTATTCTCCATTACTTCAAACTGGCAGCACCTCTGACTCCCCAAATTGTTCAGTTCTTCCCCCAGTTTATGCTCCTTGATAAAGCCATTTGCCGCTTCTGGGGTCTCAAAATAGTATTCCTGGCCTTCATAAGTCACCCATAGTTTCGCCGGGTAGAGCACCCCAAACCTGATCGGCTGTCGTTACAGCACCACTTTGGCCCTGCTGAACCCCGCATGCCATTTGGCAGCTCAGCTCCAATGTCCTGGTATATTTAGACCTTGTTCCCCTCCCATTCGCAGTTCCGCTTCTCCCTGGCCCACTGCAGGATTTTCTCTTTCCCCCGAAGCTGTGGAGCCTCACGATCACTGCCTGTGGTGGCTCCCCAACTCTTGCTTCTGCCTCAGAGACCTGTGCTCTCTGTCCACCTCACTTGCCTTGTCCAGCACCCTTTACGCCACCAGCCCCGCCAGCATGCTCGAAACGTACCTCATGGCACGCGCACCTTCCACTCCTTCAGGCAGGCCCACTATTCGCACATTCTGCCTTCTCAACCTGTTTACCTGCTCCTCCATCTTCGCTCTCAACATCTTGCGAAGATCTCCTAAGAGCCCCATCTCCACCCCTAGTGCCACCACTCTGTTGCTGTGTTCCAAGATCTTTTTTAAAAAATATGTTTATTCAAGTTTTCCAACAAGATTTTTGACAAACCCCCCCTCCTCCAATAACAGAAGATAAAAGAAACGCAACCACAACAATTAACATTGTACATTGTAAAAAAACATTTACATTGGGTTTCCACATGTACAATAGCACCCCCCATATGACATTTAACGGCACTTGTAGGGGAAGCCCCCCCCCACCCACCCCCATTCCCCCCGAACAGAAACTCCCCCCCCTCCCCACCCTAGGGTTGCTGCTGCTGTTGACCTCCTTCTAATGCTCCGTGAGATAGTCTAGGAACGGTTGCCACCGCCTGAAGAACCCCTGCACAGACCCTCGTAAGGCAAACTTTATCCTCTCCAGCTTAATGAACTCTGTCATGTCATTTATCCAGGTTTCCACACTGGGGGGCATCGCGTCCTTCCATAATAACAAGATCCTCCGCCGGGTTACGAGGGACGCAAAGGCCAGGATACCAGCCTCTTTCGCCTCCTGCACTCCCGGCTCATCCGTTACCCCATATAATGCCAACACCCAACTCGGCTTGACCTGGACTTTCACCACCTTGGGCATAGTCCTCGCAAGACCCCTCCAAAACCCCTCCAGTGCCGGGCACGACCAGAACATGTGGACATGATTTGCCGGACTCCCCGAGCACCTCCCACACCTGTCCTCCACCCCAAAGAACCTACTCATCCTCGCCCTTGTCATATGCGCTCTATGAACAACCTTGAATTGTATTAGGCTGAGCCTGGCGCAAGAGGAGGAAGAATTAACCCTACTCAGGGCATCAGCCCACAGACCCTCATCTATCTCCTCCCCAAGCTCATCCTCCCACTTGCCCTTTAGCTCCTCTACCGCGGCCTAAAAGCATTCCCCGGGGGTAACCCAAACTTCTCCTCCAGCGCCCCGAGGCTCGCAAACGTCCCATCTATGAACAGGTCCCCAATTCTCCTAATCCCTGCCCGATGCCAGCTCCGAAATCCCCCATCCATCCTTCCCGGGACGAACCGATGATTCTCCCGAATCGGGGACCCAACCGAGGCTCCCACCTCGCCCGTGTCGCCTCCACTGCCCCCAGATCTTCAGCGTTGCCGCCACCACCGGACTCGTGGTGTACCTTGTCGGCGGGAACGGCAGCGGTGCCGTCACCAGCGCCCTCAGGCTCGTGCCCACACAGAACGCCATCTCCAACCTCTTCCACGCCACCCCCTCGCCCTCCATTACCCACTTACGGATCATCACCACATTGGCTGCCCAACAGTATCCACACAAATTCGGCAGAGCCAGCCCCCACCTGTCCCTACCCCGCTCCAGAAACACCCTCTTTACTCTCGGGATCTTATTTGCCCACACGAAACCCATGATGCTCCTGCTTACCCGTTTGAAAAAGGCCTTGGGAATCAAAATGGGAAGGCACTGGAACACAAATAGAAACCTCAGGAAGACCACCATTTTAACCGACTGCACCCTGCCCGCCAGCGAGAGTGGCAGCACATCCCATCTTTTAAAATCCTCCTCCATCTGCTCCACCAACCGCGTCAAATTGAGTTTGTGCAGGGGCCCCCAACTCCTAGCCACCTGGATCCCTAAGTACCGAAAGCTCCTTTCCACCCTTTTCAGCGGCAGGTCGCCTATCCCCCTTCTCTGGTCCCCTGGATGCACCACAAAGAGCTCACTTTTCCCTACATTCAATTTATACCCCGAGAAGTCCCCAAACTCCCTTAGGATCCGCATGACCTCCGCCATCCCCTCCACTGGGTCTGCCACATACAGCAACAGGTCGTCCGCATGTAACGACACCCGATGTTCCTCTCCCCCCACGGACCAGTCCCCTCCATTTCCTGGACTCCCTTAGTGCCATGGCCAAGGGCTCAATTGCCAGGGCAAACAGCAAGGGGGACAGGGGGCACCCCTGCTTCGTCCCTCGGTACAGCCGAAAGTACTCCGACCTCCGCCGATTCGTAGCCACGCTTGCCACCGGGGCTCTATATAACAATCTGACCCAGCCGATAAACCCCTCCCCGAACCCAAACCTCCGCAACACTTCCCAAAGATACTGCCACTCCACCCGGTCAAAAGCCTTCTCCGCGTCCATAGCTACCACTACCTCCGCTTCTCCCTCCACCGAGGGCATCATAATCACGCTGAGGAGCCTCCACACGTTAGTATTTAGCTGTCTGCCCTTTACGAACCCCGTCTGGTCCTCATGAATTACCCCTGGGACACAGTCCTCAATTCTCGTAGCCAGCACTTTTGCCAGCAACTTAGCATCCACATTAAGGAGCGAGATCGGTCTATACGACCCACACTGCAGTGGGTCCTTGTCCCGTTTCAGGATCAGAGAGATCAGCGCCCCGGACATTGTCGGGTGCAAGGTCCCCCCCTCCCGAGCCTCATTGAAAATCCTCGGGCCTAGCAGATCCGCATACTTCCGATAAAACTCGACCGGGAACCCGTCCGGCCCCGGGGCCTTCCCCGCCTGCATGCTCCCCAATCCTTTAACCAGCTCCTCCAGCCCTATTGGCGCCCCTAAACCAGCCACCTCCTGCTCCTCCACTCTCGGGAACCTCAGCTGATCCAAGAATCGTTGCATCCCCTCTTCCCCCGCTGGGGGCTCAGATCTGTACAAATCCCCATAAAAGTCCCTAAATACCTCATTTATTCTCACCGCACTCCGCACCGTATTCCCCCCTCTATCCTTAATTCCACCTATCTCCCTCGCTGCCTCCCTCTTACGCAGCTGGTGTGCCAGCATCCGACTCGCCTTCTCCCCATACTCATACATCGCCCCCTGCACTTTCCTCCAATGTGCCTCTGCTTTCCCTGTGGTCAACAGGTCGAACTCCGTCTGGAGGTTCCATCGCTCCATGAGTAGACCCTCCTCGGGGGCCTCTGCATAACTCCTATCCACCCTTAAAATCTCCCCCACCAACTTCTCCCTCCCCTCTCTCTTCTCCCTATGGGCCCTAATGGAGATTAGCTCTCCCCTAACCACCACCTTCAGCGCCTCCCAGACTACCCCCACCTGCACCTTTCCGTTGTCGTTGGCCTCCAAATATCTTTCAATGCATCCCCGCACCCGCCCACACACCTTCTCATCCGCCAACAGTCCCACATCCAGGCGCCACAACGGGCGCTGGTCCCTCTCCTCCCCCAACTCCAGCTCTACCCAGTGCGGGGCGTGGTCTGAGATGGCTATGGCCGAGTACTCCGTTCCCTCCACTTTCGGCATTAGCGCCCTGCTCAGAACAAAACAAATCTATCCGGGAGTAGGCTCTATGGACGTGGGAAAAGAATGAAAATTCCCTGGCCTGGGGCCTGACAAACCTCCATGGGTCGACTCCTCCCATCTGGTCCATAAATCCCCTAAGCACCTTGGCCGCAACCGGCCTCTTACCCGCCCTGGACCGAGAGTGATCCAATGTTGGGTCCAGCACCGTGTTGAAATCCCCCCCATTATCAAGCTTCCTACCTCCAGGTCCGTAATCCGACCCAGCATGCGCTTCATAAATCCGGCATCATCCCAATTCGGAGCATATACATTTACCAGTACCACCAGCACCCCCTGCAGCCTACCGCTCACCATCACATATCGATCTCCACTATCCACTACAGTACTCATTGCCTCAAATGACACCCGCTTCCCCACTAGTATTGCAACCCCACTGTTCTTCGCATCCAGTCCCGAATGGAACACCTGTCCTACCCATCCCTTTCTCAGCCTAACCTGATCTGTCACCTTCAAATGCGTCTCCTGAAGCATAACCACGTCTGCCTTCAGTCCCTTTAAGTGCGTGAACACCCAGGCCCTCTTGACCGGCCCGTTCAGGCCCCTCACATTCCAAGTTATCAGCCGGATTGGGGGGCTGCTCGCCCCCCCCCCCCCCCCTCACCGACTAGCCATCTCCTTTTCTAGGCCAGTCACGTGCCCGCGCCTCCCGCACCCTCCAGTCCCCCAGACGGCGGACCCCGCCCCGACCACCTCTTCTACCTCCAGCTCCCCCCTAATTGCTAATGCAGCAGCAACCCTATCCCCCCCTTTACCCCCCCTCTCCCCCCAGTAGATCCACATCTAGCCCTTTTGCGCCCCCGATAACACTCCCGTAAGTCAGCTGACTCCTGCTGACCCCGCCATTCCATCAACCCCCTTTTTGTAAGGGCCACGAAGAATCCAGCACGAGTTTTAAGGATACAAAGTAATAACATTTATTTACAATAACATATATATATATATATATATAGCAGCAGCAACTTCCCGTGCTGCACACTCCTTCCTGCTGGTTCCTAAACTGGCCAGCTTTATTTATACTTGGAGTTTACGAATGGTTTCTCCGCCCCCCTCATTGGGGAAGCTCATACTCCCACAGGATTGTGGGATTGTCATTAGTCCCCAGCCAATGGTAAGCAGGCAGGTTATAACACCCTCCCCCCCAAAGTCCAAGGAATCAACCGAAGACCCTGGTGAAGGAGGGCGTTGGACTCGTTTTGCCGCAGGCCGGACACCATTTGCACGCGGCGCTGGATCAGGCAGCGTGTAACGAGACGGAGACCAGCGCTTCCGTGATGAACAGCGTAACGGTTGTACATCCACGGCCCGTGGGCCCGAGGATTCCCCCTCTGATGCGTCCTGTGTCTCCATCTCGGAGTCAGTCTGCTGCCTCTGTCATCTCGGCGTCTCTATCTCCGCGCGGTTCTGTAACGACCTGCGCAGGCTTTGAGTGAGGCACCAGAGGAAGATTGTGAGGACTACCTTCCATTGTCTCTGGTCTCTGTGGCTGTAGCAATGAGCTCCGGGGCGGGGAATCTTTGGAAGGGATAGTCTTCTGGACCGAACGTGGTCTACATGTTTGCGCTGGAGACGACCCTGGGCTTGCACCTGGTAAGATATAGGGCCCATCTGGTGAAAGATTACGCCAGGAACCCACTGAGCACCACCAGCAAAATTCCGAACGAACACTGGGTCACTGGGTCACCGAGAAAAACCCGATCCCTGCCATTCTTGTGTGCGGCGTACTTTTGCGCCAATGTCCGGGAAAACCATACTCAGGCGGGTGCGAAGTCTCCGGCCCATTAGGAGTTTTGCGGGAGCTACCCCAGTCACCGCATGGGGGATGGTCCTATACGTAAACAAAAAGCGAGCCAGTCTCGTATCCATTGATCCGGAAGACTGCTTCTTTAGTCTGCGCGCTCTGCCAACCCATTTGAAGCCGGGTAGTAAGGGGCAGTGCGGATATGGCGTATGCCGTTCATCTTCGTGAACCTCGCAAACTCCTCACTCGTGAATGGAGTGCCGTTATCCGTGACCAGCACCTCGGGGAGCCATGCGTGCTAAAGGACAAACGCATCTTTTCAATTGTTGCGCAGGACGTTGTCCCCTGCATCTTATGCACCTCTAGCCATTTAGACTGGGCGTCGATTAATAGAAGGAACACGGATCCTTGAAAAAGGCCTGCGAAATCTGCATGCAACCTGTGCCCAAGGCCGCCCTGGCCATTCCCAGTGATGTAGGGGCACGGCCGGCGGAAGCTTCTGATGCTCCTGGCAAATGGAGCAGTTTTGGGCCACCTTCTCAATGTCGGTATCGAGGCCAACTCCGGGCCAACATTTTCATTTTGGTCACACCTAGATGCCCATTGTGCAAGTCGCTTAGTATCAGCTCCTGTCCTTTTTCCGAGACAATCACACGCATCCCCCACAAGAGGATGCCGTCTTCCACGCTGAATTCTGACAGCTTGGAGGAAAATGCCCGCAACTCGCCTGGGAGCTGTCTATGCTGCCCACCATACAGGACTATGTGCCGAACCTTTGACAGGACTGGCTCCGTCTGGGTCCACTCACGGATCTGTGATGCCGTGATGGCAAGGTGTCCATAAAATTTAGGGTTGCAACCACCTCACCGGTCGTGGGGGTCGACATGGGGCCGGTCGATAAAGGCAATCGGCTCAGTGCGTCGGCATTTGCTATCTGCGTTCCTGGTTTGTGCTCCAGAGAATACTCGTATGCAGCAAGCAACAAAGCCCAGCGCTGGATCCGTGCGGAAGCAATGGGCGGTATTGGCTTATCCTCTCTGAAAAGTCCCAGCAGAGGCTTATGATCAGTCACGATAGTGAAATGGCGACCATACACGTACTGGTGGAAGCGTTTCACCGCAAAAACCACTGGCAGGCCCTCCTTCTCGATCCGCGCGTACTTTTTTTCTGCTGCAGTCAATGTGAGGGAGGCGAAAGCTATCGGTCGCTCGGCCCCGTTCTCCATCTTGTGGGACAGGACGGCCCCAATACCATACGGGGATGCATCACATGTGACAAGCAAAAGCTTTCCAGGATCATAGTGGGTTAGTAACCCAGACGGCGACAATTGTTGCTTTACCCGCCGGAAAGCGATTTCTTGCGGCTGACCCCAAACCCAGGTGTGATTTTTCTTTAGCAGAAGGTGCAACGAGGCCAGCGTAGTTGCCAGATTGGGGAGGAACTTCCCGTAATAGTTTACGAGACCGAGAAAAGAACGAAGATGCGAAGTGTCAGTCGGGGCGGGGGCCTGTTGAATCGCACGCACCTTCTCTGCGACGGGGTGCAAACCTTCGCGGTCCACCCGATAACCCAGGTAGACCACTTCCTTTGCCTGAAATACGCACTTTGTGCGATGTGAACGGACTCCAGCCTCCGAAAAGCGTCTAAGGACAGCCTCCAGATTTTCCAAATGTTCCTACTCCGACGTCCCTGTCATCAAAACGTCATCTAAGTGGACAGCAACACGTGGTAAACCTCTCAAAATGCCCTCCATAACACGTTGAAAAATAGCACAGGCAGAGGATTCTTCAAAGGGCAACCGTGTATATTCATACAGGCCCCGGTGTGTATTAATCGTTACATATGGTCGGGAGGCAGGGTCCAGCTCCAACTGCAGGTAGGCGTGACTCATATCTAATTTTGTGAACGAGAGTCCACCTGCAAGCTTCGCGTAGAGATCCTCTATGCGAGGCATTGGATATCGGTCGAGTCGGGAAGCCGTATTCACTGTAACTTTATAGTCGCCACACAAGCGAACTGTGGCATCTGGCTTCATTACAGGTACAATTGGTGCTGCCCAGTCAGCGAAACGGACGGGCCTGATAATACCCAAACTCTCCAAACGAGTGAGCTCCCCTTCTACCTTCGCGAGCAAAGCGTAAGGCACTGGGCGCGCCCGGAAATAGCGCGGCGTGGCTCCTGGTTCGACTTGGATACAGGCTATGGCCCCTTTTATTTTCCCCAAACCAGGCTGGAATACATCTGGGTATCGTCCTAGCACCTCAGTCAACCCTTCAGAAACTGTTTGGAGGATGTGCTGCCATTGCAACCGCAAATGGCGCAACCAGTCCCGACCCAACAGGCTGGGCCCATGGCCGCGCACCACGATGTGGGAAACGCCCCTCCTGGCGTCCATAAACAACAGGGGTCATTGTAGTTCCTGCAATGTCCAGTGGTTTCCCCTGTGTAGGTGGCCAACCTGGCCTGTGAGTCGGTTAATGTAAGGGTCTGTATACCCTGCTTGATGCGGTCGAATGTCCTCTGGGCGATAACGGAGACCGCTGCACCAGTGTCCAACTCCATCTCAAGCGGGTGACCATTGACCCGTACTGTCACCTTAATGGGGGCCACACGGGGAGCTGCCACACAATGCAGCTGCAGGCAGTCGTCCTCCGTCTCCACGTCCACAGGAGTAGTCGCCGCAGGTTCATCCACATGGAAGGTACGGCCCCTGGGCTGGTCCCAGTTACGGCCACTGGGCTGGTCCCAGTTTCGGTTGGAACGACGGCGCCTCTAGCGCCCCCAGGAACGGCGTCCGCGACGGGGTCACGCCTACACGTTTGACACGGACATGGCTCCTCATCCATTGGTTCTGGAGAAGGCTCCCTTCTGGGAGGAATGTCCGACGGCCACTGGCGTCGGTCCGGACGTCGCCTCGCCCAAGGTACCGCAGGAGCGCGGGGGGACGTTTTCGGACGGAAGGGGTTGCGCCCCAAGGCATGCATTTCCATTCCCTGTAGCTCCTGCACTCCTCGTTCTGCACTCTCTCGGGACAATACTATTTGAATCGCCTGTTGAAAAATCAATGTTGTCTCAGCTAACAACTTTCTCTGGGTGGCCACATTGTTAATACCGCAAACCAAACGGTCGCGTGACATTTCTGACAAGGTCTCATCAGTCACAGTACTCCGCAATCCTGCGTAGCCTTGATAGAAAATCGGCAAGGGATTCTCCAGGGGTCCTCTCAGCGGTATTAAATCGGTAACGCTGGACTATCGTGGACGGGGTTGGGTTAAAATGTTGCCCCACTATATTCACAAGTTCATCAAACGTTTTGGTGTCCGGCGCAGCTGGGTACGTAAGGCTCCTAATCACCCCAAACGTATGCGGGCCGCAGGCGGTGAGCAATATGACCACTTGCCGCTCGTTTTCGGTGATATTGTTTGCCCGGAAATAGTAACGCATCCGTTGTGCGTACTGGTTCCAGCTTTCCAGCGCAGCATCAAAAACATCCAAACGTCCATACAGAGGCATGGTATAATAGAAAACAACTTCTAACCTGTATCCAACAAAAATCCAGGGAGGTGGCTTCAGCAGTGTAGACAGCTATTCACTTTAACCCTCGTCGCCAGTTTTGTAAGGGCCACGAAGAATCCAGCACGAGTTTTAAGGATACAAAGTAATAACATTTATTTACAATAACATATATATATAACAGCAGCAGCAACTTCCCTTGCTGCACACTGCTTCCTGCTGGTTCCTAAACTGGCCAGCTTTATTTATACTTGGAGTTTACTAATGGTTTCTCCGCCCCCCTCGTTGGGGAAGCTCATACTCCCACAGGATTGTGGGATTGCCATTAGTCCCCAGCCAATGGTAAGCAGGCAGGTTATAACACCCCTCCAGTGTGAGAATCCCCCCTCCCTGGCAGTCAATGTGCGCCCCCCTCCAGCACCATCCACCCCCTCCCCCCCCCCCACCCCGGCTCCCCACCCTCGTCCTTCTCTAGCGCGGGAAAAAGCCTGTGCTTTCCTGAGCTGGCCCCGCCCCCTCTGGCGCAGCTCCTTTTGCAGCCTTACCCCAATTCCCCTCCCCGGGCCTCCACTCACCCTCTTCCCTCGTGGGGGTCTGCCCCTCCAGCACCGACGCACACACTCTCCCAGTCTCCCCATCAAGTCCCTTCACCCATCCCCACCCAGCACCCTGACAAAAAGAACATTCCCCAAACGTAGCAAAGACAACAAACATCCCCCCACACCAAACCCTCAATCTGAGTCCAACTTTTCAGTCCGTAGAAGCTTCATGCCTCATCAGGCGTTTCAAAGTAGTGGTGTCGATCCTGGAACACGACCCACAGTCGCGCTGGCTGCAGCATACTGAACTTCACCCCCTTTCAATGGAGCACCGCCTTGGCCCGATTAAAACCAGCTCTTTTCTTAGCCACCTCTGCACTCCAGTCCTGGTAGATTCGGATCTCCTATTCTCCCACCTACTGCTGTGCTCTTCCTTGGCCCATCTCAGGACACTCTCTCTGTCCATAAAGCGGTGAAACCTCACCACTACAGCCCTAGGCGGCTCGTTGGCCTTGGGTCTCCTTGCTAGGACCCGGTGGGCCCCATCTAGCTCCAGAGGCCTCGGGAAGGCTCCCGCGCCCATCAGCGAATTGAGCATCGTGCTCACATATGCCCCGACATCGGGCCCCTCCACTCCCTCAGGGAGACCCAGAATCCGAAGATTCTTCCTCCTCGACCTATTCTCCAGGTCCTCAAATCTTTCCGCCCACCTCTTGTGCAGCGCCTCGTGCGCCTCCACCTTCACTGCCAGGCCCAAGATCTCGTTCCTCGTTCTCCGAGGCTTTTTGCTGCACCTCGCGAATCGCCACCCCTTGGGCCTTCTGGGACTCCACTAGCTTCTCAATCGCCACCTTCATTGGCGCCAGCATTTCGGTCTTCAGCTCCTCAAAGCAGCGTCTAAGAAACCCCTGTTGCTCCTGTGACCACTGCGCCCATGCTGCTTGGTCTCCACCCGCCGCCATCTTGTTTTTCCTCCCTCTCACTTTTCGCTGCTCCAAGATCACTTTTTTCACCGCTCCACTCCTGGTCCAATCCATATACTGCCGGGGGGGGACCTTGCTGTCACCTTCCCACACTGGAAGCCATCGAACAATTGCCATTGCGGCTCCTCTAGAGAGCCCAAAAGTCCGTTCTCGGCGGGAGCTGCCGAACGTGTGACCTACCTAGGCATAGCCACAACCGGAAGTCGTCGTGTTCCAAGATCATCCTCTCAATCTCTCGGATCTGCAAACCCTGTGCCTCTAAACATTTTTCCAACCTCTCCATCGGGCCCTTCAGGGGCGTCACAGCCCCTTCGATGGCCTTCAATCAATCCTCCTGCATCTCCTTCCTCTGCTGGAGGAACTCTTCCTTGGTGAAGGCCATCAACTGTTCCACCTGGGGCTTTGCTACTTGCACTAGCCCTTCCCCCTCCGCCATCCTTCCACTGGCTGCTGCACTATCCAACTCCTTGGCCAGGTCCTTCACCTTCTTCTGACGGCTTTGGTAACCAGCAGACATACCACTCCCGGGGGGGAGCTTCTCCTCTGCCCTTCAGTTACACTTTTCCTTGAAGTTACACCCAATTATGGGTAAAAAGATCTCTTTTCTACGCCTTCAAGCAGGAGCTGCTCTGTATGCGACCACTCACACCATGGCCGCCATCATAAGTCTATAATGGTATCGTTAATGGTTAATTAAAAATAGTTTTGGGTGCTTCTCTTCTTGGTCTGTTGTGGCTTCAGGGGTTGGCTTGGGTATATGGAAATGGAAAGGGGTGTAAAGGCGGTTGGAAATGGTGGAGGGGGCTTTCAAGGTATTAAGGTGGGTGTGGAGAGCTCCTTGGTTTTATTTTTTCTTGATTATTGGGTGAGGAGGACTCTGGTGGGGGGGGGTGCTACCAGCTAGGAAACTACAGTTCACTAGTAAACAGGTGCGAGTTGGG
This sequence comes from Scyliorhinus torazame, assembly GCF_047496885.1. Classification (NCBI taxonomy): domain Eukaryota; kingdom Metazoa; phylum Chordata; class Chondrichthyes; order Carcharhiniformes; family Scyliorhinidae; genus Scyliorhinus; species Scyliorhinus torazame. The sequence continues at coordinate 174,816,769 of NC_092716.1, read as the reverse complement.
GGGAGGGGCTGCAGTCTGCTGATCCTGTTTGTGCAGGAGGTGTGAATGGCGGGGGGATGAGGATGGTGGAATTAGGAGCTGTTTCAAGAGGAAGTAGTTGGGGGGTTTGTGGGATGGGGGAAAGGGTGGGTTGGTAATGGGGACTGAGGTTTGTTCTTTGTCCCATCTGATGGGTGGGATCAGTGGACATCTTGGGTGGGTGCTGGTGGTTGGTGCATTGGGAGGGTTGATGGGAGCATCCCCATGGGAGTGATGTTTGACCCAAGGAGAGGAAGAGTGAGAGGCCCTCGATTCGGTTGGTGACATGGAATGCGTGTGATTTGGGGGCCTGTTAAAACAGGCAAAAGTTATTGCGCCTTTGAAGAGCTTGAGGGCCGATGTGGTGCTGTTGCAGAAGACTCACTTGCGGGTGAAGAACCAGGTAAGGCTCCGTAAGGGTTGGTTAACTCAGGTATTTCACTCGGCCTTTGATAGTCGGGCCCAGGGGTGACAATCCTGATCAATAAAAGAGTCTGATTTCAGATGCAGAAGGTGGTGGCAGATCAGGGGAGCAGCTATGTGATGGTTTTGGAGGTGCTGGAGGGCAGGTTGGTAGTTTTAGAGAATGTATATGTTCCAAATTGGGATGATGTAATTTTTAAAAATAATCTTTTTATTCTCCTCATTTTCAACAATAAACTACCAAACAAAAAAAAACCCTAAACAAATACAATAACAATCCCCCCCACACAAACCGTCCCCGCTCAATATGCAGACCAAAACATCCAGCCATACATTCCAGGTAAAAAACCCCACAAATTAACAATCCGTAAACAGTGTAACGAAAGACAACAATACCGCCAACCACCCCCTTCCCCCACTCAATGTTCAATGGCAACCAATTCTCAGAAGTGTGTAATAAACAGCCTCCATGAATTGTGAAACCCTTCCTTCATTCCCTTCAGTTGAGACTTCACCCTCCCGAGAATCAAAGAAATTCAAATAGGTCCCCCCCGCCAAGCTGTGTCACAGGATGAAGAAGCTAACCTCCACCCCAACAGAACCCACCTCCAGGCAATCAGCGAGGCAAAAGCTAACAACATCTGGCCCCACACCCGCCTGCTGCCCGAGCCGGTCTGACCCCCCGAAAAAGGCTTCTGGGGCCCTGGTTCCAAGTTCACGAGCACCACCCCCGAGGTGACCCTGAAAAACCTCCCGCCAACAAACCCCTCACATTCCACGTAACTGTCCTGACCGGGGGGGCTCTCACCCCCACCCCGCCTCCCCTCCTATCCACCATCCTCATAACTCCAGGCCCTGCCCACTGGGCTTGGCCCGCCCCATCCCATTGTTACCATCGAGCAGCCCCCTCCCTCTCCCAGAATCCTCCCATCCACTTCCTCTCAAAAACACCTCACCCACGATCGGTCCCCTCCCCCAACTTTTCACACCTCCTAGGCACATCAAAACCTGTTCTACCAGGCTCTGATGGCCACAGCCCATCCCCCCACCACACTCCCGTTCACTGGCCAGCGAGATAGCCAGTGAGGAGGCCCCTGCCCAGGCCTCACTCCCCTCCTCCCTGCCTGGTCCCAGGGAAACAAAGAAATCCCCTTCAACACACAACCCCAGTGTAAACACACAAACCCCAAAGAACCATCATTGTAAAAGAAAATCTCAACTCTTACCTTGTCCAAATAGGCAAATTCAACCTTTAGCACATATTACAAGCTGCAGTGAAAAATAGAGCTACATACACTCCTCCACCCTCCCTACGCTCAGCCCAAGACCAATCCTCAGTCCCAATTCTCACTTCTGTCCCAGTCCTTCTGCCTTCACAAACACCTCCGCCCCTTCCACCGTCTCGAAATAAAGGTCTTGAGAGTTGTAGGTCACCCTCAACATTGCTGGGTACACTCTGCCGAACTGTACCATGCTGTTATACAGTGCCGTCTTCACTCGGCCGAAGGCCGCCCGCCTCTCCGCCAACTCCACAGTAAAGTCCTGGTATATGCGTATACCAGCACCAGCTCACTGCTGGGTGGGGCCGCACTGTTCACGCTTCTGCTTTCCCCAAATCAGGACCTTCTCCTTCACGCAGTACCTACAGAAACAATAATCGCTCCTTTTGGCAGCTCATTCGCCTTTGGTTTAGGCCTCCACGCCCTATGAGCCCAATCCAGTTCATACCGAGAGGGATCTTCCCCCTCTCCCAACAGCTCCGTCAACAGCTTGGCAAAATACTCTGTCGGCCTCGGGCCTTCCATCCCTTCAGGCAGGTCCACGATCCTCAGATTTTGCCGCCTAGATCTGTTTTCCAGATCCTCCACTTTGGCGCGCAGACCCTTGTTGGCCTCCACCACCCTCTGCAGCTCCTCACCCATCGAGGTGAGCTGATCACTGTGTTGCAACAAGGCCTCTTCCACTCCCTTCAGTTTCTCACCCTGCTCCCGCACCTTGGCCTATATCCTCGACACCGTCGCCTTCACCGGGGCAATCGCCTCCTTCACCAGCACCTTCAATGCTGCCATCATCTCCTTTCTCATAGCCTGTGTGCTTTGTGAACAGTTTTTCAAGTTCCACAACTTCACCTTGGTCATCTTTGCTGCCGTGAACAGTGCGGCCCCACCCAGCAACCTAGCCTCTGCCATCCTTCCAGTTGCCGAGTCGACCCTTCCACTCAATGGCGAACCTTCATTCACCTCTTTTTCACGGCAGCTTTCCTTTGGGTTTTGAACGTCTTTCTTCTTTGTGTTTTCCTGCATTTATTTAACCAAAAATTGCCCCTGGGACCAGGCAATAAATTCAAAAAAATCAAGCCTTGAGCAGGAGCCATCCAACATGCGACCTCCTCCTACATGCCGCCACAGGAAGTCGGATGATGTAATTTATGAAGAGGTTAGGGCAGCTATCCCAGATATGGATAAGCATCAGTTAATCCTGGGGCGGTGATTGGAATTCGGCCATGGATTTGAAGGTGGACCACTCCAAGCCAAAGTCTTTGTCCCACTTCGGAGAGGGAGGGAGGGGGGGGGGGGGGGCGGGGGGCGCGGATGTGATGCGAAGATGTTGGTGGTGTTTGTGAGAGAGATAGGGGAGGTGGATCCAAGGCCGTTTCTGCACCCGGGGGCAAGGCATTCTCCTTTTCTTCGCGGGTGCATAAGGTCTATTCGCAGATCGATTTCTTTATTACGGGAAGGACTCTATTGCCGGGAGTTTGGGGAGTGGAATATTCTGCAATTGTTATTTCAGATCATGCCCTGCACCTGATAGATGTGATGTTGGAGAGGGGCCAGCCAAATGGCCAGCCTGGAGTTTAAATGTAGGGCTGTTAGCAGATCTGGAGTTTTGTATGATGGTGGCGAGGGCAATTGATGAGTATTGGGGAGATCTTGCCCTTGGTGCTCTGGGAGGCTTTGAAGGCGGTGGTGAGAGGAGACATAATTGCATATAAGGTGCAGGCTGATAGAGAGGCTAGGAGAGTCAGCAGCTGGTGGATGAAATTCTGACGGTGGATGGTATATGTGCGGAGGTCCCCACACCCTATTATTGGCTGGTAGGAAGAAACTGCAGACGCAGTTTAATCTGATGACTACGGATGAGGGGGTGCGCCAGCTGTGGAGGCCTGGAAGGAGCAATGTACAAATATGGGGGGGAAGGCCAGTTGAGGTGGCAGCCAGCTTCCCGGGAGCTTGTTCAGGTGCTGGATATAGGGGATGGGCTAGTGGCCGCGCCTGAGAAGGTTAATGGGGTGTTTGACGTGTTTTGTGAGAGGTTGTATCGGTTGGAACCGCCAGAGGATGAGTTGGACATGGGAGAGTTTTTGAAGGGGTTGGAGTGTCCTACATTGGAGGAGGAAGATCTGGAAGGGTTAGAAGAGCCACTGGGGGCGGAAGAAGTTTGGAAGGCAATCGTAAGCATGCAGACGTCAAGACACCAGGGCCAGATGGTTTTATGAAAGGTTTGCTGACCGGCTGATTGATTCACCTGAGGAAGGAGCAGCGCTCCGAAAGCTAGTGACATCGAAACAAAGCTGTTGGACTTTAACCTGGTGTTGTAAGACTTCTTACTGCTAATGGAGGCATTTGAGGACTGAATGGCTCGGGGGTCGCTCCCGGAGATGACGATCCATCTTGCTTCTTCTGAAGAGGGATAGGAACCCAGTGGAGTGCAGGTCGTATTGGCCAATCTCGTTATTGGATGTCGACCTGGCGAAGGTGCTGTCACTCTACTGGGTTGGAGGACTCTCTCCCAAGTATTATTGGGGAGCATCAAACAAGGTTTGTGATGGGTAGGCGTTTGTCCTCTCATGTGTGGCATCTGTTAACGGTAGAGTGGAACTATTTGTTTGTGGTGTTGGAGTGGGCAAGGAATTCTCCTTCACTGAGGCCACCAGCTACCTGCACCCACTCCCCGGCTCCCCCGGCCTGCGGTCCAATCATGCGTCTTCTCTTGTGTCTCACAAGACCTGCCAGGGGTGGGGCGGTTCCATCTGCCGCCTCCCTGCCCCCAGCCAGTGCTACAGCCGGAGGACTCCCATGAGCCAGGCACCAATGCTGAAAGCAGCTCGGACACCAGCCCTCCGCCCAAGACTCAGGAGACCCGGAGCACGGGTTGGAGGATGACCGTGATTTTCCGTCACAGCTATCTCCAACACCCTTCACCTCAGTTAGGCATGTGAGTGAAGAGGCTCCTGGGACACTCTCTGGTGCTCGCCACACAGTTGACCCAGTACAGCAGACGGTCGGAGGGCAGACCGACCCGAGGAACTAGTCGCCATCCAGACGGGTCCTGAGCTTCTGGAACAGACAGTCTCATCTATAGTGGAGATGCAGTTGCAGAGCCAGGGTCCACATGAAGGGTTGTCGGCGAGCAACCAGCACCTGCAGGTGCAGTTGGAGAAGTCCTACCACATGCAGGAGAAGGGGGGTCCGACAATGCATGCCACGCAGGCCAACACTGCATGGATGGCGTCCGAGGTGGAGGCATTGGGGTGACGGTTTCGGCTATGGATCAGCATGTCCAAAGCCTGGGGCATTCTGTGCAGGTGCTGGCCGAGGCCCAGGACAGGGTTGTCACCTCACAACGCCCATGTCCCAGAGTCAGATGGGATTTACAGCAGGGCTTCTGAGCGTGACCCAGTCACAGCGGCCCATGGCTGGGAATGTCAATAGCATTGCCCAGGTGCTAGCCGACGTGGCGTAGATGCAGAGGGAGGTGGCCCAATCCCAGATGGAGATGATGCAGTCTCTGGCTGATGTGACACAGACCTAGAAGGTGGTGGCACAGTCAATGGGTGATGTGGCGCAGTCCCAGATGGAGAGAGTTCACTCCCTGTGCTCAATGGCCACGAGCAGGCAGATGCTGGTGGAGAGTATAGCGGGCCTCTAGGACTGGCAGCACTAGGTGGCGGGGGAGCCTTAGGGGATAGCTCCGCTTGCACTCCCATCCCATGGGAGTAGCCCGGGGGCCATCGGGCACCCTGAGGAAGGAGGAGGTGATGGGGCCCGTGCCGGTCATTCCCGCAGGGGGAGTGTCGGAACACCGCAGCACCTCAGACTCCCCCCCTCCTGTCCCTGGCGCATCGGGTGGGCAGCGGGCAGATTGGGGTGGCACCATGCCACCCGGGACACCTGAGCAGCAGCCGAGCTTATCCAGGCCTGGTCCCCCCAGAAGACACCTGCCAACGGGGACCCAGGTCGCAGTGCAGAAATCGCAGCAGGCCACCTCCATTCCTGCTGTACAGTCTGGGGACCCACCTAGACAAAGCGTTAGGGCCCGTAAGGCCAGAAAGGTAGACACCAGTTAAGTTGGCATGGGTGCAGGGTACAGTTTAGTGATAGGGGCTAAGGCACAAATCTGTGTATATTCATTCACATTAAACACCTGTTACCACCATTACAACCTGCCTCGGTGCTTTGTCCGATGGGTGTGAGGGGTGGGCTGGTCTGGGCTGGCTGGAAAAGGGGTGGGGGGGGGGGGAATGGGCAGATGTTGGGGGGGGGGGGGGGAAATGGGCATACCCTGCGGGTGGCCTGGGCTCCACACCCCCCCACCTCCCCCAACCGTCTCCACCACCGCCAACCCAGGGATTCGATGGGACCATGTGATGGAATGGCCAGCTCGTAACGGTAGCACAGCGGTTAGCAATGTCACTTCACAGTGCCAGGATCCCAGGTTTGATTCCCGCTTGGGTCACTGTCTGTGCGGAGTCTGCACTTTCTCTTTCTGTCTGCGTGGGTTTCCTCCGGGTGCTCTGGTTTCCTCCCACGAATCCCTGTTAGCTAATTTGGACATTCTGAATTCTCCTTATGTGTACTTGAACAGGCGCCGAAATGTGGTGACTAAGGGCTTTTCACAGTAACTTCATTGTAGTGTTAATGTCTGCTTACTTGTGACAATAAAGATTATGGTGGACGGTGGAAAGTGCTGCCGTGGGCAGGATTCAGACATTGCCAAACGATGTGGAACACCAGAGCTCATCACAGCCCATTCCATTTGCCACCACCCATTGCGCAAATGTCTTGCGGCCTCCCATGCCTGCCTGGGCTCCATGTCCTGCCCAGCCTCCCCTCGCCGCATTCTCCTCGTCGGACGAGGCATGGCGTTCCTCGTCCTCCAACACATCGCGCCTCTGTTGCGTAATGTTGTGGAAGACGCAGCAGGCCGCCAGAATGCGGATGACCATCTCAGCATCATACTGGAGTGTCCCTCCAGAGTGGTCCTGGCACCTGAACCGCATCTTGAGGAGGCCGTCGCACCGCTTGATCGCGCTTCTGGTCGCTGCATGGGCGTCGTTGTAGCGGGTCTCCGTGTCGGCCTGTGGCGTCCGGATAGGTGTCATCAGCCACGACCGCAGTGCATAACCTCTGACGTCCAGGAGCCAACACCCCAGCCAGGATGGCATCTCGAACATGTCAGGAATCGTCGAGTGTGTCAGGATGAAGACGGCTTTCACACTGCCTGGGATCGGGTGCAGATCTGTATGATGCGCAGCTGATGGTCACATATCAGCTGCATGTTCATCGAGTGGACTCCCTTTCAGTTGGTGAAGTGTGGCCAGTCATCTACAGGTGCTCGTAGGGGGTCACCCCTGAACCTGGGTCATCACAGCGATGGCGGCAAACCCTTTGCCCGGGCATCACGGTCCACATTGAAGTGGATGTAGTGAGCCACCTGGGGATATAGGGCCTCTGTGATGGCACGGGTGTATCTGTGCACTAAGGTCTGTGAGACCCCAGACAGATCCCCACTCAGCGCCTGGATGGACCCGGTGGTGTAAATGTTCAGGGCATCCGTCACCTTGACGGCCACTGGGCATGGATGTCCACCCCCCTACCCCCACGGTGCCAGGTGTGCCATCATCTGGCAGATATGTTGCACTATCTCCCTGCTCAGCCGGAGTCTTCGATGGCATGCTCGATCCGGCAGCTTCTCGAATGACAGGTGGTGCCGGTACACACAAGGCGGCCAGCTCTCCAACCTGAGCCGCTGCCATCTGTCCCTCTTCGGCATGATCTGTTGCTGTACGCTCCGCTGCTGCACACCCCGTTGCTGCAGCTTCCTCCTGCTCCTCAAGTAGCGCCCGCTTGTACAGCCGTAAGGCTGTGGCGACCAGCAAGAAGGCTACCATTACTGGTTAAATTGCAATACCCATTGTCTGCAGCGGGTGAAAGACCGACATTTTAGCATGGTGCAGGTGACGCAGTGGTTAGCATTGCTGCCTCACAGCGCCGAGGTCCCAGGTTCGATCCCGGCTTTGGGGTACTATCCGTGTGGAGTTTGCACATTTTCCCCGTTTTTGCGTGGGTTTCGCTCCCACCTCCCAAAGATGTGCAGGGTAGGTGGATTGGCCATGCTAAATTGCCCTTTATATAAAAAACTCTAAATTTCTAAAAAAATAAGTTAGCATGGTGCGTACCCCCGTGCCCAACCAGGTCCACTGGGTTATATGGTGGTGCCGGATGGCACTGCGGGCTCTGTCCCTGCATCCCCCCCCCCATCGGTGGCCGGCACCGTGGGGGCCTCTGGCACCTGTCCCTGAACCAGGGGTACCATTGGCTGGCACTGCCCTCGCCAGGGGTATGCACCGTGGCCCCCGTAGGAGCTGCTGTGGGTGTTGCCCTGGTGGGTGACGGCCGGGTGAGGGGGGGGGGGGGGGCGGTGGTGTGACGGGGTGGCGGAGGGTGAGGTGCGGGGGTGGGGCATCCATATGGCTGGTGTCACTCTGTAGAACCAGGGGCCAAGGTGGGTGCTCAATGGGTGCGTAGCAAGATCGCCATGGTAATGCCGTTCCATGTCTGGGCACTGTTCCAGTCCTGTGGGGGGTCCGTCCGACCACTCGGCCTGTTCTCCCCATCGGCCCCCGCCCCAGCCACTGTCCGGCCTGGCAGTTCTATCGCTCCTCTCTGTGTCCTACATCCTCTCTCTCTCCTTCATTAGCCACCATTCCGGTTTCACAATTTTAAAAAGCACTAGTGAAGGGCAGCACGGTAGCATAATGGTTATCATTGTGGCTTCACAGCACCAGGGTCCCAGGTTCGATTCCCTGCTGGGTCACTGTCTGTGCGGAGTCTGCACGTTCTCCCCGTGTCTGTGTGAGTTTCCTCCGGGTGTTTCCGTTTCCTCCCACAGTCCAAAGACGTGCAGGTTAGGTAGATTGGCCACGTTTAATTACCCTTAGTGTCCAGAAAAGATTAGGAGGGGTTATTGGGTTAAGGGGATGGGGTTGAAGTGAGGACTTAAGTGGATTGGTGCAGACTCGATGGGCCGAATGACCTCCTTCTGCACTGTATGTTCTATGTTGACATCAGGAACTTGGCCCATTGGAGGAAGAGAATCACGGAGGAAAGGAAAGGAAAATCGCGTATTGTCACAAGCATGCTTCAAATGAAGTTACTGTGAAAAGCCCCTAGTCAACACATTCCGGCGCCTGTTCGGGGAGGCTGTTATGGGAACTGAAGCGTGCTGCTGGCCTGCCTTGGTCTGCTTTCAATGCCAGCGATTTAGCCCTGTGCTAAACCAGCCCCTGTCAGGAGGCCCTGGAGAATACCGGATTGGACCCGCTAATGATATGCAAATAGTGTATTCTGTACGTGTATTCCGGGAAGCATTGACGCTGCTGTTGACGTGATGGAGAATCATGATTTGGCGTCAAATCGGCGCCCGCCATGATTTTGGCATTGGAACGTATTCTCCGTCCAATCATGTTTCGCGATTTTGCCGTCGGCAAAGGGAGAATCCTACCCGACGTATTTAGTACTATTGTTGTAATGTTGTCCACACCCAGACCCTTCGGAATACCAGTGGTGGCAGGGTGAAGCCTTTAAGTGGGCATTAGTTTCCCACTTAAAAGCCCTCCATTTGCTTACAGGCACGAAGGCCATCATGCAAGGCTCCTGCCCCAGTTAAAATTGGTTCTCCAGACCATACCCTCCTGCCAATCAAAGGGTGCTCGTGTATCAGAACTCACCTCTGGTGTAAAATGTTGTGTTCTGTGACCTTGTCTTTGCAATGATTCATACAGAAATGCTGGTGACTTAACTAGAATGATGATTTATTGATGTACACGTGGTAAGGTAACAATCAGAATGATACACAGTCTAAGCTACTGATTGAGATGCATATTGCTGGATTCTCCGAATTTGAGGCTATGTTCCCCCGGTGGTGTGGGAACGGTGGTGTTTTACGACAGGAAAAATGGCGTAAAATGGCCACCGATCCTCCGTTTGGCTGTGGGTTAGCAGCAAGGCAGCATAGAGCACCCGGCTGCAGCAGCCACACCATGCAACATGGCGCCGGCCGCTCTCGGTCCCGGCCTGTGAAATAGTGCCCCCCCCTTGGTTGGCTCGCACGCCCCTGACCAATCCCCAGCCCCTGACAGAGTCCTCCCTACCTGCGGATCGGCCCTCCCCGACTGTGACGGCGCTGGACTGAGTCCGCAGCCATGCCGAGTTCCTGATGGATGAGACCACACGCGACTGACGCCGTTGGGAACTCGGCTGGTCAGGGGTGGAGCATCGGAGGGGGGGGGGTGCCTCAGGCAAGGTCCTGAGGCCGTCGATATGGCATGCAGCGTACTCTCTGAGTATGCCGCTTTGAAGGGAGCGGAGCATCATGAAAGCGGCTCCACCCCCGATTTGGTCATAAACGGTGATTCTCCGGCCGATCGGTGAACGCGATTTCGGTGACGGTGACCGGAGAATCTTGCCCATAGACTTTCCTGGAACTGCCCTTATGTGCGACTGTCCTGGAGTACCCTTTACAACCTTCTGGCGATAGCCGGATGTCACATGACTGATGTCTGACGCTACCTGCTAGTGGGAGGTTACATTGCTGAGTGTATACAATATTATTCACAGGCATATCACGACATAAGGGTTGGAGGGGGGGTGTAATTTAATTCTGCTCATCATGTCTCCTTCATTAATCTAAATAGACATAAAATCCAATTTACTGCATTATGAATGCGTGATCCTTTCCATCCATATTTCTTCTGTATGCTCCAACCAAGGCAATGCTTACTTTCCAATGCCAAAGAAATAAATGTTCTCTTCGATGGAAAGGACTATGGAGCAGGGAATCACAGCTGGGCCATGGCACAGGTAGCACCAACTATCAACCACATTGTGCAATGCTAATTTGAAAGACAGCACCTTAAAACCTCTGCAGTTTAGACTAATAGGATCAAACGATACTTTGTCAAGGGTACACATAAATAATTTTTCCTCAGTACCACTTAACAAAATAAACACTGGTCAAAACCTTACCGATATCTTTTGCTTTTCGCGGTATTGGCCGCCTGAGAAGCCGAACCATTTTTCTGGCATCCGCTCGAATTTCAACTAGATTATTCAACAAAGCAAGCAATGGAGCCAATGGGAAGGCTGCAACAAATATTGTGGTGAAACCATACTGAATTGCTGAAAAGGAAAATAAATTGATTACAAAGTCATTATAACCACTTAGATAAACCGCACATTACAGCTAATAGTCACTGCCAATGCTCAAACAGAATAACGGTCAGTTGGCAAAGTACTGGAAGCTACTTATCACTTGTGGAGCTATACCCCTACAAGGGATTTGATGTCTTCAGGAGAGGAAGATTAGGAAGAATTTGGGCAAATTGAGTGCCCAAGTAATTCTGCTTGTAACTGGCTTAGCAACATGAAGTACTGGATAGAAAGCAACAGGGAAGGTTTCAAAATGTGGTTCACTGCAATCTGTGAGACTGTTGCTAATTCAAGGTAGCAAATAAATAAACTTGAAAATCCTTGAGTTGACTTTAATTTCTATTCAGAAAAGAAGCACCCACCTTCTTTGCCCCAGGGAAGGAGCATATGAAAGGCATAATCTAGATCCAGTGGTAGAGTGACCTTGGCAGTGAATGTTACCTCCAAGATCTACAGCTGCTCGATGTCAGTGCTGAACTGATCTCCCCAGAACAACAAGAGGTAGTCATACTTTTAACAAAACACTGTAATATTTGCCATTTGCAGATATCTTTTCCTCTTTAGAACATTTACAACTTGTTTTTTTTTGAGAAAATATTTTATTGAAGCATTTAAAATTTTTAGTTTAACACATTAACATTTCTTAAAACAGTTGCATGGGCCGACACGTGTATATATATATATAAAAAAAGAACCCCCCCCCAAAAAAGAACACAATGTCCCCAACTGCCTGCGCCCTATTTCCTAGCTACCTGTATACTGAGTTCCCTGTCCTTATTTAACACTGCCATGCCTCATATTTTCTCCCCCCCCCCCCCCCCCCGCACTGCTGATGTTCAATTTTCTTTGACAAAGTCGATGAACGGCCGCCATCTTTGGGCGAACCCCTAAGTTGACCCTCTCAAGGCTGAGGCACGATCAATTTCACTGGAGATGAAGTTGAATCCAAAGTGAGTCTTTATTAGTATCAGCTGGTGAAATGGCTGCGAGCTGGAGGCCACGCATATTTATAACACGCCTCCTGGGTGCAGCTAGCATGCAGGGGCCACAGGTGAACCTGTAGTGCAGGTTCTACCATACAACCTCTAATATCAGAACACAGTGGTTTACCACATTCAACCCCTGTTAAAATTGAGTCCGGCGGGGGTGGTGGATAACTATATACAATTAGCAATTTTTTAAAAAATGTCTCTGTTCATCCGGCGGGCCGGTCAGAGGTTCAGCTGGTCCGGCGCCTTGATGGTCCATTGAGATCGACGAAGTGGTGACGGCGATGTTGGCGCTGTCGTGGTCGAAGTTGACTCCGGGAGCGTGCCGAAATCCTCTTCATCAACGGGTGTGCGCAGGAGGTGGACGGACGGTCCTAGAGGGGGTGATGGGGGCGGTGGGGGAGGGGAGGGTGGCGGCGGGGGCGGTGTGGGGTGGAACCTGCTGGTGCCAGGTCCCTGACGGAGACGGTATCCTGGCGGCCGTCGGGGAACGCCACGTAGGCGTACTGTGGGTTTGCGTGGAGCAGGTGCACCCTTTCCACCAACGGATCCACCTTGTGGAGCCGCACATGTTTACGGAGAAGCATGGTTCCCGGAGCTGTGAGCCAAGTTGTGAGCGATACCCCGGATGTGGACTTCCTGGGGAAGGCAAAAAGCCGTTCATGTGGTGTACTGTTAGTAGCAGTGCAGAGTAATGAGCGAATGGAATGTAGCGCATCAGGGAGGACCTCGTGCCAGCGGGAGGCCGGGAGATTTCTGGACTGCAGGGCCAGCTGGATGGCCCTCCATACTGTCCCATTCTCCCTTTCTACCTGTCCATTTCCCCGGGGGTTGTAGCTCGTTGTTCTGCTGAAGGCGATACCCCTGCTGAGCAGGAACTGACGTAGCTCATCACTCATGAATGAGGATCCCCTGTCACTGTGGATGTAGGCGGGGAAACCGAACAGAGTGAAGATAGAATTAAGGGCTTTAATGATGGTGGCAGACGTCGCACAGCCTCCAATGTCGCACAGCCTCAACGATAGCCTGGGCCTCTTTTTCGACGGATGAGTGCCAAATTTCGGACGCATGGAGGGCGCGGGAAAAGAATGCCACGGGCCTGCCTGCCTGGTTGAGGGTGGCGGCAAAGGCGACGTCCGATGCGTCGCTTTTTACTTGGAAAGGAAGTGTTTTGTCTACAGCGTGCATTCCAGCTTTGGCAATATCAGCTCTGATCCGGGCGAAAGCCTGTTGGGCCTCACCCGTCAGGGGGAAATGAGTGGACTGTATGAGTGGGCGGGCCTTGTCCGCATAGTTTGGGACCCACTGCGCGTAATATGAGAAGAACCCGAGGCAGCGTTTGAGGGCCTTGGGGCAGTGGGGAGGGGGAGCTCCATGAGGGGGCGCATGCGGTCGGGATCGGGCCCCAGAACTCCATTCTGGACCACGTAGCCGAGGATGGCTAAGCGGTTTGTGCGGAACACACACTTCTTCTTGTTATACGTGAGGTTGAGGAGAGTGGCGGTGCGGAGAAATTTAGCGAGGTTGGCGTCGTGGTCCTGCTGATAATGGCCGCAGATGGTCACATTGTCTAGATACAGAAACGAGGCTCGCAAGCCGTACCGGTCAACCATTCGGTCCATCTCCCTTTGGAAGACCGAAACCCCATTGGTGACGCCAAAGGGAACCCTAAGGAAGTGATATAGCCAGCCGTCTGTCTCGAAGGCGGTGTATGGCCAGTCCGAATTACGGATGGGGAGCTGGTAAGCGGATTTCAGGTCCACCGTTGAGAAGACCCTGTACTGTGCAATCTGGTTAACCATGTCAGATATGCGTGGGAGGGGGTACGTGTCGAACTGCGTGTACCTGTTGATGGTCTGGCTATAGTCCACGACCATTCAGTTTTTCTCCCCAGACATAACCACTACCACTTGAGCTCTCCAGGGGCTGTTGCTGGCCTCGATGACGCCCTCCCGAAGCAACCGCTGGACCTCCGACCTGATGAAGGCCTTATCCTGGGTGCTGTACCGTCTGCTCCAGGTGGCGACGGGTTTGCAATCTGGAGTTAGATTGGCAAAGAGGGAAGGAGGATCGACTTTTAGGGTCGCGAGGCCGCACACAGTGAGGGGTGGTAAGGGTCCGCCGAATTTAAGGGTCAGGCTCTGGAGGTTGCACTGGAAGTCCAGGCCGAGGATAAGTGCAGCGCAGAGGTTAGGGAGGACGTAGAGGCGAAAGCTATGGAACTCTACGCCTTGGACTGTGAGCATGACGGTGCAGTACCCCCGGATCGCTACGCAATGGGATCCGGAGGCCAGGGAGATACTTTGATTGGTAGGGTGTACCTTCAGGGAGCAGCGCCTTACCGTATTTGGGTGTACAAAGCTCTCGGCGCTCCCGGAGTCCAGTAGGCAGGTCACATGGCCGTTGACTTACACGCTGGTGGATGCGTTGGTCAGATTATGTGGTCGGGACTGGTCGATTGCCAAGGAGGCGAGCCGTGGTTGATCGTCGTGGTAGTGAGGCGGCCGTTGAGTTGAGGTCCTGGAGCGCCGTTGGTGTCCATGTGCTGCGGGGTGGACAAGATGGCGGCGCCCGGAGATCCTGGGGATTACAAAATGGCACGTTGCGGGGGTGGAGCAAGGTGGCGGCGCCCATGAAATGCATGTGTTGTGCGGGGGAGAAGATGGCGGTGCCCAATGGTCGCACATGGCCTGGGGAGGAGAGGAGGATGGTGGCGCCCACTGTCCTGTGACCGGGGTGGGTGGGGGCGACCGCGGCCACTGAGCGGGCCTGGCACAACGCAGCGAAGTGACCCTTCTTACGCAGGTCTTACAAAGGGCAGCGCGGGCAGCGTTCGCGGGAGTGTTTTTGCTGGCTGCTAAGATAGCATCGGGGCCCCCTGGAGATCACTGGCTGGCGCGTAGCGCAGGCGTATTGGGTGGGTAACGCCACTGCTGGGGCGGCTGCATGTGGGGCCCATGAAGCGTAGGAGGGGTGGGCCGCGCGGTTGGGGGCGTAGGACTGGACATTGCGCAGGACGACCGTCATGGAAAGTGCGAGTGTTTTAGTCTCTGCGAGATCGCGCGTGGCCCCATCTAGGAGCCGCTGCCTGATAACATCAGAACCAATCCCAGTTACAAAAGCGTCCCGCATAAGGAGATCCGAGTGCTCCTTAGCTGTAACGTCCTGGCAGTCACAGTCCTGAACTAGTGGGATCAGGGCCCTCCAGAAGTCCTCGATTGACTCACCAGGTAGTTGAGTACGCGTTGCGAGCGCGTGTCTGGCGAAGAGCGTGTTCGTCTTCTGTTCATAATTTTCTTTGAGTCGAGTCATGGCATCAGCTTAACTGGGCGCATCCTGGATCATCCTTGGAGCTGAGTCTGGAGGACAATATTTGGATCTTCTGAGCCTCCTGAACAGGGGTCGGCGCCGCGTTGATATACGCTTCAAAACAAGCTAGCCAGTGCTGGAAGTCCTTTCTGTCGCTTGCGTGTGGATCCAGCTGCAGGCGATCTGGTTTAATCCGGAGGTCCATCTTCTGAATCTGATACTAATAAATTGAGGCACGATCAATTTGACTGGAGACGAAGTTTAATCCAAACTGAGGCTTTATTAGTTTCAGATGTGTGGCCTCCCACAGCAGCTGGTGAAATGACTGCAAGCTGGAGGCCACGCATATTTATAACCCGCCTCCTGGGCGGAGCTAGCATGCAGGGGCCAGCGGTGAACCTGTAGTGCAGGTTCTACCGTACAACCTCTAATATCAGAACACAGTGGTTTACCACAAAGGCAAACTTGATTTTTTTTTTTTCCAGGCTGAGGAACCCTGCCATATCACTGACCCACATACCTAACTTCGGGGGCTCCGAGTCCCTCCATCCCAGCAAAATCCGTCTCCGGGCCACCAGGGAGGAGAAGGCCAGGACATCGGCTTCCCTCCCCCCCATGGCCCCCGGATCATCCGATACCCCAAATATTGCCAGTCCTGGACTCGGGGTTACCCTCCCTTCCAGGACTTCTGACATAACGTCTGCAAATCCTTGTCAGAATCCCCCCAACTTAGGACATGCCCAGAACATATGCACATGGTTAGCCGGATTACTCCCACACCGCCCACATCTATCCTCCACCTCCTCAAAGAACTTGCTCATCCGGGCTACCATCACGTGAGCCCTGTGGACCACTTTGAACTGGATCAGGCTAAGTCTGGCACAGGACGAAGATGAATTAACTCACTTCAAGGCTTTTTCCCACTTTTCCATTTCCAGCTCTCTTCCCAGCTCCTCTTCCCACTTCTGCTTCACCTCCCTTGTACATCTCCAAAGTCCCCCCTTCTCCATCACCTTGTCCTGTATTCCTCTCAGGGGAAAGCGAGGGAAACTTGGAACCTGCCTACGAACAAAGTCCCGGACCTGAAGATATCAAAACCCATTCCCACCTGGTAACTCAAACACCTCCTGTAGTGCCTCCAAGGTTGGAAAGCCCTCCTGGATAAATAAGTCCACAAATCTCTCAAACCCTGCCTGCTGCCATCTCTTGAAGCCCCCATCCAGCCTACCCGGGATAAACCGGAGATTATTACAGATCGGAGACCATACTGAAGCCCCCTCTAATCCCATGTGCTGTCTCCTTTGCCTCACACCCTTAGGGCTACCACCACCACAGGGCTTGTAGAGTACTGAACCGGCAAAACGGCAGGGGCGCTGTTAGTAAAGCCTCCAAACCCGTGCCCTTACAGAATGCCGCTTCCACTCGCTCCCAGGCCGACCCCTCCCCCACTACCCACTTCCTGACCATCGATATGTTGGCCGCCCAGTAATAGTTAATAAAGCTCGGGAGGGCCAGGCCTCCATCCACGTGACCCCGCTCCAGAAGTGCCCTCTTTACTCTCGGGGTTTTCCCCGCCCATACAAAATCTGTAATCGCCGCATTAATTTTTCTAAAAAAGCCTATGGGACAAAAATCGTAAGGCATTGAAAAAAAGGAAAGCAGTCTTTGAACAAAGAACAGGTAGATAAGGTAAGGTATATACAAGTCATGGGAACAGTGACTAAACAATAAGTCCAAATCATTCGTGTGAGTCCATAAACCATCAATCATCATGGTCAAATGTCTCTCTTGGTTATGAACGCCATCAACGTCCCTGTGCCACAGGAACCAAGAAGTGGTCAAATCACTTCGCTGTCTGATTTGGAGTCCCTTTCTTTATTCGAGGTTTGTGATGGTGCTGTCGGATGGCATCTTGTAGCTGATAAGGTGTTGACGTTGAAGAGGTACCATCAACAGTATCATTCGAGGTCATGGATGTGTCACATGTTGAAGTTGGATAAGACTGTACATACTGGTTCTGGCCACATGCTGTGCTGGAAGGGTGATCCTGCTGAGAACCGTTGAAGCTTGTTGAATTGGAAACAGAATTGCTGCTCGCATAAATACCTGGTGATGGTGTGAAACTAGAACCTTGCATCTGATAGGAATATGCCGTCTGGCCAGGCTGGGGTGCAGCAAATCCTGGGCTGTAACTAGGGCATCCAGTCTGTAGTGCAGATTGTGCTTGCGGTAGTCCTCCTTCGGTCTTGATTCCATTAGTGGGCAATCCGTAGTGCTGGCCTGTTTGAGAATATGCTGCATAGACTGCTGGCTGCTGCATGCCTGAATACTGGGTTTGTCCAGCATGAGCTGTCATTGGCTGCACTGTTAGTGTGGAAAAAATGTGTGGATATAGCTGTGGTGAATATTGGTGTATCCTTCTTTGACTGTAGCCGCTGCTGGTTATTACTGACCCAGTGTAATTGTTAAGTGATCCATCACCTGTCGTTGTGGCATCTGCTGTCACGCTGAGCGTGCCATCACTGAGGTTGCGGCACTCCCTATCTGGAGTAAAGTCCGGCTTACGTGAATCAGAGTCGCCGTTTGGTTGCTCCCCATTTGGAGTCTGGTTTGTTTTAACTGAGTCAGTGTTGGTTTGTTGATGCTCCCCGACCGGAGTCTTAGCAGGTTCACTGGAGTCAGCTGAGATTTCTCGAAGCTGCACGTCTGGAGTCGGAACATGCAGGAATGCATTGACTTGTGGAGAGGTTCGAGCGAATGAGGGTGGAAGTATCATGGTGTCACCGGAGTCACCAGTGGTCTCACAGTGATTGTCGAGTGCCTCTGTACACACTAGCTGACGTCTGTCACTTTGCACATCTTGCATGGGAAGTGGGATGCTGTCGTCACTCGTCTCACATACCGTGGGTAGATCCTCAGTAGCTGCTTGTTGTTCATTTGGGTTGGGTAAATTGTCAGAGCCTTCATCTGGTGGCGCAAGCAATGTGGGTGGACTGTCATTGTCTTGCTGTTGTCCTTCATTTGGGCTTGGACTGTCATTGTCGCTTTGTTCTTCACTGTAGCATGATAGACCGTCATGGTCGTCCTGCTGTGCACTGGAGCATGGTAGACTGTCATAGACTTCTTGCTGTTTACTTGAGCATGGCAGACTTGCATCGTCTGCCGCTAATTGGTCAGAGGAGGTTGCTAGACCCTCATGGTCTTGTTCCTGCAAGGACGGCGCGTCGGAGTCTTGCGTTGCTTCTATCATGGAGGCTGTCCACGAGCTCGCTGCGGAGGCTTGTGACACTGGAGTCACATCTTGTGTGTGTAAGGACTGTGCTCTGGAGTCTTGCGTTTCTGCAATTGTGGAGTCTGTCCACGAGCTCGCTGTGGAGGCTTGTGACACTGGAGTCACTTCTTGTTTGTGCAAGGACTTCGGTGTTGAGTCTTGAGTGTCTTCTTTCGTAGAGTCGGGAACCCTGAGCGGTGCGTGGACCATGCTCTGTGTGGCAGCAGGCCACGCTCTGTGGGCGTGTACCGTTCTCTGTCTCTTAATTTCTGGCTGCAGCATCATCCTGCACTCACGGGTTAAGATGTCATATCTGCTGGGCTGAAGATCCTCAAATCCGAAGAATGAATCCGCGTCTGCGTCGGATTCAGTATGGGGGTCGCTAATGTGCGACACGTCTAGTTGCAGTTCAGATTTGGTACTGGGGTAGCCTCCCAAGGTGAAAGATTTGTCCGAGTCTTAGTCTTCTAGGACCATCTCATTACTGTTTGCGTCGGAGCTGGCATTGGGCTCGCGAGGTCCAGAGAAAATGTAACGGTCGGTATTGAAGTATTCAAGGTCGGAATCATCGGTTTGGGCGTAGGTAACTGCTTGTTGCAGGGTTCTTCGGAGGTTAATTTCATTTCCTGGTTCAATTTGAGGCATTGTGCTGTCATTCCAGGTGAAGGAAGGTTGTTTTATGGCTTTAAAAGATTTTCTCTTTGATTTGAGATGTTTCCCCTTTAAATGGGCGTGGTCCGGGACCTCTGACATCATGACGCATGTGACGTAGCGCGTAGGGAGCGATTGCACATGCGCAGATCACTGTTTCTTTACTTTGGGCCTTGTTCTCATTTGCGCATGCGCGGCGTATCGCGACTGTGCAAGTGCAGTACCTTTAGAAAGATGGCCACTGATCAAAACTGTTATCTGCTCCGTGATCTCGGCCTTGTGGTGAGTACTGGCACTTCTCTTACCTTTTCTTGCTGGTTGGAGTGTGTTTTCCTTACAGTATTTGCCGAATTTGTCCAGCACTGCCTGGAAATCGCTCGTGTTTTGCTCTTTGGAGAACTTGAATTTTTTAAAGATTTCTTCTGCTCTGGCACCGGCTATGATGAGGAGAAGCTCTGTCCTTTCAGCATCGGCCACGTCTTCTAGTTCAGCTGCCACCAGGAAGATTTCAAACTTTTGCTGGAATGCCCACCAGTTTTTGCGGAGATCGCCGTGGCACTGGAGCTACTGCGCAACCCGGATCTCGAACATCTTGCCTGGGTATCGTTGCTGGTTGTCACTGTACGCTGAGGTATGGCTATGTGGATTGAAACAGTTCACTCCTGGTATCATGATTTGTTATATTGTGGGTGTAACATAAGCGGCTTCCTTGTGGTGCACTTGACAAAGGAAGGTTCAGACGTGGAGATAACTTCAACACGTTTATTAAACGATTTACACTTCTATTACTCGGGTTCGACACTACTGCTAATCCTACTATAGCTACCCAGGCTGACTAACCAGCTGCTGCAATCCATGTGGTGGGTGTAATATTGAATCAACCCTGTGTCTGTACTCACTGACTGTCTCCACTGGAAAGAGGCAGATCATATGTGTGGTGTCCTTTATATATGGGTTGGTGTAATGCCCCCCTGTGGTCGTGTCACCTCCTTGTGTATCGTGAATGTCTATTGGTCGTGTCCTATCTACTTGATCTATGTGTGTGTGTGTGATGTTTCTAGTGCTCCCTCTAGTGTCTAGCTAGCCTACATGTATTTACATTGATGCACATCACCACAATAGGTACTTCCACTCTATCCGGTCGAAAGCCTTCTCCGCGTCCATGGCTGCTATCACCTTAGCCTCACGCTCCTCGGCTGGCATCATTATAACATTGAGAAGCCGCCTAATATTAGACGTCAGGTGCCTGCCCTTCACGAACCACATCTGATCCTCACCTATTATCTCTGGGACACAATCCTCTATACTGGTGGCCAAGATCTTTGCCAGTAATTTAGCATCCACATTCAAAAGGGAAATTGCTCTGTGCGATCCACAGCTCTCCGGGTCCTTGTCTCGCTTCAGGATGAGACAGATTGATGCCTGTGATAGCGTTGGGGAAGCATTCCTAACTCCTTGGATTCATTAAAAGCCTTGACTAACAGCGGTCCCACTAGCCCCGAAAACGTTTTGTAAAGTTCCACTGGGAATCCGTCCTGCGGCCTTACCCGTTTGCATTGCCCCCAATCCATCTATCACTTCACCGAGCCCAATTGGGGCCTCCACGACTTCCGCCAGTTCCTCATCTACCTTCGGGAACTCGAGCCTTTCCAGGAATTGGTTCATTCTCCCCCCCCCCCCCCCAGGGGGTTCAGACTCGTATAAACGGCTATAAAATTCATGGAACAAAACCACCCCCGGGTCCCTCACGACTTTCCCCCTCACATCCTTAATTTTCCCTATCTCTCTTGCCGCCTCCTGCTTCCTCAGCTGATGCGCCAACATCCTACTAGCTTTATCCCCATATTCGTACACTGCCCCTTTTACCCTCCTCAGCTGTCCCTCTGCCTTGCCTGTGGAAAGGAGCCCAAAATCCATTTGAAGTCTCTGGCGCTCCTTCAGGAATTCCTCATTCGGGGACTCCGAATATCTCCTATCCACACGCAAGATTTCTCCTACTAGCCTATCGAGTTCCGCCCGTTCAGCCCTCTCCCTATGGGCCCGAATCAAAATATATTCCCCCCTGATGACTGCTTTCAATGCCTCCCACACCACCCCAGCCGCGGTCTCTCCCGTGTCGTTGGTGTTTATGTACCCCCGAATGGCCTCCCTCACTCGCTCATATATCTTATCGTCTGCTGACAACCCTGCATCTAGCCTCCACTGTGGGCGCTGAGAGTTTCCCGTGTTCACCTGTAGGTCTAGCCAATGTGGTGCATGGTCCGATACTATGATTGCTGAATACTCTGTGTCCACTACCCCCGCTAATAATGTTTTGTCCAATATAAAAAAATTGATCCTGGAGTACACCTTGTGAACATGGGAATAGAATGAATATTCCTTACTTCTTGGCTTCTCAAATCTCCACTGATCAGCACCTCCCATATGTTCGATGAACGCTCGCAGCTCTTTTGCCATTGTTGACACTTTCCCCAACCGAGAACTCGACCGGTCCATCCTAGTATCTAAGACCATATTAGAATCACCCCCCATGATCAACCGGTGCGAGTCGAGGTCCGGGGTTTTCCCAAGCATCTTCCTAACAAACACAACGTCATCCGAGTTTAGGGCATATATATTCACCAGCACCACTACCATTCCCTCCAGTTTCCCATTCACCGTGATAAATCTGCCTCCTGGGTCTGTCACAATTTTCCCCACCTCGAATGCCACTTTTATAACCTGCCTGCTTACTATTGGATGGGGACTAATGACAATCCCACAATCCTGTGGGAGTATGAGCTTCCCCAATGAGGGGGGCGGAGAAACCATTAGTAAACTCCATGTATAAATAAAGCTGGCCAGTTTGGAACCAGCAGGAAGCAGTGTGCAGCAAGGGAAGTTGCTGCTGCTGTTATATATATATGTTATTGTAAATAAATGTTATTACTTTGTATTCTTAAAACTCGTGCTGGATTCGTCGTGGCCCTTACAAAACTGGCGACGAGGGTTAAAGTGAATAGCTGTCTACACTGCTGAAGCCACCTCCCTGGATTTTTGTTGGATACAGGTTGGAAGTTGTTTTCTATTATGCCATGCCTCTGTGTGGACATTTGGATGTTTCTGATGCTGCGCTGGAAAGCTGGAACCAGTACGCACAACGGATGCGTTACTATTTCCGGGCAAACAATATCACCAAAAACGAGCGCCAGGTGGTCATATTGCTCACCGCCTGCGGCCCACATACGTTTGGGGTGATTAGGAGCCTTTCGTAACCAGCAGCGCCGGACACCAAAACGTTTGATGAACTTGTGAATTTAGTGGGGCAACATTTTAACCCAACCCAGTCCACGATAGTCCAGCGTTACCGGTTTAATACTGCTGAGAGGACCCCAGGAGAATCCCTTGCCGACTTTCTATCCAGGCTACGCAGGATTGCGGAGTACTGTGACTATGGTGAGACCTTGTCAGAAATGTTACGCGACCGTTTGGTTTGCGGTATTAACAATGCGGCCACCCAGAGAAAGTTGTTAGCTGAGCCAACATTGACTTTTCAACAGGCCATTCAAACAGTATTGTCCCGAGAGAGTGCAGAACGAGGAGTGCAGGAGCTACAGGGAATGAAGGTGCATGCCTTGGGGCGCAACCCCTTCCGTCCAAAAACGTCCCCCCGCACTCCTGCAGTACCTTGGGCGAGGCGACGTCCGGATCGACGCCAGTGGCCGTCGGACATTCCTCCCCGAAGGGAGCCTTCTCCAGAACCAATGGATGAGGAGCCATGTCCGTGTCAGACTTGTAGGTGCCGACCCCGTCGCGGACGCCGGTCCTGGGGGCGCCAGTGGCGCCGTCATTCCAACCAAAACTGGGACCAGCCCAGGGGCCGTACCTTCCATGTGGATGAACCTGCGGCAACTATTCCTGAGGACGTGGAGACGGATGACGACTGCCTGCAGCTGCATTGTGTGGCAGCTCCCCGTGTGGCCCCCATTGAGGTGGCAGTACGGATCAATGGTCACCCACTTGAGATGGAGTTGGACACTGGCGCAGCGGTCTCCGTGATCGCCCAGAGGACATTCGACCGCATCAAGCAGGGCATATAGACCCGTCCATTAACCGACTCACAGGCCAGGTTGGCCACCTACACGGGGGAACCACTGGACATTGCAGGAACTACAATGACCCCTGTTGTTTATGGACGCCAGGAGGGGCGTTTCCCACTTATCGTGGTGCGCGGCCATGGGTCCAGCCTGTTGGGTCGGGACTGGTTGCGCCATTTGCGGTTGCAATGGCAGCACATCCTCCAAACAGTTTCTGGAGGGTTGACTGAGGTGCTAGGACGATACCCAGATGTATTCCAGCCCGGTTTGGGGAAAATAAAAGGGGCCGTAGCCCGTATCCAAGTCGAACCAGGAGCCACGCCCGGTGCCTTACGCCTTGCTCGAGAAGGTAGAAGGGGAGCTCACTCGTTTGGAGAGTTTGGGTATTATCAGGCCCGTCCGTTTCGCTGACTGGGCAGCACCAATTGTACCTGTAATGAAGCCAGATGCCACAGTTCGCTTGTGTGGCGACTATAAAGTTACAGTGAATACGGCTTCCCGACTCGACCGATATCCAATGCCTCGCATAGAGGATCTCTACGCGAAGCTTGCAGGTGGACTCTCGTTCACAAAATTAGATATGAGTCACGCCTACCTGCAGTTGGAGCTGGACCCTGCCTCCCGACCATATGTAACGATTAATACACACTGGGGCCTGTATGAATATACACGGTTGCCCTTTGAAGAGTCCTCTGCCTGTGCTATTTTTCAACGTGTTATGGGGGGCATTTTGCGAGGTTTACCACGTGTTGCTGTCCACTTAGATGACGTTTTGATGACAGGGACGTCGGAGTAGGAACATTTGGAAAATCTGGAGGCTGTCCTTAGACGCTTTTCGGAGGCTGGAGTCCGTTCACGTCACACAGTGCGTATTTCAGGCAAAGGAAGTGGTCTACCTGGGTTATCGGGTGGACCGCGAAGGTTTGCACCCCGTCGCAGAGAAGGTGCGTGCGATTCAACAGGTCCCCGCCCCGACTGACACTTCGCATCTTCGTTCTTTTCTCGGTCTCGTAAACTATTATGGGAAGTTCCTCCCCAATCTGGCAACTACGCTGGCCCCGTTGCACCTACTGCTAAAGAAAAATCACACGTGGGTTTGGGGTCAGCCGCAAGAAACTGCTTTCCGGCGGGTAAAGCAACAATTGTCGTTGTCTGGGTTACTAACCCACTATGATCCTGGAAAGCCTTTGCTCATCACATGTGATGCATCCCCGTATGGTATTGGGGCCGTCCTGTCCCACAAGATGGAGAACGGGGCCGAGCGGTCGATCGCTTTCTCCTCCTGCACATTGACTGCAGCGGAGAAAAAGTACGCGCAGATCGAGAAGGAGGGCCTGGTAGTGGTTTTTGCGGTGAAACGCTTCCACCAGTACGTGTATGGCTGCCATTTCACTATCGTGACTGATCATAAGCCTCTGCTGGGACTTTTCAGAGAGGATAAGCCAATACCACCCATTGCATCCGCACAGATCCAGCGCTGGGCTTTGTTGCTTGCTGCATACGAGAATTCTCTGGAGCACAAACCAGGAACGCAGATAGTGAATGCCGACGCACTGAGCCGATTGCCTTTATCGACCGGCCCCATGTCGACCCCCACGACCGGTGAGGTGGTTGCAACCCTAAATTCTATGGACACCTTGCCTGTCACGGCATCACAGATCTGTGAGTGGACCCAGACGGAGCCAGTCCTGTCAAAGGTTCGGCACATAGTCCTGCATGGTGGGTAGCATAGACAGCTCCCAGGCGAGTTGCGGGCATTTTCCTCCCAGCTTTCAGAATTCAGCGTGGAAGACGGCATCCTCTTGTGGGGGACGCGTGTGATTGTCCCGGAAAAAGGACAGGAGCTGATACTAAGAGTCTTGCACAATGGGCATCCAGGTGTGACCAAAATGAAAATGTTGGCCCAGAGTTATGTCTGGTGGCCAGGCCTCGACACTGACATTGAGAAGGTGGCCCAAAACTGCTCCATTTGCCAGGAGCATCAGAAGCTTCCGACGGCCGTGCCCCTACATCACTGGGAATGGCCAGGGCGGCCTTGGGCATGCTTGCATGCGGATTTTGCAGACCCTTTTCAAGGATCCATGTTCCTTCTATTAATCGACGCCCAGTCTAAATGGCTAGAGGTGCATAAGATGCTGGGCACAACGTCCTGCGCAACAATTGAGAAGATGCATTTGTCTTTTAGTACGCATGGCCTCCCCGAGGTGCTGGTCACGGATAACGGCACTCAATTCACGAGTGAGGAGTTTGCGAAGTTCATGAAGATGAACGGCATACGCCATATCCGCACTGCCCCTTACCACCCGGCTTCAAATGGGTTGGCAGAGTGCAGACATTCAAACGAGGCCTAAAGAAGCAGTCTTTAGGATCAATGGACACGAGACTGGCTCACTTTTTGTTTTCGTATAGGACCACCCCCCATGCGGTGACTGGGGTAGCTCCCGCAGAACTCCTAATGGGCCGGAGACTTCGCACCCGCCTGAGTATGGTTTTCCCGGACATTGGCGCAAAAGTACGCCGCACACAAGAATGGCAGGGACAGGGTTTTTCTCGGCATCGGCCGATTCGGCAGTTTGTGCCCGGTGACCCAGTGTTCGTTCGGAATTTTGCTGGTGGTGCTCAGTGGGTTCCTGGCGTAATCTTTCACCAGACGGGCCCTATATCTTACCAGGTGCAAGCCCAGGGTCGTCTCCAGCGCAAACATGTAGACCACGTTCGGTCCAGAAGACTATCCCTTCCAAAGATTCCCCGCCCCCGGAGCTCATTTCTACAGCCACAGAGACCAGAGACAATGGAAGGTAGTCCTCACAATCTTCCTCTGGTGCCTCACTCAAAGCCTGCGCAGGTCGTTACAGAACCGCGCGGAGATAGAGACGCCGAGATGACAGAGGCAGCAGACTCTGACTCCGAGATGGAGACACAGGACGCATCAGAGGGGGAATCCTCGGGCCCACGGGCCGTGGATGTACAACCGTTACGCTGTTATTCACGGAAGCGCCGGTCTCCGTCTCGTTACACGCTGCCTGATCCAGCGCCGCGTGCAAATGGTGTCCGGCCTACGGCAAAACGAGTCCAACGCCCTCCTTCACCAGGGTCTTCGGTTGATTCCTTGGACTTTGAGGGAGAGGGTGTTATAACCTGCCTGCTTACCATTGGCTGGGGACTAATGACAATCCCACAATCCTGTGGGAGTATGAGCTTCCCCAATGAGGGGGGCGGAGAAACCATTCGTAAACTCCAAGTATAAATAAAGCTGGCCAGTTTGGAACCAGCAGGAAGGAGTGTGCAGCAAGGGAAGTTGCTGCTGCTATATATATATATATATGTTATTGTAAATAAATGTTATTACTTTGTATCCTTAAAACTCGTGCTGAATTCTTCGTGGCCCTCACAAAAGCCACCCTTTTGTTAATCAGGATAGCCACCCCCCTTGTTTTGAAGTCCAATCCTGAATGAAACACCTGCCCGACCCATCTCTTTTTCAGTCTAAATTGATCCCCCAGCTTAAGTGTGTTTCCTGTAACATGGCCACGTCTGCCTTTAACTGTCTGAAGTGTGCGAACGCATGGGCCTTATTGACCGGCCCATTCAGGCCACGAACATTCCACCTAACCAGTCTGGTCGATGGGGCTCTTGCCCCCCTCCTCTGTTGAACAGCCATGACCTTTCCTAGGCCAGCCCCCAGCCCATGGCCCGCACCTCCCCAGATCCGCTCATCGGCGGCAGCCGGCATCTAGTCTCCATCTCCAGCCTCCTGGAAGCCCCCAATCGTCAGCAGTACCCTGTAGAGAAGTCCAAATTTTATTTCCTTTGCATACAGCGCCGCTTTAACTTTATTGAAGCTCGCCCTCCTCGTAGCAAGTTATGCTCCCAAGTCCTGGCAGACTCAGATCTCAGCTTCTTCCCATACGAACGGTTTTGTCTCCCTAGCCCATCTCATGATGCGTTCCTTGTCCAGGAATCGGTCTAACCCCACCACCAACGCCCTCGGGGGCTCACGACTCTGGGGCTTGCGCATAAGTGCCCTGTGAGTCCGGTCCACCTCCAACGGCCTGTCGAACGCCTCTGCACCCATCATTTTCTTGAACATCCTCACAACATATGCCCCAGCATCCGATCCTTTCTTTCCCTGCAGGAGACCGACGATCCGAACGTTCTGCCTGCGGGAACGATTCTCCAGGTCCTCTACCTTTTCCAGCAGCCGCTTTTGTCGATCTTGTAAAATACCAATTTGCAGTGCCACCCCAGTGGACTGCTCCTCTTGCTCTGTCGCCTGCTCCTGCAGCTTTTGTATCGACTGTCCCTGGGTCTTCACTGTCACCTCCATCTGATCAACAGCCTCCTTAATCGAGGCAACCACCTTGATCAGGTCCTCCGCACACTCCTTAGGGTGCCGGGCGAACTTCTCATCCTTGTATGTCACCAACTAATCCATCGACCATTGAGCCGACGGGGCCGGATCTCGTTTCTCTGCCATTGCAGCCACCAAGCTCAGCTCCCCACTTCCAACCAACTTTTGATTCCTTCTTTTGCGATTATTTTTCAAGCGTAATTCCATAGGATAGGGGTCGCCTTTTCCTCCTCTCACTTTTATCCACTTATGTTAGTACAAATTTCCGTGAAAATCTAGCTTAAAAGCAGTCAAAAAACCACCAAGCGCAGGAGCTGCTAAATGTGTGACTGTTCACAGCATAGTCGCCACCGGAAGTTCCATTTACAACTTGTTTTAGTAATTCACAGGATGGGTGTTATTGCATGTGAAGGTAGTGGTCAACTGCTTTCTTGAATACAACTGAGTAGCCTACTGGACTATTTCAGGGGCCAGCTAAGAGTCAACCACATCGCTTTGATTCTGGAGTCATGTAGCCCAGACCAGGTAAGAATTGCAGATTTCCTTCCAAATGACATTAGCGAACCAGATTTCTTTTAGAAAATCCAGTAGTTTTATGATCACAATTACTGTTAATAGTAATTGGGGGAGGAGGAGAACACCTCCCTCTTTGAGCCGGATAGGGCCATCACTCGCTCCAGCCGAAGCCAAAGGCGAATGAGCACCAAGCGCTGTGATAGTCTGTTTTCACATCTATCAGATGAAGGAGAAGGTCTTGAGATGGGCCAAGCAGAATCGGCCGGTGAGATGGGAAGACAGTGGTATCCATATATACCGGGATGACATGGTGGAACTGGCATGATGATGGACAGCCCTTAACAGGGCAAAGGCGGTGCTTTATAAGAGTGGATAAAAGCAAATTACTACGTGTTATAACCTGCCTACTTACGATTGGCTGGGGACTAATGACTATCCCACAATCCTATGGGAGTATGAACTTCCCCAATGAGGGGGGGCGGAGAAACTCCTAGTATAAATAAGCTGGCCAGTTCAGGAACCAGCAGGAAGGAGAAGGTAGCAAGGGAAGTTACTGCTACTGTTATGTATATATTGTTATAGTAAATAAACGTTATTATTTTGTATCCTTAAAACTCGTGCTGGATTCTTCGTGGCCCTTACAAAACTGGCGACGAGGATGGGATGTTATAACCTGCCTACTTACGATTGGCTGGGGACTAATGACTATCCCACAATCCTATGGGAGTATGAACTTCCCCAATGAGGGGGGGGGCGGAGAAACTCCTAGTATAAATAAGCTGGCCAGTTCAGGAACCAGCAGGAAGGAGAAGGTAGCAAGGGAAGTTACTGCTACTGTTATGTATATATTGTTATAGTAAATAAACGTTATTATTTTGTATCCTTAAAACTCGTGCTGGATTCTTCGTGGCCCTTACAAAACTACGGATGCTGGAATCTGAAACGAAAGAGAAAATGCTGGAAAATCTCAGCAGCATCTGTAGGGAGAGAAAAGAGTTAACGTTTTGAGTCCGATGACTCTTTGTCAAAGCTAACAGACAGAGAAAGTGGGAAATATTTATACTGTTTAGTCTAATATCCACTACAAGCCCACTGACTGCCACAGCTATCTGGACTACAGCTCTTCGCACCCTACACCCTGGAAGGACTCCATCACTTTCTCTCAACTCCTTTGCCTCCGGCGCATTTGTTCCGATGATGCCACTTTCCAAAATGGTGCTTCGAAAATGTGTTCCTTCTTCCTCAACCGTGATTTCCCACCTACAGTTGTGGACAGAGCCCTCAACAGTGTGCGGGCCATCTCCCGCGCCACTACCCTCGCCCCCTCCACTCCCTCCCAGAACAAGGATAGAGTTCCCCTTGTTCTCACATTTTATCCTACCAGCCTCCGTGTGCAAAGCATAATCCTCTGCCATTTTCGCCAACTCCAGCGTGATGCCACCACCAAACACATCTTCCCTTCACTCTCTCTGGCAGCATTCCGCAGAGACCGTTCCCTCCGAGACAATCTAGTCCACTCCTCCACCATACCCAGTACCTCTCCCATCACCCATGGCACCTTCCAATGCAATCGCAGGTGTAACACCTGCCCCTTTACCTCTTCCATGCTTAACATCTCAGGCCCAAAACACTCATTCCAGGTTAAGCAGCGTTTCACTTGCATCTCTTCCAATTTGGATACTGCATTCGCTGCTCCCAATGTGGTCTCCTCTATATTGGAGAGACCAAACGCAGACTGGGTGATCGCTTTGCTGAGCATCTTCGGTCTGTGTGCATTCAGGACCCTGACCTTCCTGTTTCTTGTCGTTTTAACAAAAGACCCTGCTTCCATACCCACATGTCTGTTTTGGTCTGCTGCAATGTTCCAGTGAAGCTCAACGCAAACTGGAGGAACAATCTCATCTTCTAGTGAGGCACGCTACAGCCTTCCGGCCTGAACATCGAATTCAACAACTTCAGATGATCAGCTCTACCCCACCTCGACCCATTTGTTTTCATCCCATTTCATTTTAACTGTCTTTTACCATTTCTTTCTTTCTTAATATATATTTAATTCCCCCCCCCCCCCAATCCTATCCACCTTTCCTTCACCTTTCTCCTCTTTGCTTCCCCCTTACCCTCCCCCCACATCTACAGTTCATCCTGATATTAATTTCCCTGCTGTTTGGCCTTTCACATCTTTTGTTCTCTCTGGGGACTGCCATTAGCACTCTTTCCCCTTGGTTTCTGTGGCCATTAGCACCCGGTTTCCCTGGGTTTCTGTGGCAATGACTCATCTTTCATTCTCACTCCACAGTATAAATATTTCCCACTTTCTCTGTCTGTTAGCTTTGACAAAGGGTCATCGGACTCAAAATGCTAGCTCTTTTATCTCCCTACAGATGCTGCCAGACCTGCTGAGATTTTCCAGCATTTTGTCTTTCGCTTTCTAAGAGTAATGTGCGATTCAGGGTGGTCTACCCAGCGAAGTTGAGAGTGAAGCATAAGTCCAGGGACTATTACTATGAGACAGTGGAGGAGGCGGAGGTGTTTGTGAAGGATTGGGACTGAACGGAGTTTGGACTTTGTGTTCTTATGTTGTGGTTGAGAGGGGTTGGTTTGGGGATGGTGGGATAATGTGTTGTTTTTTTTTCTTTCCCCTTTTGTTTGGGGGTTTGTCATGTTTGGCTGAATTTGAAGGTCTGGGTGTGGGGGATTCTGTTGATTTTATACTAGGTATGTGGGGGGGGAGGGGGCTCTGCCAGGGACCACTTCGCGAGCAAACGTACGTTAGCTGGTAAACGAGCGAGATGGGGAGAGGGGCTGCAGCCGGCCGAGTCTGTGTGGACAGGTTTCGATGGGCCTAGGAGATCGGAATAGTGGGGGAATGGAGAGTATGCAGAGAGGGGCGGTTTCGAGAGGAAGTAGTTGGGGGATTTCTGGGAAGGGGAGGGAGGAGGGGTAGCTGGCTGCCAGGGACTCGGGATAGGGCTTGGTCCCACTTGTGGGGCGGGGCCAGGATACGTGGTTATGGTTGACAGGAGGGTGAGAGACCCTCTATCCGAATGGTAATATGGAATGTGCAGGGGTTGAATGGACCGTGAAGTGGGCAAGGGTCTTCTCGCATTTGAAGAGCTTGCGAACTGGTATGGTGCTGTTACAGGAGACCCATTTAATGGTGAAGGACCAGGTTAGGATTTGGAAGGGTCGGGTGAGTCAGGCGTTTCACTCGGATTTGATAGCAGGACGTGGGGTAACGGTATTAGTGGGTAAGAGAGTTAGGGTTTAGATGGAGAAGGTGGTGGAAGATTGGGGTGCAGATCCGTTATAGTAATGGGTGCTTTGGAGGGGAGGTTGGTGGTGGTGGTTAGCGTGTATGCCCCAAATTGAGATGATGTGGGGTTTATGAAAAGCATGTCGGCGGCCATGCACAGTTAATTTTAGGTGGGGATTTAAATACAGTGTTGCACCTGAAGATGGATCGATCTAAGCCGCGCTCATTGACCCCTTCGGGGGATGAGGGCGAGGGTGTTGGCCGCATTTAGGAAGGAGATGGGAGGAGGGGACCCGTGGCGGTTTTTACATCCTGGGGGCAAATGTTCCTTTTTTGACCAGTGCATAATGTATATTCGAGAATTGACGTCCTATGCCGAGGCCATTGTTGTTGGGGGTGAGGCAAGCAGAATACTTGGTGATTGTCATTTCGGATCACGCTCTTCATTTGGCGGATGTGGTCTTGGAGAAGGAGACTGCACAGAGGCCGGCGTGGAGATTGGATGTGGGGCTGCTTGCGGATCCGGGTTTTCGTGTAAGGATGGCAAAAGTGATTGATGATTATGTGGGGTTTAATAAGAATGGAGATCTCTCACCATCGGTGGTTTGGGGGTGCTGAATGAGGTGGTAAGGGTACAAGGTGCAGGTAGATAAGGAGGCAAGAGAGGAGTGGCAGCGACTGGTAGATGAAATCTTGGAGGTTGATGAGAAGTATATGGAGGATCCCACTCCGGAGCTTTTGGTCAGTAGAAAGGAACAGCAGACGCAGTTTGACCTTTTGTCCACAGG
Source organism: Scyliorhinus torazame (assembly GCF_047496885.1). Taxonomy (NCBI): domain Eukaryota; kingdom Metazoa; phylum Chordata; class Chondrichthyes; order Carcharhiniformes; family Scyliorhinidae; genus Scyliorhinus; species Scyliorhinus torazame. The sequence continues at coordinate 174,784,634 of NC_092716.1, read as the reverse complement.
AAAAGTGGTACACCAGTTGAGGTGGGCAATGAGTGTGGTGCATGGGTATGGAGAGAAGGCCAGTCGCCTGCTGGCTGGAGAGCTCTGCCAGCAGGTGGCCTTGCGAGAGATTGTCCAGGTCCAGGATGGGGCAAAGGGACTGGGGTGGAACAAGAGCAGGTGAACAAGCATTTGAGGAGTTTTATAAGAGATTGTATAGGTTGAGGATGAGTCAAATATGAAGGAGTTTTTGGAGAGGCTGTAGTGTCCTAAAGTAGGAGAGGAGAAGGTAGGGTTGCAGAGCGAGTGGGGATGGAGAAGGTTCCCATAGGGAACCTGCAAACTGGTAAAGCACTGGGGCCAGATGGGTTCCCGGAGAACAAAGAACAAAGAAATGTACAGCACAGGAACAGGCCCTTCGGCCCTCCAAGCCCGTGCCGACCATGCTGCCCGACTAAACTGCAATCTTCTACACTTCCTGGGTCTATATCCCTCTATTCCCATCCTATTCATGTATTTGTCAAGGTGCCCCTTAAATGTCACTATCGTCCCTGCTTCCGCCACCTCCTCCGGCAGCGAGTTCCAGGCACCCACTACCCTCTGTGTAAAAGACTTGCCTCGTACATCTACTCTAAACCTTGCCCCTCTCACCTTAAACCTATGCCCCCTAGTAATTGACCCCTCTACCCTGGGGAAAAGCCTCTGACTATCCAAGTTCTATGAGAAGTTTTGGATAGCCTGGCACCATTGTTGGAGGAGATGTTTGAGGACGCGGTGGCTAAAGGGGTGCTCCCGGAGATAATGGGACAGGCATCTATTTCACTGTTGTTAAAAAAGGATTAGGACCAGTGGAGTGTGGGGTCATATCAGCCAATATTTCTGTTTATTGTGGTGTTATGGGCGAGATGTTTTCAGAACCCCAAAATGTATCATGGAGTTCAACCAACCTCCCCCTTTAATGTATTTGTTGCTTTTTCTAGCACACGGCTTGTTCCCTAGGTGTGGGATTACAATTATGGACACGTGGGTTTTTAAACACAAAACACTGTTTATTCCATGAACTCAACTTAACATCTTAAATAAACATTGGATCCCTTAACACCCCTTACTTCAAAGATAACTCCGAAAATATTACAGCAGTAAATAATTCCTCAAAATGTTCCTTCAAACTTCGAAGAGACTTAACACTTTTAAACAGAATCACATCAGGTTAAAGGCTTTACTATTATGAGTTTAAATCACCCAAATGATCCAGAGATAGTCTTTCATGGCAGATATCACAGCAAATCCAGCTCACTGCAAAGCTCAGACACTCCCCAAGCTCTTATCCTCCAAACTGCAGCTCTCTGGAAACACACAGACACACACAAGCTGTTTTTTCAAACTGAAACTTCAAAATGGCTGATCTAAAGCCCAGCTCCACCCACTCTCTGACATCACTGTTTTCTTAAAGGTACATTGCTTAAACATCCATGTCTTAAAGGTACTCTCACATGACAGTGGATGCCAAGATTCTTGCCAAAGTGTTGGTGCTTTTTTGGAGGAGTGCCTTCCGCAGGTGGTTGGGTAGGATCATACAGGGCTCGTGAAGGATAGGCAGTTGTCCTCGAATTTGGTGCTCTCCCCATCAGAAGGGGGGAGTTGAATGTGGTGGTGGCACTGGATGCGGAGAAGGCGCTTGATCAACTAGAGTTAATTGTTTGTGGCATTGGAGCGGTTTGGGCTGGGGCCTAAGTTTGTGGCACGGGTAAAATTATTATACAAGGAGCTGAAGGCGAGAGTTCGTACAAATGCGGTGAACTCGGGTTATTTTCAGCTGCAGAGGGGAACAAGACAAGGGTGTTCCATGTCCCTCATTTTGTTTGCGCTGGCGACAGAGCCCTTGGACATTGTGCTAAGGAGCTTTAATAAGTGGATGGGGATAGTGGGGGTGGAACATAAGGGGCAGGATGCTCCATCGGTTGACGCAGGAAATCGTAGCGGGTGCCGGTTTCACCCCAAATCGCAATTCTCCGGTGCCTTGGCAGCGCATCAAAGCCTTCCACTCCGCAAGTACAATAAACACCATTGCATGTCACTGTGGCAGGCCTGACCCAGTATTGTCCGGGCCTACACAATTCTTCGCCTCCACTGACTGGGGTGTGACTGGCCAGGGGCACAGACACCGCATCCCATCCCACCCTGTTACTGTGCCATTTCTGGGTCTGTGCCACATCAGCCAGTCACTGCGCCATCTCCCTCTGTGACTAGGCCACCTCCCTTTGTGAGTGTGCCACGTTGGCCAGCGCCTGGGCAATGCCGCTGATGCTCCAGACATGGTCCGCTGTGACTAGGCCACGCTAAGGAGCGCCGCTGCAATGTCTAGGTGGCTCTGGCACATGGTTGCCTGTGAGAGGGCAGCCCTGTCTTGGGCCTCGGCCATCGCCTGCAGATTGGCCCAGGCCTTGGGCATGCTGAAACCCTTGCTCCCTAAGGCCTCCACAATGCAGTGTTGCCCTGGGTGGCATGTATGGCCCACCTCCTGCTCCTGCAGGCGGTTGGATTCCTCCACCTGCACCGGCAGGTTCAGGATGTTCGCCGACAACCCCTCATGTAGTCCCTGGCTCTGCGACTGCATCGCCACGATCTATGGGACTGTCCATTCCAGAAGCCCAAAACCCATCGGCAGTAGTCCTTGGGGTCGGCCCATCCTCCGACAGTCCGCCCCTCAGGAGTTCTTGCATCCACCTGATCTACCGGAGCATTTGTGTGGTGAGCACCAGATAGTGTCTCTTCACTAAAGTACCCAACCGAGGTGAGTATCTCTGGAATGGTGGAGGGTGTTGGAGACAGCTGTGTCGGGAAATCCATGTCATCCTCGGATTCGAGTTCCGGGGTGTCCTGGGTCTCGGGTATACGTCTCCCCTCCATATCGATATTATCCTCGTTACTGTGTGCACCCACCCGAATAACGTGCCCCATCATGAGCAGGCCCTGCAAGACACAACACAGGGTGCATGATTAGACTGCAGGTCGGGAGTGGGGATGTGTGGAGGGCGTGATGAGGTGGCGTGGGTGTGGGGTGGTGTGGGGTTGAGGATGGTGTGGGGGTGAGGGTGGTGCTGTGGTTTGAGGGCGGTGTGGGTTTGAGGGTGATGTGTGGGTGAGGATGATGTGGGGGTGAAGGTGATGTGATGGTGGTGTGGGGTTGAGGGTGATTGGGGGTGAGGATAGTGTGGGAGTGAGGACGGTGTGGGAGTAGTGTGGGGGTGAGGGTTGTGTGGGGATGAGGGTGGTGTTGGTGGGGGGTGACACACATGTCACGGGGAACCGCAACTCAGCGGGGTCCCAATTCCTCACCCGAGGCTGATCTCCACCCGGCAACTGCCCTTTCCTCAGGCCTGCCGATCATTTCCAGGGCCCGCTGCTCTGCCGCAGTGAGGATCTGCAGGTTCGGCGGTCTCACGCCAGTCTTCTCCCGCTCCCGGTGGTTATGGGCAACCTTCTTCTGAGGGGGATACAGAAAACAGAGTGATAGTGTAAAGTTTTCGGGCAATTCGGCCCTTTTTGGACTGCCCAAGGATAAAACCCAGAGACTGTAAACTGGACACTTTTCAGCCAAGGGAACGTAACCAAATTTCCCAGCAGGCTTGGTCCGCTGAGCCGAGTAGGGGCATAGGTATTTACAAACCCCCCCCCCAGGAGCTACAAGGAAGAAGGAGCCAGACAACTAGATAAGATTAAACACAGAGACAAAGGGGCATGGTAATGCTGTAAGGGGCCTGCCTGCAAGCAGGACAATGGGATGGTCATAGCCCCATGCAGATGTAAATGACTTTGCCTCCACCAGAGCAGAATCCAATCAACACCCCATCAACATAGCAGCGATCTCCAGAGCAGATGGAAGACTTTGAAAATCTTCACAAGGGAGCTCAACCTCGTTATCTCGAAAAGCAGACTGGAGGCGGACCTAGGGGAGGTACTCCCATCTTGACAGGTCTGACCGGCTCAAAGGGGGCAGGACCAGCGGGAACTTTAAACCTTATGGATTCAATGCAAAAGGGGCTGGCCGAACACAGGAAAAAGCCTGGTAAAACGGATATAAAAGGGGCTGTGTTTCGATTGAGGGTCTCTTGGCTTGACCTCTCCACCTTTGACTTGACCTCCTGCAGCCTGTGACTGTAAGTACCCTGCAGCAGCTTGCGAAACTCCCTTGACCTTGATAGTGGTTGAGGCTTTGGGGAAGGGGACTTGATTTGTGTTCTGTGTCATTGCTAAAACTGTGTAACAATAAGATTTTACGTTGTGTCCGTTATAGTACTTTCTGAATAGACTTAGTTTGTGTTAGAGTTTAAGATTTTATTATAATTTCTTCTGTTTGATGATTTTGACCTGGGTTTTGCAATAAACCTTGATTTGCTGATAATTGGAGTCGTTTAAATTCTTCAATCTCTCACCAGCGATCTCTGACCAAGTCATTGTTAAGATATTCCTCACCTTAATTCCGGGGTCGAGAATCTAGGGTCATCTTGAACGATTCACTCAGGACAGGCTGCTGGTTAGGTAATAAACAGCAGTGTCCTATTCTCTCTCTTGGGAAAGCTACTCCAGCGAAGTAGGAACCGGGTGGGTGTTGCACCACCGGCAAGAGAGAGAATCACCTGGGCATTGGTGGGGGTCTGGATATCTGTGTGATATAAGCCTCAGGCTTCCGGTTAGGGATAAACGGCAGGCTTGATTCAGTGCTCTCTCCCGTGGAGGTGTCCCAGTGCGGCATCCCCTGGCCTCTGAAGTTTCAGTGCCAGCTGGAGAGAGACACACACAGATACTCAAACCCCAGATATCGGCCCAGTAGTGGAGTAGCAGAGATGGAATCCTCTAAAATGGCGACCGCGGCAGGAGCCCGGTGGTTTGGAGTATGTGACTTGGCAGAGGGGGTGAGGGAACGAAGTAAAATGGAGGAGAGAATCTCCTCGTATATGTGGCAAAAGGTCAACCTCACCAAACCTTGGGTCTCAGAATTAATCAATGCGGAGCGACCCGTAATGGCGGCGGCCGCATGGACAGAAAGTAAGGCACACAAAAGGCACTTGGAGAAGGCAGTTTGGCTGGTTTGCTTGTCCCAGCAGGTAGCCAAAACAGAGCGAAGGGTCGAAGAATTAGAGCAGGAGTTGGGAGAAGTGAGGGCCAGCGCAGGGGACAGCGCTAGCGCAGCGGAACGACTGCGGGAGGAATTGGCAGAAATTAAACAGGGCAGCCGACAGGAAAGCGAGTCTAACCGGTGCGAGAAGGAATATCTCCACTGGCAGATAGTGGAGGGTAAGACAAAGGAATGGAGGCTCCAGGAACTCTATGCTCGGAGTACAGAGCAGTGTAGGAAGCTGGAGGGGAAGTTCCGGGACATCCAGGCAGCGTACCGAGTGGCTCGCGAGGAAGTAGGGGACTGTGCTCACGGGCCGTGCCAGGCACGGATAATGGAGTTGGAGGAGACCTTGTCCAAGGTCAGGGGACAGGTACACCTGGTAGGTCCAGGGGGGTCCCCAAGGGGCAAGATGCTCCTCGCAGCGGATGATTCCCCAAAGGCCAAGAGGAATAGACCGCCTCCTGAGGCGCCGGGATTGTGTCCGGGTCGGCAGGGGGGGATCGGACTGCACGTTCAGGGGCAAGTCCAAGGGGGGTCGGCAGGGTACCCCCAGCTGGCGGCGTGTCCGCCTGGTATCGTATGTGGGTCCCCATGGGATGGGGACAGACCACTGCCTGGGATGCCGGTGATGGGGCCGGGTCAGCAGGTAGGGTTCGGACCGCCCGGTCAGGGGCAGGTCCAAGGGGGGTCAGTGGTGTATCCCCAGATAGCGGCGTCTCCTATATGGGTAGTTAGCCCGGGGACAGGGGGGCTACCCAACGGGGCAGGAGAGCTGGACGCCGGGGAGGCGGAGGAGCAGGAACCCCAGGTAGGGCAGATGTGCCCTGTCAGGCAGAGAAGGTATGGTCCCCCGGCGGGGCTGGCAAATAGGGGACTGGTTGAGGGCGACATTATCATTCCTCATGGGGCATCCGCGCTCAGGGGGATGGTGGCCCACGTTCCCAGGCTAACTCCGAAAGGGGATCCGTCGCTTCATTTTATGGAGGTGGAGCAGGCAGCCAGCATTAATGACTGCGACGAGGGGGAGCAAGTAAGGATGCTCCTGATGACCCTAGATGCACAGCTATGCAGGGCAGTGATCTCCGGGAATGGGGGACAACCTGACACATGGGCGGCAGCACAGACTGCTGTGCTGGAGGCAATGGGTTTGAATCTGGGGAGCCCTTTCATGAGGGTGGGGGAAACCAAGCAGCAACCAGGGGAATCTCCCACTATGTTCGCAGACAGGCTGTGGATTGTCTATGTGGAGGCGTGCGGGGTCCCCGCGGATAGACAGAATTTAGGGGAGAGAACAGCCCACTGGCTAAAGACCCTAGTAGCCAACTGTCTCCCTAACGTTAGGGCAAAAGCCGAACACTGGTTCGACCCGCAGACCCCGGACCTTAATGAGGCAGAGGTCCTTAGGAAACTCACCCTCGCATAACGCAATGGGGAGAGGAGTGAGGAAAAGCCCCTTAAGGGTAAGGTGCATGAAATCGCGCCAGCACCCCCTAAGAGAGAGTGGAAGCATGAGGGCACCCGGATCTCCGACAAGAGACCGGTATGCTACGGGTGTGGTAAGGCCGGGCATTTCAAGAGGGAGTGTGAGAACCCTAGCAAGGAGGAGAGGGCTCCCGCAGTAGAGAGTCAGACCCCGGCGGCAGGAGCAGCTGCCCCGGAAACCATCGAATTAAAAAAACTTTTAGCCTTTTTGCAGAGCCTAGCAGCTGGGTCGGGACAGGTGGCAATGGCAACGGGCCAGGACCTGCCCGCACCCACACCACAAGAACCCGTATGACTACCCAGGGAGCAGCCTCAGGAAAAAGGGAGCGCAGGGGTAGTTCTAGCCCCAGACCCTGGTCCGGTCCAGGTGCAGGGTCCCATTCTGGAGGCTGCCTCAGCGGCTATTTGCAGTTTAAATCCCTTAAGGTGGGACCCATGCGAACGCCACATCAGTCAATTTAAATTGTTCCACCCCATAAGGGCAAGAAAGAGCAAGTTGGGGGGGAAGACTGGGGGTGGTAGTGGAGAAACCCCCCGTAGAATTAACGACGGTGGGGGAGGTCCCTGACTCCACGGTCACACAACCGGTGACAAGGTGCTGTCCCGAAGGGGCAGTCCCAAAGAAACCGACAGTGCTGCAAGCACCCAGCCCAGGGACAGTAACGATTCCCAAGCCATTACCTGTGGGTCAGGTGGCCTGCCTTAGTATAGAGGCTAGGGAGGCGGAGGAGAGGGAGGTATCACCTTGGGCGTGGGAACCATCCAGGGGACGAAGGAGCAATCGGGTCTCCAAGCCCCCTGTAAGATGGTCCCCATCACACCTCCCTAGAACCCGGTCCCGCAGTAAGGGGGCCCGAGTAGAAGGGAGCGCTGAGGGATCCCCGAACCCTGTTGGGGAAGGAGAGGCAAGGGGCAGCCCGAACCCCCGGGAGGGGACGGTCTGGCCCGAGCCGTTGGTCCAAACAGGTGAACTGCCCCAGTATAGCGGGGTCCAGTTTTAATTTGGCCACCCGGAGACGGGTGGCATTGTATATAGCATTCCCCCCCTGTTAGTTCTAATTAGTGTTTAGTGGTGTGTGGGTTATTTAGGATCGTGGGATCACAGAAGCGCATAGTGCAGTGATATAATGATTGAGCAGCAGGCACTAGGACCCTGATGGAGCCGGGCTATGGACACAGAACCACAGACAGGCTGCGGCAATTTCATGTCAATTTCCCAACTTAAAAGCGGGAGCTGCTGCTGCCGCTGGATAGAAGCCATGCACTTTAAGGTAGGTAGTTCTGTAGAGGCAAGGATGTGTTTTGTCTGTTTTACAGATGGGGCACCCGACGATGTGGAGCTTGCTGATTATCTTGGCGATGGTGGGACCGGGAGAACTCCGCAGAGGCGAGACAGAAGAGTCCTTCGTCTACGGGTGCTCTGGCGGCAGAGCCCCTCTTGTCACTACCGGACAGGGAGACCAGGTGGCCACAGAGCAGACCCGCTACTCACACCTGGGGAGGTGGCCTGGGTGGCTGGGGTCGAACTCGACCAGGTACTCCAGCCACCAGAGCTTCACCTATGGAGAGGCCTCTGTACTCTGCGAGGAGATACAGGTGGCGACTGACCGGGTTAGGGTGACTGAGGGCAGGCGGGTGTGGTTAACCTGTAAGGGGGACGTTCCTTTGGGGAGATGGTGGTGGCTCAGGAAGCTGAGCCTGGACATGAGGGATCGGTCCTCGGACTGGGAACGCCTGGACAACACCACCTACCGGACCATCACGGGGTCACCGGGTAGGATCACCGTTTGCTGGGATAAGTGGTGGGCTTCTGACCAGGGCATTTATTTGTGTTGATGGGGGTCTACCAAGGCATGTCCACAAGGGGCATCGATCACTTTTGTTAGGTGGTGGCAGAACCCAGGGAACGGGATGAATTGACCGCAGTGGGGAGGGATGTGTAACGCCCAGGGAAGGGATGACTGTAAAAGCTACCGAACTGCTGGTTCAGGTAAAGAGACCCCTGCCCACAGCCCAACCAATCGACCCTCACAACTGTCCGATCACCACCAGGGGGCCTGAGAATGGTTTAGTGTTTGTCCCCACAAAGAAAATGTTGTACCAGGGGGTACATTATGCTGTCGCCTCAGTTGTACTGAACCTCTCAGCTGCAGGTATCGACGACGGAGGAAAAATGAAGAGCCTTCAACGGGAAGAAGCGAAGTGCAGCCAAGAAAAGAGGATCCTTAGTGAAATAAAGAGATTCAAATGTAAATAGGTGTATGGATTCGCGGGTTTCAGTTACTTGATTGTGATATATGTACAGGGACCCTTACGTTTGGGGTTCCGGTGAAATGTGTGTATGTTACTGTGTGTTTGAATTAAGTATGGTCTTGTCTTTCCCTTTCAATGAAGTTAGGGGTAGCCTAGATTAAGGGAACTGTCTTGGGACTTGTAGTTTCGCATGTTGTTGAGGGGGGGCCTACGGTCCACACAAAAGGAAATGATTGCCCTTCACCTGTGTCGATACGGTCCAAGCAGGTAGGGACGTATCGAAGGGGCATCTGTAAAGTTTTCGGGCAATTCGGCCCTTTTTGGACTGCCCAAGGATAAAACCCAGAGACTGTAAACTGGACACTTTTCAGCCAAGGGAACGTAACCAAATTTCCCAGCAGGCTTGGTCCGCTGAGCCGAGTAGGGGCATAGGTATTTACAAACCCCCCCCCCAGGAGCTACAAGGAAGAAGGAGCCAGACAACTAGATAAGATTAAACACAGAGACAAAGGGGCATGGTAATGCTGTAAGGGGCCTGCCTGCAAGCAGGACAATGGGATGGTCATAGCCCCATGCAGATGTAAATGACTTTGCCTCCACCAGAGCAGAATCCAATCAACACCCCATCAACATAGCAGCGATCTCCAGAGCAGATGGAAGACTTTGAAAATCTTCACAAGGGAGCTCAACCTCGTTATCTCGAAAAGCAGACTGGAGGCGGACCTAGGGGAGGTACTCCCATCTTGACAGGTCTGACCGGCTCAAAGGGGGCAGGACCAGCGGGAACTTTAAACCTTATGGATTCAATGCAAAAGGGGCTGGCCGAACACAGGAAAAAGCCTGGTAAAACGGATATAAAAGGGGCTGTGTTTCGATTGAGGGTCTCTTGGCTTGACCTCTCCACCTTTGACTTGACCTCCTGCAGCCTGTGACTGTAAGTACCCTGCAGCAGCTTGCGAAACTCCCTTGACCTTGATAGTGGTTGAGGCTTTGGGGAAGGGGACTTGATTTGTGTTCTGTGTCATTGCTAAAACTGTGTAACAATAAGATTTTACGTTGTGTCCGTTATAGTACTTTCTGAATAGACTTAGTTTGTGTTAGAGTTTAAGATTTTATTATAATTTCTTCTGTTTGATGATTTTGACCTGGGTTTTGCAATAAACCTTGATTTGCTGATAATTGGAGTCGTTTAAATTCTTCAATCTCTCACCAGCGATCTCTGACCAAGTCATTGTTAAGATATTCCTCACCTTAATTCCGGGGTCGAGAATCTAGGGTCATCTTGAACGATTCACTCAGGACAGGCTGCTGGTTAGGTAATAAACAGCAGTGTCCTATTCTCTCTCTTGGGAAAGCTACTCCAGCGAAGTAGGAACCGGGTGGGTGTTGCACCACCGGCAAGAGAGAGAATCACCTGGGCATTGGTGGGGGTCTGGATATCTGTGTGATATAAGCCTCAGGCTTCCGGTTAGGGATAAACGGCAGGCTTGATTCAGTGCTCTCTCCCGTGGAGGTGTCCCAGTGCGGCATCCCCTGGCCTCTGAAGTTTCAGTGCCAGCTGGAGAGAGACACACACAGATACTCAAACCCCAGATATCGGCCCAGTAGTGGAGTAGCAGAGATGGAACCCTCTACAATAGACAGTCCGACGCATGTAGCCCAGGGGAGTGGGTAGCTGTGGCTTCAGTGTCCAGGGCACCTAGCCATGGCAGCTTGTGTAGCTGGTGGAATGTGGTGCAGGGTGGGGGTTTGGCCTCCCTCAAATGTGGTGGGGTGGGGGTTGGTGTGAGGGGCACAGTGCTGCATACTCACTCTGGCTGCCCTGAGGAGGTTGTGCAGTTTCCTAATGCACTGCTGGCCTGTCCGGATGTTGTTGCTTTTACCGCTTACTGCCTCTGCCACCTGCGCCCAGGCACCACGAACGGCAGTGGCTCGCAACCTCCTTCTGGGCTGAGGTACAGGATGGCCCGCCTCTCCTCCATGGCATCCAAGAGAGTCTCAAACCTGACATCTGTGAATCTCAGTGCCGCTCTCCTTGCTGCCAGCTTGTTGGCTGGGGATGGTGTGTGTGGAGAGTGAAGCGTGTATATGCGGCTGTAGCTTGTCAGCCTCCTGTGTGTCAATCACGAATCTGGCACTGTTTCTCATTGAAATTCATTGTGTTCTATGTGGTGCTAGTGCTCACTCCTCAACAGTCGCTGAATCAGTCCAGGTGAGGCGCCAGTTTTGCTGTCGTAGAAGCCCACAAATCCTGCCTGAAGTGTTGGGTGCTCTGATATACAGACGAACCAACACGGTTGCGATTGGTACAACGCAGTTTTATTCTGTTAAACTATTTATACAACAAACTTGGTACTCAGCAAGTGGTGACTGTGTGAGTGTCTGGCTTTGAGGTCCTTGCCCTGTGCCGTCTCCTAATGGACTGCCCAGGAAGTGTCGTGTTTCTTGTTTTGTACTGTGTATGCTCTTGTTTGTGATTGGCTGTCGTGTTATGTGTGCTAATTGGTCCGTTGCTCTGTCTATCATTATGTATGTGTTTATGTGCTGTGATGTTCTCTTGAATATCATGACACTGCCGTTAACACGTAGAGGGCGATTCTCCGAGCCCCGGGCCAGGCCGGTGAATCGGCGCAACCGTGCAATGATGCTCTGACGCCGGCGCACGATACTCCGAGGTGCGGAGAATTGGCGCCATTTGCGCCGGCGTGTTTGGCGCAGCGCCGCTGGAATCAGCGTGGCCACCGATTCTCCGGCCCGGATGGGCTGAGCGGCCGCCCCGACATGACAAGAGTCCTGCCTGCGCCGTTCACCCCTGGTCGCTGCCGGCGGAAACTCTGCGGGAATGCTCGGGGGGCAGCCTGTGGGGGGAAGAGGGGGGGCTCCTTCACCGGGGGGGGGGGGGGGGGGCTCCGATGGGGTCTGGCCCGCGATCGGGGCCCACCAATCGGCGGGCCGACCTCTCACCTCCCCGGGCCTTCTTTCCAGCGCGGCCGGCCCCTGAACACCGACCCCATTTTGGGTCGGGGCCGACGCGCGTAAGAAGTTCCCCGCGCATGCGGCGGATGGCGCGGCCCAACTGCGCATGCGCAGGATTGAGCTGGCCCAACTGCGCATGCGCGGGTTGACGTGGTGCCCATTTGGTGCCGCGTAAGGAGGCAGGAGCGACGTGAACAGCTCCAGCGCTGTGCTGGCCCCCTGTGGGGGCCAGAATAGGTCGTGCCCGGGCCCTAAACGCGCCATCGTGAAACGCGACGGCGTTCACGACGGCGCGAACACTTGGCCTCCATATCGGAGAATCACCCCCTTAGTCTGAGGAACAAAGAATTTGGACGAAGCTGTCCCTGCATGCTCCCGACCTTTTGTTGTCTGTTCCTAACCCGGGTCCCACGGTGGGGTATGTAATATGGCTACCCAGGTGATTTGGGGCTTTTTCGGGATATAAATTGAACTTGGAGAAGAGCGAGTGGTTTTTGGTTTCCTCTCTGGGAGTGGGAGCTGGCCTGGGGGTATTGCTGTTTCATATGGTGACTACTCATTTCAGGGAGCAGGCAGGTGGCTCGGGACTGGGTCCAGCGCCGTGGATAAGATTAAGGCAGATTTGTTAAGGTGGGACAGACACCCCTTTTCATTGGCAGGCCAGGTGCAGACGGTAAAGATGAATACCTTGCCGCGGTTTCTATTTTTATTCCAGTGCTTGCAGGTCTTGTAAAAACCACAATTGTGCGCGCCCACGTGATTCCTGGCCGCGGGGACCGGGGACAGAAGGCCGAAGCAAAGGGAACCGGGCCCATTTACATCCCCCCCGACGGTACGCATCGTGGACTTCGTTCACGCCGCCAGCGAGTATCGCATTTGGGCCGCCACCGATCCCAATTTTCCCCCAACGCCTGATTCTCCTTCTCAATGGGGAACGGATTCCGGGACCAAGAATCCCACCCAGTGAGTTTAGCTATAATAGATAAGATCCCATGATTTAATACAAAGAAGCACAGTGAGAATTTTCCCAATTGTGAACAACACTGCTCCTTTAACCAAATCCACTGAAGACAAACTAACTGCTCAAACAAAAGCAAAATAATGCAGAATGCCAGAAAGTTGGAATAACACCACAAAATGCTGGGAACACTGAACAGGTCGGGCAACATCTGATAAAAGATCATTTACCTAAAATGTTGGGCTTAATTTAATTTTAAAAATATATATTTTATTCAGGCGTTTTCATAAAAAACGAACCAAAGCAGAAGCAAAATTATACAACATTATAAATCACCATCACCCACTTTACCCCGCTCCCTGCTCTCGCCCCTCCTACTCTCAATCTGCCTTCCCTATTTTAACCTCATTACCCTCCTCCTCCACTCCCTCCATTTCTGCTGATTTGTCAATCCTCCTTAAAGAAGTCAATGAGGGGCCTCCACCTCCGGGCGAACCCATCAACCGACCCCCACAGGAGGAACTTGACCATCTCCAGCCTCAGGAATTCTGCCAGGTCTTTTACCCATACCCCAGCTTTCAGTGGCTCTGAGTCCCTCCCTCTGAGTAAGATCCGTCTCCGGGTATCAGGGAGGCAAAGGCCAAGACATCGGCCTCTCTTGCCCCCTGGACTCCCAGGTCTTCTGATACCCCAAATATTGGTGCCTCTGGAGTTGGGGCCACCTTCACCCCCCGCACTTCAGACATTGCGTCCACAAACCCTTTCAGCTTCGGACAAGCCTAAAACCTGTGGAGGTGATTTGCGGGCCTCCCCGTGCACTGCCCACACCTATCCTCTACCCCATAAAAACCCTACTCATCCGAGCTACCGTCATATGTGTCCTGTGAAGTACTTTAAACTGGATGAGGCTTAGCCTCGCACATGACGAGGACATATTGACCCTCCGCAGGGCCTCAGCCCACGTCCCAGCCTCAATCCCCCCACCCAATTCCACCTCCCACTTCCGCTTTATATCTCCCATCAGGGCCCCCTCCCAATCCATCAGCTCCTTGTAAACCTCAGACCCCTTCCCCTCACCCATCTCCTCCTTCGACAGCACTTTGCCCTGCAACCCCAAGGGCGGTAACCCAGGAAAGGACGGTACCTTTCTCTTCACAAAATCTCGAACCTGCAGGTACCTGAAGCCATTCCCCCTGGGCAGCTCATACTCTTTTTCCAGGTCCTCCAATTTTGTGAAACCGCCCCCTAGAAACAGGTCACCAAATCACTGAATCCCTGTCTGCCACCACCCCCGGAACCTTGCATCCAACCCCTCCTGTTGCAAACCTAGGGCACACCAAGGTACTCTCCAGTCTCAAATGCTGCCTCCACTGTCACCATACCCTCAAGGCCGACACTACCACTGGGCTCACGGACTACCTGTCCGGCGAGAACGGCAGAGACGCTGTTAACAATGTCCATAAGCTCGTCCCCCTACAAGAAGCCGCCTTCAACCACTCCCATGCTGATTCCATCCCCCCCACGCGAGGTTTGCTAGTGTCACATGGGAGGGTTTAAACTAGTATGGCAGGGGGGTGGGCACGGGAGCAATAGGTCAGAAGGTGAGAGCATTGAGGGAGAACTAGGGAATAGGGACAGTGTGGCTCTGAGGCAGAGCAGACAGGGAGAAGTTGCTGAACACAGTGGGTCTGGTGGCCTGAAGTGCATATGTTTTAATGCAAGAAGTATTACGGGTAAGGCAGATGAACTTAGAGCTTGGATTAGTACTTGGAACTATGATGTTGTTGCCATTACAGAGACCTGGTTGAGGGAAGGGCAGGATTGGCAGCTAAACGTTCCAGGATTTAGATGTTTCAGGCGGGATAGAGGGGGATGTAAAAGGGGTGGCGGAGTTGCGCTACTGGTGAGGGAGGATATCACAGCTGTACTACGGGAGGACACCTCAGAGGGCAGTGAGGCTATATGGGTAGAGATCAGGAATAAGAAGGGTGCAGTCACAATGTTGGGGGTTTACTACAGGCCTCCCAACAGCCAGCGGGAGATAGAGGAGCAGATAGGTAGACAGATTTGGGAAGAGAGTAAAAACAACAGGGTTGTGGTGATGGGAGACTTCAACTTCCCCAATATTGACTGGGACTCACTTAGTGCCAGGGGCTTAGACGAGGCAGAGTTTGTATGGAGCGTCCAGGAGGGCTTCTTAAAACAATATGTAGACAGTCCAACTAGGGAAGGGGCGGTACTGGACCTAGTATTGTGGAATGAGCCCGGCCAGGTGGTAGAAGTTTCAGTAGGGGAGCATTTCGGGAACAGTGACCACAATTAGGTAAGTTTTAAAGTGCTGGTGGACAAGGTTAAGAGTGGTCCTAGGGTGAATGTGCTAAATTGGGGGAAGGCTAATTATAACAATATTAGGTGGGAACTGAAGAACCTAGATTGGGGGCGGATGTTTGAGGGCAAATCAAATTCTGACATGTGGGAGGCTTTCAAGTGTCAGTTGAAAGGAATTCAGGACCGGCATGTTCCTGTGAGGAAGAAGGATAAATACGGCAATTTTCAGGAACCTTGGATAACGAGAGATATTGTAGGCCTCGTCAAAAAGAAAAAGGAGGCATTTGTCAGGGCTAAAAGGCTGGGAACAGACAAAGCCTGTGTGGAATATAAGGAAAGTAGGAAGGAACTTAAGCAAGGAGTCAGGAGGGCTAGAAGGGGTCACTGGCAAATAGGGTTAAGGAAAATCTCAAGGCTTTTTACACGTACATAAAAAGCAAGAGGGTAGCCAGGGAAAGGGTTGGTCCACTGAAGGATAGGCAAGGGAATCTATGTGCGGAGCCAGAGGAAATGACGAGGTACTAAATGAATACTTTGCATCAGTATTCACCAAAGAGAAGGAATTGGTAGATGTTGAGTCTGGAGAAGGGTGTGTAGATAGCCTGGGTCACATTGAGATCCAAAAAGACGATGTGTTGGGCGGCTTAAAAAATATTAAGGTAGATAAGTCCCTAGGGCCTGATGGGATCTACCCCAGAATACTGAAGGAGGCTGGAGAGGAAATTGCTGAGGCCTTGACAGAAATCTTTGGATCCTCACTGTCTTCAGGTGGTGTCCCGGAGGACTGGAGAATAGCCAATGTTGTTCCTCTGTTTAAGAAGGGTAGCAAGGATAATCCAGGGAACTACAGGCCGGTGAGCCTTACTTCAGTGGTAGGGAAATTACTGGAGAGAATTCTTCGAGACAGGATCTACTCCCATTTGGAAGCAAATGGACGTATTAGTGAGAGGCAGCATGGTTTTGTAAAGGGGAGGTCGTGTCTCACTAACTTGATAGAGTTTTTTGAGGAGGTCACTAAGATGATTGATGCAGGTAGGGCAGTGGATGTTGTCTATATGGACTTCAGTAAGGCCTTTGACAAGGTCCCTCATGGTAGACTAGTACAAAAGGTGAAGTCACACGGGATCAGGGGTGAGCTGGCAAGGTGGATACAGAACTGGCTAGGTCATAGAAGGCAGAGAGTAGCAATGGAAGGATGCTTTTCTAATTGGAGGGCTGTGACCAGTGGTGTTCCGCAGGGATCAGTGTTGGGACCTTTGCTGTTTGTAGTATATATAAATGATTTGGAGGAAAATGTAACTGGTCTGATTAGTAATTTTGCAGACGACACAAAGGTTAGGGAATTGCGGTAGCAATGAGGACTGTCAGAGGATACAACAGGATTTAGATTGTTTGGAGGCGTGGGCGGAGAGATGGCAAATGGAGTTTAATCCGGACAAATGTGAGGTAATGCATTTTGGAAGGTCTAATGCAGGTAGGGAATATACAATGAATGGTAGAACCCTCAAGAGTATTGAAAGTCAGAGAGATCTAGGAGTACAGGTCCACAGGTCACTGAAAGGGGCAACACAGGTGGAGGAGGTAGTCAAGAAGGCATATGGCATGCTTACCTTCATTCGCCGGGGCATTGAGTATAAGAATTGGCAAGTCATGTTGCAGCTGTATAGAACCTTAGTTAGGCCACACTTGGAGTATAGTGGTCAATTCTGGTCGCCACACTACCAGAAGGATGTGGAGGCTTTAGAGAGGGTGCAGAAGAGATTTACCAGAATGTTGCCTGGTATGGAGGGCATTAGCTATGAGGAGCTGTTGAATAAACTCGGTTTGTTCTCACTGGAACGACGGAGGTTGAGGGGCGACCTGATAGAGGTCTACAAAATTATGAGGGGCATAGACAGAGTGGATAGTCAGAGGCTTTTCCCCAGGGTAGAGGGATCAATTACTAGGGGGCATAGGTTTAAGGTGAGAGGGGCAAGGTTTAGAGAAGATGTACGAGGCAAGTTTTTTTACACAGAGGGTAGTGGATGACTGGAACTCGCTGCCGGAGGAGAAGCTGAAAGCAGGGACGATAGTGACATTTAAGGGGCATCTTGACAAATACATGAATAGGATGGGAATAGAGGGATATGGACCCAGGAAGGGGTCTTCCCCGCACATACAAACCCAGAGATCGGCACGTTAACCTTTGTAAAAAACGACTTTGAGACAAAGATCGGCAGGTTCTGAAATATGAACAGGAACCTTGGCAGTAGTGTCATCTTTTTTAAGGAATGGATTAAAAAACATTCCAATTAGATGTCTCATTGATCCAATAATTGGCACTGATATGTATCGAGGCTACAGGTGGCCTTTGGAGCATGTGATATCATGATAGAGTTTGGTGCTGAGGGTGTTCAAAGAGAAATAAAGGTGTTTTGGGAAAAGGAGCAGATCTCTTGACTCAATTCTCAACAGCAGCCAGAGGCTAACAGTGGCAACAGAGAATGGTTGCTGTGTATATGTAAAGAATTGAAAGTTACTTTTCCAGGGAAAAAAAAACATCAACCAAGGAGTGAGTGAGAAAGAAACAAACAAAAAGGACAATATGGCTGAACCTAAGATAAAGATGACAGGATATGACTATCCACCATTATTTTCTGAAAGGGGATCGTACGACCAATGTAGAAGTGCAGTTGTTATGTGGACTAAGGTAACTACCTTGGGAAAGAGGAAACAAGGTATGTCATTGGCTCATTCTCTACCTTATGAGAGTAAAATTTGAAGCAAAGTGTTTTCTGAACTGGAATTGGAATAGTTAGACTCAGAAGAAGGTCTGGAGACTCCATTACGTTCTATGGATAAGATTTATCAAAAGGGTGACTTGTTAAGTGCGTATGAAGCCTGGTCAGAATTCAGTAGATTCCGGAAAACAGAGGATATCTCTATTGAGGACTTATAATGGAATTTAGCAGACTATACAGAAGGCTGCACTAATTTTCACAATCTATGTTGGCATTTAAGTCACTGGGCTGTGCTAGAGTGTCCAATATAGATAGGCTCCTGGTTTTGACAGGAGTTAAGTTTGCGGATAATGATACCTTATTCGATCAGATGACAGAGGCCTTAAAAGAAGTTCCCGGGGAAACATTCAATTCCTATGGCTCTTATGTCACAAACGGGTCAGTCAGCAATAAAACAAACTATAGAAGATACACACAGGATGGGGAGATCGTACGGTTACGAACAGGTTCCGAGAATATGGAAGGAGATCGGGACCCGGAAATTATGAGGACAGAAACCCATTTAAAACCTATAATAGGAGGAGGGACATGGAGAATGGAAATAGGAAAATGAACCCCAGAAATACCCAGGGTATGATAAATCGATGTTTTCGGTGTGACTCTCAATACCATTATGCTTTCAACTGTCAAACATGTTATAATAGAGTGTTTGAAGCTGCACATGACACGGAAGAGTCAGAAGAGGAAAAAGATAGTGACCAGAAAGAAGGCATTGTCCTATTAACAAGCAGTTTTACTCCGGTAATGAGGGTTTTGGTTACAGAATCCTTCAATTGTGCAGTATTGGATAGTGGCTGCACATCTACTGTGTGTGGAATTGACAGGTTAAAATGTTACCTGGACTCTTTGAATGCTGAAAATTGTAATAAGGTTAAGGAATTTGAAAGTTCCACATGTTTCAGGTTTGGGGATAATAATACTCTAAAGTCACTGAAAAGAGTGATGATCCCTTGCAATATTGCCGGAGTGAATCATTTCAGTAGCACGGATGTTGCAGCAAGTGAGATACCTTTGCTTCTGAGCAGATCATTGATGAAGAAAGCACACATGAAACTGGATATGGAACAGGATAAGGCAACAGTTTTTGAAAAGACGGTGGACTTACAATTTACACAGTCAGGACACTATTGTGTTCAATTGCTGACAAATAATATTTCAGGTGCAGTTGTTAAGTATGTGTTATTGGCAGCTGGAAGTGGGACTTTAGCTGATAAAAAGCTTGTTCTATTAAAACTGCATAGGCAATTTGCGCATCCGCCTACTCGGAGGCTGAAAAATTTATTAAAGGATACAGGGGTAAGGGATGAAGACTATACTAAGCTGTTAGAACAGGTTAGTGGACGCTGTGAGGTTTGTAGGAAGTACAGAAGGACACCATCACGACTAATAGTAACCCAACCTTTGGCCAGGTATTTTAATGACATTGTGGCCATGGACCTTAAGATCTGGGATAATGCTAATAATATATTTATTTTGTAGATTTAGCAACCAGATTTAGTCAATCAACCATTGTACGAAGTAAAGAAAAGAGAGTAATCCTGGATCAGATCGTGGAAAAATGGATAGGGACAGGAATGGACCCACTTGCAAAATTCCTTACAGACAACGGGGGAGAATTTGCTAATGGTGAGTTTAGGGATAAGTGTGAAAACGTAAATATCAGTTAGGAATACGGCTGCGGAAAGCCCATTTAGTAATGGTGTGTGTGAAAGAAACCATGCAGTAATAGACGACATGCTCTGGAAAATTGTGGCAGATAGACCAAATTGCAAGTTAAATTCAGTCTTAGGTTCTTCCGGTTGCGGCGATGACCAGCTAAGCCACATGTTTCGGCGGCTCCAGCTCAAACGGACCTTCGGGCTCTTTTAAGAGCCCCAACGGGAATTGTTTTCGGGACGAAACCCGGTGTGGGGTGAGGCAACAGGGAGTGTTCCCCCTCCCCGCCCCCCCCCCCCCCCCCCCCAGCGGAAAAGAAAAATATTGGCGGCGGCGGCCAGATCTCGGAGAATCCTCGAGGGCAGCGGCAGAAGGAAGGAAGGAGCAAGGGGCGGCGGAGGGAGCCCAGGCGACATGGGGACCGGACCAGGGTGAGTTTCTAAGACGGTGTGTGGAGCTGTTAAAAAAGGAGGTGCTGGCCCCGATGCTACAGGCAATCGAGGGGCTTAAAGAGACACAAAAGGCCCAGGAGATAGAGCTCCGTGTGGTGGAGCAGAAGGTAACGGACAACGAGGACGAGATCCTGGGCCTAGCGGTCAAAATGCAGACGCACGAGGTGCATCGAAAGGATTGAAGTCCTGGAAAACAGATCACGGAGAAAGAATCTCCAGATCCTGGGTCTCCCCGAGGGAGTGGAAGGAGCTGACGGCGGGGCTTACGTGAGCACGATGCTACGCTCGCTAATGGGAGCTGAGGCCCCCTCGGGCCCCTTGGAAGTGGAAGGGGCCCACTGGGTCCCTGCGAGGAGACCAAAGGCTGGAGAACCACCTAGGGCGATGATCGTGCGATTTCACCGCTTCAATGACAGAGAGGTGGTTCTGAGATGAGCCAAGAAGGTACAAAGTAGCAGATGGGAGAATGCGGTGATACGAGTGAATCAGGATTGGAGTACGGAGGTGGCGAGAAGGAGGGCGTGTTTCAATCGAGCCAAGGAGGTGCTGCACAAGAAGAAAGTGAAGTTTGGGATGTTGCAGCCGGCGCGATTGTGGGTCACGCACCAGGATAGACATTACTATTTTGAAATGGCGGAAGAAGCATGGACCTTCATTCAAAACGAGAAACTGGACCAGAACTGAGGGACTGATGTTGGAGGGGAATCGACAATGCTGATGTATATAGAGATGTAAATTGGGGAGGGGGACACACTGAGAAATGTAGGGGGGTAGAAGAGACACAGGTGGGAGATGGGGAATGGGGCGGTAGGGGGAGCTGCGCCACGAGGAGTGGGATGGTTCTAGAGAGCGCGGGGTTTCTTTTTCTTTTTCCCACGTCAGAGAGATGATGGCGGGAAGATAGGCGCAAAGAGGATGGGAGTTCCTCACACGGAGGGGTGGGGGGGGGGTCAAGGGAGAGCGGGAGAAGCCGGGGTCAGTTGAAGTCAGCTGACTTTCGGAAGCAATATGGGGGGAGTAACCATGCTAGATGAGGATCTAGCGGGGGGGGGGGACAACTGGGTTGCTGCTGCGGAGATCGAAAGGGAGCTGGTAAGAGAAAAGGTGGTCGGGGCGGGAATGCGCTGCCTGGGGGACGGATGGGTGCGCAGAACCGGGACGTGGGACTGGCCCAGAGAGGGTGGTGGCTAGTCGACAGGGGAGGGGGGCGGGCAGCCCCCCAGTCCGGCTGATCACGTGGAACGTGAGAGGCCTAAATGGGCCGATTAAGAGGGCCCGAGTGCTCACGCACTTAAAGGGACTGAAGGCAGACGTGGCCGTGCTTAAGAGACGCATCTGAAGGTGGCGGACCAGGTTGGCTTAAGGAAAGGGTGGGTGGGACAGGTGCTCCACTCAGGGCTGGACGCAAAGAATAGAGGGGTGGTCATATTGGTGGGGAAACGGGTGTCGTTCGAGGCTAGGAACATTGTAGCGGACAGCGGGGGCAGATATGTGATGGTGAGTGGCAGACTGCAGGGAATGGAGGTCGTGCTGGTCAACATATGTGCCCCGAACTGGGATGATGCAGGATTTATGAAGCGGATGCTGAGACGCATCCCGGACATGGAGGTAGGAAACCTGGTAATGGGGGGGGGGACTTTAACACCGTGCTAGACCCAGGGTTAGATAGATCTAGATCCAGGACCGGAAGAAGGCCGGCAGCGGCCAAGGTGCTTAGGGGGTTTATGGACCAAATGGGGGGAGTGGATCCGTGGAGATTTGCTAGGCCGCTGGCCAAAGAGTTCTCCTTTTTCTCCCATGTCCATAAGGTATACTCCCGGATAGATTTCTTCATTTTGGGAAGGTAACTGATTTTGAGGGTGGAAGGAACTGAGTACTCGGCCATAGCTGTTTCAGACCATGCCCCACATTGGGTGGATCTGGAACTAGGAGAGGAGAGGGAGCAGCGTCCACTCTGGCGACTGGATGTGGGATTATTGGCGGATGAGGGAGTCTGCGGAAGAGTGCGGGGATGCATCGAAAGGTACCAGGAGGCCAACGATGATGGGGAGGTCCGGATGGGGGTAGTATGGGAAGCGCTGAAGGCGGTGGTCAGGGGAGAGTTGATCTCCATCAGGGCTCACAAGGGGAAAACAGAGGCCAAAGAAAAGGAAAGTTTACTCTGGGAGATTTTGAGTGTGGATAAAAAATATGCGGAGGCCCCGGACGAAGGACTATACAGGGAGAGGCGACGACTCCAGACGGAGTTCGACCTGCTGACCACAGGGAGGGCAGAGGCACAGTGGAGGAAGGCACAGGGGATGAGATATGAATATGGGGAAAAGGCGAGTCGCCTGTTGGCCAACCAGCTTCGAAAGAGGACAGCGGCGAGGGAAATAGGGGGAGTTAGGGATGAAACTGGAACCACGGTGCGGAGAGCAGGGAAGATAAATGAGGTGTTTAAGACCTCTTATGAGAGGTTATATAGGTCCCAACCCCCGGAGGGAAAAGAGGGGATGCAGCAGTTTCTGGACCAACTAAGGTTCCCGAGGGTGGAGGAGCAGGAGGTGGCAGGCCTGGGGGCGCCAATTGGGGTGGACGAGGTGACCAAAGGGCTGGGGAACATGCAGGCAGGGAAGGCCCTGGGACCTGACGGCTTCCCGGTGGAATTTTATAGAAAATATGTGGACTTGTTGGCCCCGCTGCTGGTAAGAACCTTTAACGAGGCCAGAGAAGGGGGGGACCCTACCCCCGACAATGTCGGAGGCGACGATGTCACTAATCTTGAAGCGAGATAAAGACCCGCTGCAATGCGGATCTTATAGGCCTATCTCACTCCTAAATGTGGACGCCAAGTTGCTGGCAATGAGGTTAGAGGATTGTGTCCCGGGGGTGGTGCACGAAGATCAGACAGGGTTGACAATTGAATGTCAACGTGCAACGGCTATTGGGGGTGATAATGATGCCCCCAGCAGAGGGGGAGGCAGAGATAGTGGTGGCAATGGATGCAGAGAAGGCATTTGATCGGGTAGAGTGGGAGTATCTATGGGAGGTGCTGAGGAGGTTCGGGTTCGGGGAGGGGTTTGTCAGCTGGGTTAAACTCCTCTATGGGGCCCCAATGGCAAGTGTAGTCACAAATCGGCAAAGGTCGGAGTATTTTCGACTACATAGGGGAACAAGACAGGGATGCCCGCTGTCCCCATTACTGTTCACACTGGCAATTGAACCACTGGCCATAGCGCTGAGAGACTCCAGGAAATGGAGAGGGGTGGTTAGAGGGGGAGAGGAACACCGAGTGTCACTCTACGCGGATGACCTACTGTTGTATGTGGCGGATCCAGTGGAGGGGATGACAGAGGTCATGCAGATATTGAGGGAGTTTGGAGATTTCTCGGGATATAGGCTTAACATGGGAAAGAGTGAGCTTTTCGTGATACACCCTGGGGACCAGAGTAGAGGGATAGATGGCCTGCCGCTAAGGAGAGTGGAAAGAAACTTCCGATACCTGGGGATTCAGATAGCCAGGAGCTGGGGAACCTTACACATACTCAATCTGACTTGGCTGGTGGAACAAATGGAAGAGGATTTCAAAAGGTGGGATATGCAGCCGCTGTCATGGCAGGCAGAGTGCAGGCGATTAAGATGATGGTCCTCCCGAGGTTCCTATTTGTGTTCCAATGTCTCCCCATATTGATCACTAAGGCCTTTATCAAAAAAATAGATCGGAGCATCATGAGCTTTGTGTGGGCAGGGAAGGCCCCGAGGGTAAGGAGAGGGTTCCTGCAACGTAGCAGGGACAGAGGGGGACTGGCGTTGCCGAATTTGGGCGACTACTACTGGGCCGCCAACGTGGCGATGATTCGTAAGTGGATGATAGAGGGAGAGGGGGAGGCGTGGAAAAGGCTGGAGATGGCGTCCTGCAAAGGAACGAGCTTAAAAGCGCTGGTGACGGCGCCACTACCGCTCTCCCTGAAAAGGTTTACCACGAACCCAGTGGTGGCGGCAACATTAAGTATCTGGGGGCAATGGAGGCGACAGAGGGGTGTGTTGGGAGCCTCGGTGTGGTCCCCGATCAGGAACAACCATAGGTTTGCCCCAGGGAGGTTGGACGGAAGGTTCCAGAGCTGGCACCGGGCAGGAATTAGGAGAGTGGGAGACTTATTTATAGATGGGACGTTTGCGAGCTTGGGAGCGCTAGAGGAAAAGTATGAGCTGCCCCTGGGGAATATCTTTAGGTATATGCAGGTGAGAGCGTTCACGAGACAACAGGTGAGGGAATTTCCGCTGCTCCCGACACAAGGGATCCAGGACAGGGTGCTTTCGGGGGTGTGGGTCGGGGAGGGCAAAGTGTCCGAAATATACCGGGAGATGAGAGAAGAGGGGGAGGAGCTGGTAGAAGAACTGAAGGGAAAATGGCAAGAGCTCGGGGAGGAGATTGAGGAGGGTTTGTGGGCTGATGCCCTAAGTAGGGTAAATTCCTCTTCCTCGTGTGCCAGGCTTAGCCTGGTCCAATTGAAGGTGCTACACACAGCACACATAACAGGAGCGAGGTTGAGCAGGTTCTTCGGAGTGGAGGACAAATGCGGGAGGTGTGGGGGAAGCCCGGCGAACCACACACATATGATTTGGTCGTGTCCGGCACTGGAGGGGTATTGGAGGGGAGTGGCGGGAGTGATCTCGAAGGTGGTGAAGGTCCGGGTCAAGCCAAGCTGGGGGTTAGCTATACTTGGGGTAGCGGATGAGCCGGGAGTGCAGGAGGCGAAAGAGGCCGATATTGTGGCCTTTGCTTCCCTAGTAGCCCGGCGTAGGATTTTACTCATGTGGAAGGAAGCGAAACCCCCCGGCGTGGAGGCCTGGATAAACGATATGGCGGGGTTCATAAAACTGGAGCGGATGAAGTTTGCGCTGAGAGGATCGGCTCAAGGGTTCACCAGGGGTGGCAACCGTTCTTCGACTATCTAGCGGAACATTAGGGGGAAAATAGATAGCCAGCAGCAGCAGCCCGGGGGGGGGGGTAAATTGTTTGTGTTCTAGATGGGGTGAGGGGGCGGGGGGAGCATTATTTCGTGTTATTTGGTTAGTTTACTATATTATTTAAACAATGTTATATATCAGTTATCATGTTACCGTTTTTGTTGATTTGTAAGGGGGAAAAATTGTGTTTGAAAACTTTCATAAAATATATATATTTTTTTTAATTCAGTCTTAGCCTGGGGGGGAACATGCGAAGAATTTGTTGCAGATTGTTGTGGGCTATAGTCCCTATCAATTAGTGTTTGGTAGAAATCCAAAAATTCCATCTATTTTGGATGTCCAGCCTCCAGCTTGGGAAGGACTACAAGTAGCTCTGCCTTTGCTGAGCATTTAAATACATTACATAGCAGTTGAAAAACCTTTTTGGAAGCAGAGGTCTCTGAAAGAATTCGCAGAGCTTTAAGGCATAATGTATGGCCATCAAATACTATTTTTCAGCAAGGAGACATAGTATACTATAAGAAAGACAATTTTAATGAATGGAAAGGCCCAGGGAAGATCATAGGCATAGATGGCAAAACAATTATTTTGCAACATGGCAATCAGTCGGTAAGGGTACATTCATCAAGGATAATGGGTACAGATTACAAATTTTTGAAGTTTAGACAGAGCAGACAGACATGATGAGGTGCCAGGATCATCTGGTACGCACGTGTTACAGAACTATGAGGACCAGTTAACTTATATAGACAGGGTTTCTGTAGAGGAACATAATACTTCTGATGAATTTTGGTGGCCTCCAATAAATTAGATGAAAAAGTTATCAAAGATGCCAAACAGCAAGAACTGCGTAGTTGGAGTCAATTTGGGGTATACACGGAAGTACATGAGCGGGGACAAAGAGATCTATCCCACAGATGGATTTGCACCAAAAAGGTTCTTCCAGATGGAACTTATAAGGCAAAGGCCAGGCTTGTGGCAAGGGGATTTGAAAAAACTTAGAAGATCAGGATTTAAGGGTAGATTCACCTACGGCAGGAAAGGTTATTTTAAAGATCTTCTTGGCCTTATTAGCCACAAAGGCATGGGAATGCAAATCTATAGATATAAAAGCTTCCTTTTTGCAGGGGCAGCAGCTTCAGAGAGACATTTTTCTCCGTCCTCCTAAAGAGGCAGCTAACACAGAAGGGGTACTCTGGAAGTTGAACAAATGTGTATATGGATTAAATGATGCGTTGAGAGTCTGGTATTTTTCGGTAAGGTCAGTTTTGTTAAAGTTAGGCTGTTGCCAGTTGAAAGCAGATCCGGCAATGTTTTACTGGCACCATAAGGGAAATCTTTCTGGCATCTTTATGATGCATGTCGATGATTTTCTGTGGGGTGGGACTAGTGATTTTGAAGCTATTGTAATGTCTGGTTTGAGGAAAGAATTCAGGGTTGGAAATCAGGCTTCCGGTGCATTTAAATATATTGGACTGGAAATCGAACAGACTAAGTTAGGGGCATCTTTACGTCAACAATCTTATTTGGAGAGCATCAGCCCAATAGCAATTAGTCGTAGTCGAGTTTCACAAAAAGGCGCAGTAGTTTCAAAGATGGAAACAGAGCAACTGCGAAGTTTAATTGGGCAACTGAATTGGTTAGGTCGGCAGAATAGACCGGACATTAGTTTTAATGTGTTAAGAGTTTTAAAAAAATATATATTTATTAAAATATTTTGACACAATTTTTCTCCCTTACAAACAATAACCGCCCCCCCCCCCCCCCCCGTAACAAACAAAAACGAGAAATTGCACAGAGCAAGATATATACATGGCAAAATGATATATTTACACAGCTTTGTACACTGGCCCTCACCCGTACGTGCCAGTTTCCCCAACCCTTCATGTTATCTCTTGCTCATCCACCCTCCCAGGCAGTCCCCCCTTCCACCCCCCCCCCCAAGGTTGTTGCTGCTGCTGACCGACCTTCCTCTAACGTTCCGCGAGATAGTCTAAGAACGGTTGCCACCGCCTGTAAAACCCCTGCGCAGACCCTCTCAAGGCGAACTTAATCCTCTCCAACTTTATGAACCCAGCCATATCATTTATCCAGGCCTCCAGGCTGGGGGCTCCGCCTCCTTCCACATTAGCAAGATCCTTCGCCGGGCTACTAGGGACGCAAAGGCCAGAATGCCGGCCTCTTTCGCCTCCTGCACTCCCGGTTCGTCCACTACTCCAAATATTGCTAGCCCCCAGCTTGGCTTGACCCGGACTTTCACCACCTGAGATATTGCTCCCGCCACTCCTCTCCAGAACCCCTCCAGTGCCGGGCATGACCAAAACATATGGACATGGTTCGCCGGGCTCCCTGAGCACCTTCCACATCTGCCCTCTACCCCAAAGAACCTACTCAACCTCTCCCCCGTCAAGTGTGCTCTGTGGACCACCTTAAATTGTATCAGGCTGAGCCTGGCACACGAGGAGGAGGAATTAACCCTACCTAGGGCATCAGCCCACAGACCTTCCTCGATCTCCTCCCCCAGCTCCTCCTCCCTTTTACCCTTCAACTCTTCTACCAGCGCTTCCCCCTCTTCTTTCAACTCCTGGTGTATTTCCGACACCTTGCCCTCCCCGACCCAGACACCCGAGATCTCCCTATCTTGAACTTCTTGTGCCGGGAGCAACGGGAATTCCCTCACCTGTCGCCTCACGAAAGCCCTCACCTGCATATATCTAAAGGCATTTCCCGGGGGTAACTCGAACTTCTCCTCCAGTGCCCCTAGGCTCGCAAACGTTCTGTCGATGAACAGGTCCCCCCATTCTTCCAATCCCTGCCCGATGCCAGCTCTGGAGCCCCCCGTCCATCTTCCCTGGGACAAACCAGTGGTTACCCCTGATCGGGGACCACACCGATGCTCCCATTGCACCCCGGTGCCGTCTCCACTGGCCCCAGATCCTTAGCGATGCGGCCACCACCGGGCTCGTGGTATACTTTGTCGGCGAGAGCGGCAGCGATGCCTGGATAAATGATATGGCTGAGTTCATAAATATCAGCAATATCTCAGCGGAACGAGTCCCCAGGCTCGTTCCTTTACAGGACGCCATCTCCATCCTCTTCCATGCCGCCCCCTCTCCCTCCATAACTCACTTGCGGATCATCGACACATTTGCTGCCCAGTAGTACCTCCCCAGGTTTGGCAGCGCCAACCCTCCTCGGTCCCTACTGCGTTCCAGGAACCCTCTCCTTACTCTCGGGGTCTTATTCGCCCACACAAACCTCATAATACTCCTGCGTACTTTCTTAAAAAAGGCCTTAGTGATCACGATGGGAAGGCATTGAAACACAAACCGAAACCTCGGAAGGACCACCATTTTGACCGACTGCACTCTACCCGCTAGCGAGAGCGGTAACATGTCCCATCTTTTGAAATCCTCCTCCATTTGCTCCACCAACCTCGTCAGATTCAGTTTATGTAGGGTCCCCCAACTGGCTAGCTGGATCCCCAGATACCGAAAGCTCCCCTCCGCCCTCCTCAGCGGTAGGTCCCCTATCCCTCTTTCTTGGTCCCCCGGCTGTAATACAAAGAGCTCACTCTTCCCTATATTGAGCTTATAGCCCGAAAACTCCCCAAACTCCCTTAGAGTCTGCATGACCTCCACCATCCCCTCCATTGGATCCGCCACGTACAGCAACAGGTCAACTGCATATAGCGACACCCGATGCTCTTCTCCCCCTCGGACCACCCCCTTCCATTCATTAGACTCCCTCAATGACATGGCGAATGGTTCGATCGCCAATGCGAACAACAGGGGGGACAGGGGGCACCCCTGCCTCGTTCCTCGGTACAGTCGAAAGTACTCCGACCTCCGCCGGTTCATCACTACACTTGCCATCGGGGCTCTGTAAAGGAGCTTAACCCAATTGATAAACCCTACCCCAAACCCAAACCTAAGCAGCACCTCCCAGAGGTACTCCCACTCTACTCGGTCAAAGGCCTTCTCCGCGTCCATAGCTGCCACTATCTCCGCCTCTCCCTCCTCCGATGGCATCATTATCACGTTTAAGAGCCGCCGCACATTGGTGTTTAGTTGCCTGCCCTTTACAAATCCCGTCTGGTCCTCGTGGATTACCCCCGGGACACAGTCCTCGATCCTCGTGGCCAGCACTTTTGCCAGCAACTTTGCATCCACATTGAGGAGCGAGATCGGCCTGTACGATCCACATTGCAGTGGGTCCTTGTCCCGCTTTAGGATCAAAGAAATTGTCGCTTCCGACATTGTCGGGGGCAGGGTCCCCTCCTCTCTTGCCTCATTAAAGGTCCTCACCAGTAGCGGGGCCAACAGGTCTACGTACTTCCTGTAGAACTCCACCGAGAATCCGTCCGGTCCCGGGGCCTTCCCCGCCTGCATGCTCCCCAAACCCTTGCTCAGCTCCTCCAACCCAATTGGTGCCCCCAAACCAGCCACCTCTTGCTCCTCCACCCTCGGGAATCTCAGCTGATCTAGGAATCATCTCATCCCCTCTTCCTGGGGGCTGGGATCTGTACAGCTCTTCATAAAAGGCCTTGATCACCTTGTTTATTTTCGTCGCACTCCGAACCGTGGCTCCCCTTCCATCTTTTGACTCCCCCTATTTCCCTCGCTGCCATCCTCTTACGGAGCTGGTGTGCCAGCATCCGACTAGCCTTTTCCCCATACTCGTAGGTCGCCCCCTGCGCTTTCCTCCACTGTGCCTCCGCCTTCCCTGTGGTCAACAGGTCAAACTCCGTCTGGAGCTGTCGTCTTTCCCCAAGTAATCTTTCCTCCAGGGCTTCTGCGTATCTCCTGTCCACTCTCAAAATCTCCCCCACTAACCTCTCCCTTTCCATACCCTCTGTCTTCTCCCTATGAGCCCTAATGGAAATGAGCTCTCCCCTGATCACCGCCTTCAATGCCTCCCATACCACCCCCGCCCGCACCTCCCCGTTGTCGTTGGCCTCCAAGTACCTTTCGATACACCTCCTCACCTTCCCACACACCACCTCGTCCGCCAGCAGTCCCACATCCAGCCGCCACAACGGGCGTTGGTCCCTCTCCTCTCCCAGCTCCAGTTCCACCCAGTGCGGGGCATGGTCCGAAACGGCTATAGCCGAATACTCCGTCCCCTCCACCCTCGGGATGAGCGCCCTACCCAGAACAAAGAAATCTATCTGGGAGTAGGCTTTGTGTACATGGGAGAAGAAAGAAAATTCCCTGGCCTGCGGCCTTGCAAACCGCCATGGGTCCACTCCCCCCATCTGATCCATAAACCCCCTAAGTACCTTGGCCGCCGCCGGCCTCTTTCTGTCCTTGATTTTGGAGCGGTCCAGTGCTGGATCCAACACTGTATTGAAGTCCCCTCCCATTATCAGGCCTCCTATCTCCAGGTCCGGAATGCGCCCCAACATGCGCTTCATGAATCCTGCATCATCCCAGTTCGGGGCGTATACGTTTACCAAAACCACCCACGTCCCTTGCAGCCTACTGCTCACCATTACATATCGCCCTCCATTATCCGCTACAATAGTCTTGGCCTCAAATGACACCCGCTTTCCCACCAATATTGCCACCCCTCTATTCTTCGCGTCCAGTCCTGAGTGGAATATCTGTCCTACCCATCCCTTTCTTAACCTGACCTGGTCCGCCACCTTCAGATGTGTCTCTTGGAGCATGGCCACGTCCTCCTTCAATCCCTTTAAGTGCGCGAACACTCGAGCCCTCTTCACCGGCCCATTCAGGCCCCTCACATTCCAAGTTATCAGCCGGATTGGAGGGGCTCTCACCCCCCCCCCCCCCTCACGCCCCGCCGACTAGCCATCTCCTTTTCTGGGCCAGTCCCGTGTCCACGCCTCCCTCACCCTCCAGTCCCCCAGAGGGGGGATCCCCGTCCCGACCACCTCTTCTGTGTCCCATTCCCTTTCGGCCAGTGCAGCAGCTACCCTTCCCCCCCCCCTCCCCTCCACCCCGCTAGACCCCTGTCTAGCTTTTTTGCTCCCCCCATGTCACTCCCGTACGTCAGCTGACACCTGCTGACCCCGGCTTCCCCCGCTGTCCCATTGACCTCCCCGTGTGGGAGTCTCCCAATCCATATGCATTCCTTCATTCCCCTTCCCGCCTTTCTTCCCGCGCGGTGAAAAACACCCCGCGCTTTCCAAAGCCCGCTCCGCCCCCTCTGGCGCAGCTCCTGTCGCGGCCTTGTCTCTCTCCCCCAGCCCATGTAACATTTCCTGCGTGTGAGTGACCCCCTATATACAACAACCATCACACATCAAACCTCAAACATCCTCCCTACCCTCACAAACCCTCAGTTAGAGTCCAACTTTTCGGCTTGTACAAAGGTCCACGCCTCTTCAGGCGTTTCAAAGTAATAGTGTTGGCCCTTGTATGTGACCCACAGTCACGCTGGCTGCAGCATTCCGAATTTCACTTCTTTCCGGTACAACGCCGCTTTGGCCCGGTTGAAACCCGCTCTCCGCTTTGCAACCTCCGTGCTCCAGCCCGGGTATATTCGGATCTCTGCATTGTCCCACTTACTGCTCCGCTCCTTCTTGGCCCATCTCAGGACCCACTCTCTGTCCGTGAACCGGTGGAACCTCACCACCATCGCCCTTGGCGGCTCATTTGCCTGGGGCTTCTTCGCCAGCACCCGATGTGCCCCGTCCAACTCCAGCGGCCTCGAAGGGGCCTTCGTGCCCATCATCGCCTCGAGCATCGTGCTCGCGTATGCCCCGGCATCAGCCCCCTCCACTCCCTCAGGGAGACCCAGGATTCGCAGATTCTTTCTCCTCGACCTGTTCTCCAGGTCTTCGAGTCTTCCCGCCCACCTCTTGTGTAGCGCCTCGTTCTGCTCCACTCTCACCGCCAGGCCCACGAGCTCGTCCTCGTTCTGACTGACTCTTTTCTGTACCTCCTGGACCTTAGCTTCGTGGACCTTCTGGGTGATCCCGAGTCCTTCAATTGCCGAAAGCATAGGTGCCAACATCTCCTTGCGCATCTCCTCGCGCTGCTCCTCGAAGCAGCGCTTGATGAACTCCTGCAGCTCCCCTTTGTCCCTGGCCGCCGCCATTTTGTTTTCTTTCCCGCGCTTCTCCCGTTGCTCCAGTGCCGCTCCTTTGGCCGTTACACTTCTGGTCCATTTCAAAAGTCTATGGAAATTCCTGAAAAAGGTCTGAGAGTCAGTTCCAGACGGGAGCTGCCAAATGCGCGACCTACTCCTCCATGGCTGCCACCGGAAGCCTCGTCCCTGCTTCTTTAATGGCCTTGGTAGATCTTTTCACAGTTGTTCCCTCTGCTGCTAGAATTCACCTTTGATAGAGTCAAGTCAGATTGCAGCTTTAAGCTTGCCCTTCCCCCGCCTGCATGCTGGAAGAGGCTTTTGTCTAAACCTGCAGCCAAAGCCAAATCTTTTACTGTTTCTGCCGGGTCTGGTAGCCAAAAGACATAACATTCCTGGGGGACACTGTCAGGGGAATGCTGCAGTCTTCTTGCCACACCGGGAAATGTCAAACAAATGCCGTGGGGGCCCTGTAAAAGAGCCCAAAAGTCCGTTCCAAGCGGGAGCTACCGAATATGTGACCTAGCTCTGCATAGCCGCACCCGGAAGTGATGTGTTAGAATTGAGTACAAAAATGAATGATCCTAAAGTGGAAGACATAATGAGAGCAAATAAAGCATTGGTCAAACTAAAAATGCAGGAGTGTGTTTTGAGGTTCCCGGTTTTAGGTGATCTTAGGCACTTGAAACTCATAGTTTATAGTGATGCATCCTATGCAAATTTATGTGGTGGGGTTTCAAGCGCAGGAGGTTTTATAATTTTCCTTTTGGGGAACAATGGTAAATGTTGCCCCCTTGTATGGGAAACAAGGAAAATAAGGAGAGTGGTCAAAAGCACTTTGGCTGCTGAGACTTTAAGCCTTGTAGAGGTGGTGGGTGTGGCCTTTTATATATCTCAGATACTGACAGATTTTGGGATTAGGGGATTTGGGTAACATACCCATTGAGTGTCACATTGACAATAAATCCCTGTGGGATATGCACTCCACAAAAAGTGTCAATGAAAAAAGGTTAAGGATTGACATTGCAAGTTTGAAGCAGATGTTGGACAGAAGGGAGATAGCAAAAATTAAATGGGTCGACAGTAGCTATCAATTGTCTGACTGTTTAACGAAAAGGGGTACGATCCACACTGCTCCAGATCCTTGTAATTTTTCAATATCGAAGCGATGGATGCCTGCAACAGTGTAGGGGGGGGGCGGAGTTTGCCCCTCTCCCTAGTATAATTGTATGCCATCATCAGCAGTGGCCCCAGGTTCCCCCAAACATTTTCTAAAACTCCACCGGGATCCCTTCTGATCCCACGGCCTTCCCTGCCTGCATTGCCCCAATACTCTCCATCACCTCCCTCAGCCCGATTGAGGGCCACAATCCTGCATCTAATCCTCATCCACCCAGGAAAACTCATCCAGAAACCGCCACATTCCCTGGCCGGGGTCTCCGACTCAGACAATCCCAGCCTCAAACACCCGATTCACCCCCACCGGGTCCAACACTACCCTTCTGTCTCGTCCTTTACTCTGTTAAACTCCCTCGCTGCCTCCTGCTTCTTCAGCTAGTGGGCCAGCATCCTAATCGCCTTCTCCCCATACTCATATATTGCCCCTCTAGACCTCCGCAGCTGTCCACTGTCTTCCCCGTGTACACTAGTCCGTACTCCATCTGGAGCCTCTGCCTCTCCTTCAGCAGCCCCGCCTCCAGGGCCTCCGAATACCTCCTGTCCACCCTCAGAATCTCTTCCACCAGCCTTGACGTCTCTGCCCATTCCGCCTTCTCCCTATGTGGCCAAATTGAAATAAACTCCCCCCAAACCACCACCTTGAGTGCCTCCCACAGTGTGGCGGCCATGACTTCCCCCATGTCATTGAGCTCCACATACCCTCGGGATGGCTGCCTTCAACCGCTCGCACACCTCATCCACCAACAACCCCACATCCAGCCCGCTCAGCTAACATGGTGGCCCCTGTCCCCCACAAGTTCCCTCCCCACCTCTCCATGCTCCCCAAAAAACAGAAAAGGTACACTCACGCTTGATATTCCCCCCCATGGAGGGTCCTGACCTCCAAACATCCCACCAACAAAACCAAAAGAACATTTCGGGGAAAGATTTCCCAAGAACAAAAAAAAACAACCTCCTCACACACCCCTCCAAAGTTCAATGTCCTCCTTCTCCTGCCAGTCCATTGCCCCTCATAAACTCCATCATCTCCTCTTGCGTGTCAAAATAATATTCACGCTTCTGGAAAGGCACCCAGAGGCAGGCTGGGTACAGCACCATGAACTTCACCCCCTTCTAGAAGAGGGCAGCCATTACCCGATTAAACCCGGCTCTCGTCTTCGCCAGTTCTGCACCCAGGTCTTGATACGCCTGCAGCTCGTTCCCTTCCCAGGTACAGTTCCTCGTCTGCCTCGCCCAGGGAAGAATCTTCTCTTTATCCAGAAAGCGGTGCAACAGGACCACCATCGCCCTTAGCGGCTTGCCCGCTTGCGGCCTCCGAATGAGCGCCCTGTGCACTCGATCAACCTTCAGGGCCCCCTCCCCCATCAACTGCTCCAACATTTTGGCTACACACGTGCCGGCCTCCGTATCTTCGATTCTTCGGGCATCCCCACTATCCTCAAACGAGGTACACTGCTCCTCGTACTCTCCCACCGCCTCCTCCACTTTCTGGATCACCTGGCCCTGGGACTCCAGCCTCTGCTCCACCCTCTCGATCCCTGCTTTAACCAGCTCCACCACTTTGGCCAGGTCTTCCAGCCTCCTTCTGCTGGCTGAACGTAGCATTCAGGAATACCACCAACTGCACCAGTGACCACTGGGCTGGCAGAATAGGCCCTTTGCCCTCTGCAATTTTTACCTGTGACACACCACAAAACTCTCCTGCTCCAACTGCTCCTTTCTTCTAGTCCCACTTCTAGGGCGAAATTCTCCCCCAACGGCGGGATGCCCGCCGACTGGCGCCAAAGCCGGCGCAAATCAGACGGGCATCGCGCCGGCAAAAAGGTGCGGAAGTCTCCGCATCTTTGGCGGCCTAGCCCCAACATTGAGGGGCTAGGCCGACGCCGGAGGGATTTCCGCCCCGCCAGCTGGCGGAAATGGCGTTTGTTGCCCCGCCAGCTGGCGCGGAAATGCGGCGCATGCGCGGGAGCGTCAGCGGCCGCTGTCAGTTTCCCAGCGCATGCGCGGGAGCGTCAGCGGCCGCTGTCAGTTTCCCGCGCATGCGCAGTGGGGAGAGTCACTTCCGCCTCCGCCATGGTGGAGGCCGTGGCGGAGGCGGAAGGGAAAGAGTGCCCCCACGGCACAGGCCCGCCCGCGGATCGGTGGGCCCCGATCGCGGGCCAGGCCACCGTGGGGGCACCCCCCGGGGTCAGATCGCCCCGCGCCCCCCCCCCCAGGACCCCGGAGCCCGCCCACGCCGCCTGGTCACGCCGGTAAATACCAGGTTTGATTTACGCCGGCGGGACAGGCAATTCCTGGGCGGGACTTCGGCCCATCCGGGCCGGAGAATCCAGCGGGGGGTCCCGCCAACCGGCGCGGCCGGATTCCCGCCCCTGCCCAATCTCCGGGAGCGGAGACTTCGGCGGGGGCGGGATTCACGGCGGCCAACGGCCATTCTCCGACCCGGCGGGGGGTCGGAGAATGACGCCCCTAGTTCTTGGATCCATCCACCAGTCACATCAGTTACACCTTCTCCAGGTACTCCTGCACCTCTTTCCATCGAAAGCTCGTCCTTCAGATGGGGAAAGGACCAAAAAATATCACCTTGAGCGAGATCCATCAAATGTATGACCGCTAACTCCATGTCCGCCACCGGATGTCCGGGCTTAATTTAATATAGGTGGCAGGGGGGTCAAAATCAGGGCGTGGAGGGGTGAAGTGATCCTGCTGTAATACGTAGCGGGGCCTAGGGTCGTATTTTGTCAACAGCTGCCAATTAAGTGGCTGCTGCCAGAGCTTCTGTCCCCGTTAAGAATGGCTGCCCCCCATCCCCCCCAGATCTGCTGGTCCAAACAGAGGGTGAGGGTTAGCAGCTCAGCAGTCCCACTGTTAGCAAAGGTAACAGCTGGGCATGTAGTCACAGGATGAGGACGACCAGCACACCCAAAGTCAAGGAGCAGAGAACATCAGGGCTAGTGAGGCAAGTTTAGAGTTGGTGAGGGAAGGCAATGATGTTGCCACAGAGGCAACCATGGCACATGAGCATGCCGCCATTACCCAAAGAGAGCCCAAAAAGGACCCCATCCAGACATCGCTAGGATGTGGTCAGGGTTTGCCTGGCAGTCCTCACCATGTACTGTGAGAAGTCTGCACATTCTCCCCGTGTGTGCGTGGGTTTCCTCCGAATGCTCCGGTTTCCTCCCACAGTCCAAAGATGTGCGGTTTAGGTGGATTTGCCATGCTAAATTGCCCAGTGTCCAAAATTGCCCTTAGTGTTGAGTGGGGTTACTGGGTTATGGGGATTAGGTGGGGTTACTGCGTTATGGGGATAGGGTGGAGGTGTGGACCTTGGGTAGGGTGTTCTTTCCAAGAGCCGGTGCAGACTCGATGGGCCGAATGGCCTCCTTCTGCACTGTAAATGCTATGTAAAAACTGTGCCAAAGGACAACCCAATTTCTAGTAAAATGCCAATGGATGAAGAAAGAGGCCCTTAATTAGTTTCTACGTGACATAAGTGCACTTCAGGCAGGCAGGCTGTCTGCTATCTGGCCTAGCAGTGGCAAAATTACATGTAGGTGGGAAAATTATTTGCATGCCACTTGGCCCCATCCCTTGCATTTTGCTAGCCCTCCCAAACTCCCAGTAAAACTCCGAAGGGCTGGTAAAATTATATTTGTTGTTCCACAAATGCTGCCTTTCTGTATATTTATCACATTGCTGTTGCCACAGAGGCATACAAATTGGCTGCTGCATTTTATCACATTGCTGTTGCCACAGAGGCATACAAATTGGCTGCTGCATTTTGCATACACAGGTGTGCTACATTCTACAAGTACAGCTCTTCAAAGCAAAAATTCTATGTAAAACATTTTAGAGATGTTTGAGACATAATAAGGCACTAACTATATATTATTTTTCTAATAAATATTTTTCTGGCAGCAGCCACTAGAAGTATCAACTTAAAGGTGGGGAAACTAATGGAGAAAATTCTGAAGGAGAGAATCTATCTCCACTCGGAGAGGCAAGGCTGATCAGAAATAGTCAGCATGGCTTTGTCAGAGGGAGGTCATGCCTAACAAACTTGATTGAATTTTTGAGCAAGTGACTAAGTGCGTAAATGAGGGGAGTACAGTTGATGTAGTTTACATGGATTTCAGCAAAGCATTTGACAAGGTCCCAAATGGGAGACTTATAAAGAAGGCAAATGCACATGTAGTACAGGAGAACTTGACAAGGTGGATTCAAAGCTGACTGAGCTATAGGAGACAGAGGGCAATGACAGACGGCTGCTTTAGTGACTGGGAGCCAGTGTCCAGTGGCGTACCATAGGGATCTGTGCTGGGTCCCATATTATTCATAATTTGTATAAATGACTTGGATGACTATGTGGGGAGTAGGATCAGAAAGTTTGCGAAAGATAGGCCAGGTGGTTAACAGAGAATCTGAGAGTCTTGGATTACAGGAAGATATAGATGGGATGGTCAAATGGGCAGAAAAGTGGCAGATGGAATTTATTCCTAAAAAGTGTGAGGTGTTACACTTTGGAAGGAGCAATTTGACAAGGAAATATTCAATGAATGATACCACACTGGGAAGTCCTGAGGAACCAAGAGACTTGGCCTGTTTGTAAATAGATATCTGAAGGCTACAGGGCAGGTTAATAGGGTGGTGAAAAAGGCATATGGTACACTTGCCTTTATCAATCGAGGCATTGATTACAAAAGCAAGATAGTCATGTTGGGAGTTATACAGAACATTGCTGAGGTCACAGCTGGAGTACTGTGTGCAGTTCTGGTCGCCACATTATAGGAAGGATGTGATTGCAGTGGAGCGGGTGCAGAGGCGTTTCACCAGGATGTTGCCTGGGATGGAACATTTAAGTTATGAAGAGAGGTTGGAAATGATGGATCTTGATTAATAAGGGGATCAGGGGTTATGGGGAGAAGGCAGGAGAATGGGGATGAGAAAATATCAGCCATGATTGAATGGCGGAGCAGACTCGATGTGCCATGTGGCCTAATTCTGCTCCTATGTCTAATGGTCTTATATGCATGGGTTGTTTTCACAGGAGCAGAGAAGACTGAGGGGCGACCTGATTGAGGTGTACAAGGTTATGAGGGCATGGACAGAGTGGATAGCAAATAGCTGTTCCCCTTAGTTGAACGGTCGGTTATGAGGGGTAACAAGTTATGAGGGGCGGGAGGTTCAGGGGGGGATTTGAGGAAAACCTTTTTTACCCAGATTGACAGTCTGGAATGCACTGCCTGGGAGGGTGGTAGAGGCGGGTTGCTTCACATCCTTTTAAAAAGTATCTGGATGAGCACTTAGCACATCTTAACATTCAAGGCTATGGGCCATGTGCTGGCAAATAGGATTAGGATTGGCAGAACAGGTGCCTTTCATGCGGCAGTGCAGACTTGATGGGCCGAAGGGCCTTTTCGGGACTATATTTTTCTGTGATTCCATGAAGTCCCATTCCAGGACTTGTTTGCTAAGGTAAGTAAGTTAATTACAT
The DNA here is from genome assembly GCF_047496885.1 of Scyliorhinus torazame. Lineage (NCBI taxonomy): Eukaryota > Metazoa > Chordata > Chondrichthyes > Carcharhiniformes > Scyliorhinidae > Scyliorhinus > Scyliorhinus torazame. The sequence continues at coordinate 174,745,969 of NC_092716.1, read as the reverse complement.
GGCCACACAGGTGGAGTACCAATTTATAAATACTTCCAACGTATGCCAATGACAGGCAACAAGAATGGGAGAGATTCCAGATCAGCCATGTGATGGAAAAAAATGGATACTCCACTGCAATGTTCCTTGTATTGTACTCCAAGATAGCCAAAAGTCGCAATGTTTACAAAGACCATTAAGCTATGTATTCAAAACAAAGCTAATTTATTTTACATTACTTTAAATGGTTTGCACACTCTACTGAGTAATAGCTAACAAAATAATAGTATTGAATCTATGTTACAGTAATCTATTATGTCTCTCTAATACAACCAACACTCTAACTCAACCTCTCACGATCCTTCTCCATCAGCTTCTCCCAGAATGCTTAGCGATGCAGCCTTTTATAAGACTACTTAGTGATGCCATCTAGTGTTGATATACATGATTATCATCTTGTTAACCCTTTACTCTCCTTAGATTATACATTCCATCACTCCCCTTAAGTAAGAGATTTATGACATTAGGTCCACATCAGGTATTTGAGTATATTACTCAGCTGTTACTTCAAGGCAATGAGGGAGTTCTGCACTGTTAGAGTCAGCCTTGCCATTGCTGAGTCTCCAAGCAAGAGTCTATTCTTCCACTCCCCTCGCGTGTCATAGTTAAACAAGGAAACCTGCTGACCTTACACATAATAGCACAAAGCCAACAGGTGCATGCCACCTTTAAACGACTGTGGACTAGGTGCAATGAGATTCTCATGAGTCACTGACTTTATCTTAAGGTAGAATATAATTAAAATGTCTTTACCTAATAAGTATTCATGAATGCAAATATATTACAAGTAGGAATCTGTCACAGGCCTACATAACGCTCAACGAGCCACAAACACACTGCTGACTTTATCTCTCTATTTCTACCGTTTGGCAATCAAAATTTTCCATCCCGCCTAATTCGTGCATCCTGCATGCCACATTTCCGAATGTTATAGGTTGCATAAAATCCCACCAATGCATAAAAATAATAAATTGACCATGAAGTACTGGAAAAGATTTACAAAACGTAACAAGCTATATAAAGCTGTCCTCTTTCAGGAAAGCAAATATTAAAACATCTATTTGAAGCACTTTAGAAGATAAAGAGCTCTACACTACAATAAGGAAAGTATTTGGGTTGGGTGTAAGATAAAATGGGTTTAAATGTACTGGACTTACCCATTTCTAAAAATTCATTGAAAAAAGAATAAGAGTTAAATTCATTTAAGCTGTAGTTTTTGATCCAGTATTTAGTTATCTTCTCCACATTCTTTTTTGAGAACCTTTTTTTTCTCCTCCATTTACGTTTAACAGCTCTGTAAAACATAAGTAATTAAAGGTAATCGAGTACACAGATACATATAACATCACAGTACACGTTGCACTTCTTTGGTGGCCACAGAGGAGTCCAATCGGGAGGTGTAAAGAACACTGTTTTATTACAAAGTAAACTATATACAAGGTACACTTCAGGTCCCAGCTGAGACTATTCATGCTCGGTTCTCATCTGGGGCCGGCTTTTATACTAGAGTCCATTTACTCCGCTGATGGGCCCTTCGCCCTCAGTGGGAAGCTCGTATTCAATGAGCTCATGGGAAGGCTAATTGGTCCATCCCCATAGATCTTGTGCAGGCTATAACATCCCACCCATCCCAAAGTCCAAATACCCTGTGGTGATATACATCACTAAGTACACAAAGAGCTAATGTACATACACTACACCTAGCTAGACACTAGAGGGAGCACCAGAGACATGACACACAGACAGTCAACCAATAAAAAATGAAATGAAATGAAAATCGCTTATTGTCACAAGTAGGCTTCAAATGAAGTTACTGTGAAAAGCCCCTAGTCGCCACATTCCGGCGCCTGTTCAGGGAGGCTGTTACGGGAATCGAACCGTGCTGCTGGCCTGCCTTGGTCTGCTTTCAAAGCCAGCGATTTAGCCCTGTGCTAAACAGCCCCTGCTGGTCAGGAAGATAGGACGCGACCAATGGGCATTCAAGATAAACACAAGAGGTAACATTACCACAGGAGGGCATTACACCAACCCATATATGAGGACTCAGCATACATGCTCAGTCTCTTTCCAGTGGAGACGCTCAGTGAGTACAGACACAGGGTTGATTGAACATCACACCCATCACGTGGATTGTAGCAGACTGGTTCGTCAGTCTGAGTAGCTATAGAAGGATTAACAGTAGAGTCGAATCCAAGTAGGAGAATCGTTAACAGTAATAAATGTGTTAAAGCTATCTCCAAGTCTGAACCTTCCTTTGTCAGAGTGCACATCAAGGAAGCAGCTTATGCTACGTCAAGAGCATAACAAAACATGGTACCAGTGAGTAACTGTTTAAATGCATATAGTTACAACTCAGCAAACAGTGACAATCAGCAACAACACCCAGGCAAGATGATTGAGATTCCGGTTCCACAGCGGCTCTGGTGCCATGGGAATCTCAGTGCAAACTGGCGGGCATTCAGGCAAAGGTTTGAGATCTTCCTGGTTGCAGCCGACCTACAAGATGTGGCCGATGCTGAAAAGACAGAGCTTCTGCTCACTATCGCGGGTGCCAGAGCAGAAGAAATCTTCAAAACATTCAAGTTCTCCAAAGGGCAAAACAGGAGCGACTTCCAGGCAGTCCTGGACAAATTTGAACAATACTGCGAGGAATACACAAACAAACCAACAGAAAACGGTAAGAGAGACACCCCGGACCAACGAATGACAATTTTGATCGGCAACCATCTTGGAAAAGGTACCGCACATGCGCAGTTCAGAGAAATGCGCAATGTAAAGGAACAGCGATCTGCGCATGCGCAATCCATTTCTACACTCTACGTCAGTGTTCTTCAAAGTCGGGGGCGCGACCCGCGGATGGGTCCGTGCCGTTATCCGCAGCGCTCCCGATCGCACAAATCCCCGCGCAGCAGCCGGCTTTGCATAACGCCGGCTGCAAGCGGCCGCGAACATGTAAAAAACAAATTCGGCCGCATTGCGCATGCGCGCCGATAATCGGGCACGCATGCGAAGTGCGTCCGCTATTTTTTAAAACGGTTGCAACTTTTTGTTTTACAAGTTCTGTAGTGGTTTTTATTCATTTATTCTATTTTATTCATTTAATTTTTATTTTTTTCATTTATTTTATTCACTTTATTTTTTTTACTAGTTTGGTGGGGTTTTATTCGTTTTTTTCATTTATTTTATTCATTTTATTTTTTTAACAAGTTCGGGGGTTTTATTCATTTTTTTCATTTATTTTACTCATTTGATTTTATTTTTATTTTTACACGTTCGGGGGGGGGTTTTATTTGATAAAATTTTACAGGAAAAAAATTCAGAACTTTGGAAAGATGGAGACTCCATACTTTCCAACACCAGAAGGCTTCACCTTCATCCAACAGGTTCCATTGGTGGAGCGTGTACGAGGGCCAAAGGGACCCAAAACCATTTCTTCCATTTTTGTCAGCAGCAAACAAGGAAAGAGAAAATGCTGGGTCGCGCAGGTCAGCCAGCGTGGGTCGCAAAGGTCGGCCGGGTTGGGTCCCGAAGGTTGGATGGTTGGTAAAAATGGGTCCCCGGAAAAAAAGTTTGAAGAACACTGCTCTACGTCATACGTTGCGTGACGTCAGAGGCCCCGGACCATGCCCACTTATAGTGGAAATGTCCCAAAACAAGAAAAAAAATGTTTAAAGCCCCAAAACAAGATTCCTTCACCTGGAACGACAGCACAATGCTAAAATTCGACCAGTAGCTGAAAGTAACCTCCGCAGACCCCTGCAACAAGCAGTTAGCACCGCCCAAAGAGATGATACAGTCCTTGAAGACTATGACTCAGACCTTGAATTCTTCTTTCGATATCGCGAGCCCAATGCCAGCTCCGACACAAAACGTGATGATATGGTCCTAGAAGACTACGACTTAGATGATGATTTCATCATTGGCGATGGCGACCCCAGTACCAAATTCGAACCGCAACGAGATGTGTTCTACAGTGAAGAATCCGATACAGACGCGGATGTGTTCTTCGGATTTGAGGATCTTTAGTCCAGCATATATGACATCCCGACTCGTGAGTGCAGGATTATGCTGCGGCCTGACACCAAGAGACAGAGAGCGGTACAAGCACACAGAGAGCGGCCTGCTGCCACACAGAGTTGTGCACGCACCGCGAAGGGTCCCCGACTCCAAACAGACAGTGGTCCACGCACCACAAAGGATCCCAGCCTCTTCACATAAAGCGATGAAAGACTCCACAGCGAGACAACTGCACGCCTCCACACAAGAAGTGACTCCAGTGACACAAACCTCCACAACGAGCTCGTGGACAGACTCCACGATAGAAGCAATGCAAGACTCCACAGTGCAGTCCTTGCATGCACAAGAAGTGACTCGGGTGACACAAGCCTCCACAGCGTGCTCGTGGAGAGCTTCCACGATAGAAGCAATGCAAGACTCCAAAGCGCAGTCCTTGCATGAACAAGACCATGAGGGTCTAGCAACCTCCTCTGAGCAACCAGCAGCAGACAATGCAAGTCTGCCACGCTCAAGTGAACAACAGAAAGACTATGACAGTCTGCCATGCTCAAGTGCACAGCAAGAAGACTCTGACAGTCTACCACACTCCAGTGAACAGCAAGAACATAGAACATTACAGCGCAGTACAGGCCCTTCGGCCCTCGATGTTGCGCCGACCTGTGAAACCACTCTAAAGCCCATCTACACTATTCCCTTATCGTCCATATGTCTATCCAATGACCATTTGAATGGTTGGCGAGTCCACTACTGTTGCAGACAGGGCATTCCACGCCCTTACTACTCTCTGAGTAAAGAACTTACCTCTGACATCGGTCCTATATCTATCTCCCCTCTCCCCTCAATTTAAAGCTATGTCCCCTCGTGTTAGACATCACCATCCGAGGAAAAAGGCTCTCACTGTCCACCCTATCTAATCTTCTGATCATCTTTTATGCCTCAATTAAGTCACCTCTTAACTTTCTTCTCTCTAACGAAAACAGCCTCAAGTCCCTCAGCCTTCCCTCATAAGATCTTCCCTCCATACCAGGCAACATCCTGGTAAATCTCCTCTGCACCCTTTCCAATGCTTCCACATCCTTCCTATAATGCGGCGACTAGAATTGCACGCAATATTCCAAATGAGGCCGCACCAGAGTTTTGTACAGCTGCAACATGACCTCATGGCTCCGAAACTCAATCCCTCTCCCAATAAAAGCTAACACACCGTACGCCTTCTTAACAACCCTCTCAACCTGGGTGGCAACTTTCAGGGATCTATGTACATGGACACCGAGATCTCTCTGCTCATCTACACTACCAAGAATCTTACCATTAGCCCAGTACTCTGTCTTTCTGTTATTCCTTCCAAAATGAATCACCTCCACACTTTTCTGCATTAAACTGCATTTGCCACCTCTCAGCCCAGCTCTGCAGCTTATCTATGTCCCTCTGTAACCTGTAACATCCTTCCGCACTATCCACAACTCCACCGACTTTAGTGTTATCTGCAAATTTACTCACCCATCCTTCTACGCCCTCCTCCAGGTCATTTATAAAAAGGACAAACAGCAGTGGCCCCAAAACAGATCCTTGTGGTACACCACTAGGAACTGGACTCCTGGCTGAACATTTCCCATCAACCACCACCCTATGTCTTCTTCCAGCTAGCCAATTTCTGATCCAAACTGCTAAATCACCCTGAATCCCATGCCTCCGTATTTTCTGCAATAGCCTACCGTGGGGAACCTTATCAAACGCTTTACTGAAATCCATATACACCACATCAACACTGCTGAAGCCACCTCCCTGGATTTTTGTTGGATACCGGTTGGAAGTTGTTTTCTATTACACCATACCTCTGTATGTACGTTTGGATGTTTTTGACGCTGCGCTGGAAAGCTGGAACCAGTACGCACAACGGATGCGTTACTATTTCCGGGCAAACAACATCACTGAAAACAAGCGCCAGGTGGTCATATTGCTCACCGCCTGCGGCCTGCATACGTTTGGGGTGATTAGGAGCCTTACGTACCCAGCTGCGCCGGACACCAAAAATTATGATGAACTTGTGAACATAGTGGGGCAACATTTTAACCCAACCCCGTCCACGATAGTCCAGTGTCACCAGTTTAATTCTGCTGAGAGGACCTCAGGAGAGTCCCTTGCCGATTTTCTATCCAGGCTATGCAGGATTGCGGAGTACTGTGACTATGGTGAGACCTTGTCAGAAGGTTGTTAGCTGAACCAACATTGACTTTTCAGCAGGCCATTCAAATAGTATTATCTCGAGAGAGCGCAGAACGGGGAGTGCAGGAGCTACAGGGAATGGAGGTGCATGCCTTGGGGCGAAACCCCTTCCGTCCGAAAGCGTCCCCCCGCACCCTTGTGGTACCTTGGGCGAGGCGACGTCCGGATCGACGCCAGTGGCTGTCGGACATTCCTCCCTGAAGGGAGCCTTCTCCAGAACCAATGGATGAGGAGCCATGTCCATGTCAGACTTGCGGGTGCCGACTCCGTCGCGGACGCCGGTCCTGGGGGCGCCAGAGGCGCCGTAGTTCAGACAGAAACTGGAGCCAGCCCAGGGGCCGTACCTTCCATTTGGATGAACCTGCGGCGACTACTCCCGGGGATGTGGAGACGGAGGACAACTGCCTGCAGCTGCATTGTGTGGTAGCTCCCCGTGTGGCCCCCATTAAGGTGACAGTAAGGGTCAATGGTCACCTGCTTGAGATGGAGTTGGACACTGGCGCAACGGTCCTCCAAACAGTTTCTGGAGGGTTGACTGAGGTGCTAGGACAGTACCCAGATGTATTCCAGCCCGGTTTGGGGAAAATAAAAGGGGCCCTAGCCCATATCCAAATCGAACCAGGAGACACGCTGCGCTATTTCCGGGCGCGCCCGGTGCCTTGCGCCTTACTCGAGAAGGTAGAAGGGGAGCTCGCTCATTTGGAGACTTTGGGTATTATCAGGCCCGTCCATTTTGCTGACTGGGCAGCACCAATTGTACCTGTAATGACGCCACATGCCGCATTTCGCTTGTGCGGCAACTATAAACTTACAGTGAATACGGCTTCCCAGCTCGACCAATATCCAATGCCTCGCATAGAGGATCTCTACGCGAAGCTTGCAGGCTGGACTCTCGTTTACAAAATTAGATATGAGTCACGCCTACCTACAGTTAGAGCTGGACCTGCCTCCCGGCCATATGTAACGATTAATACACACCGGGCCAGTATGAATATACACAGTTGCCCTTTGGGGTATCCTTTGCCTGCGCTATTTTTCAACACGTCATGGAGGGCATTTTGAGAGGTTTACTGCGTGTCGCTGTCTACTTAGACGACGTTTTGATTCCAGGGACGTCGGAGCAGGAACATTAAAAAATCTGGAGGCTGTCCTTAGACGCTTTTCAGAGGCTGGAGTCCGTTTACGTCGCACAAAGTGCGTCTTTCAGGTGAAGGAAGTAGTCTACCTGGGTTATTGGGTGGACCGCGAAGGTTTGCACCCCGTCGCAGAGAAGGTGCGCGCAATTCAACAGGCCCCCGCCCCGACTGACTCTTCGCATCTTCATTCTTTTCTCGGCCTCGTAAACTATTACCGGAAGTTCCTCCCCAATCTGGCAACTGCACTGGCCCCATTGCACCTTCTGATAAATAAGAATCACACCTGGGTTTGGGGTCAGCCGTAAGAAACCGCTTTCCGGCGGGTAAAACAACAATTGTCGTCGTCTGGGTTACTAACCCACCATGATCCTGGAAAGCCTTTGTTCATCACATGTGATGCATCCCGTATGGTATTGGGGCCGTCCTGTCCCACAAGATGGAAAACGGGGCCGAGCGGCCGATAGCTTTCGCCTCCCGCACATTGACTGCAGCGGAAAATAAATACGCGCAGATCGAGAAGGAGGGCTTGGCGGTGGCCTTTGCGGCGAAACGCTTCCACCAGTACGTGTATGGCCGCCACTTCACTATCGTGACTGATCAGAAGGACTTTTCCGAGAGGATAAACCAATACCACCCATTGCTTCCGCACGGATCCAGTGCTGGGCTTTGTTGCTTGCTGCCTACGAGTATTCTCTGGAGCACAAACCAGGAACCCAGATAGCAAATGCTGACGCACTGAGCCAAATGCCTTTATCAACCGGCCCCATGTCAACCCCCAAGACCGGTGAGATAGTTGCAACCTTAGATTTTATGGACACCTTGCCTGTCACGGCATCACAGATCCGTGAGAGGACCCAGACGTAGCCAGTCCAGTCAAAGGTTCGGCACATAGTCCTGTATGGTGGGCAGCATAGACAGCTCCCAGGCGAGTTGCGGGCATTTTCCTCTAAGCTGTCAGAATTTAGCGTGGAAGACCGTATCCTCTTGTGGGGGACGCGTGTGATTGTCCGGGGAAAAAGGAAATGAAATGACAGGACAGGAGCTGATACTAGGAGACTTGCATAATGGGCATCCAGGTGTGACCAAAATGAAAATGTTGGCCCGGAGTTATGTCTGGTGGCCAGGCCTCGACACCGACATCGAGAAGGTGGCCCAAAACAGCTCCATTTGCCAGGAGCATCAGAAGCTTCCGCCGGCCGCGCCCCGACATCACTGGGAATGGCCAGGGCGATATTGGGCGCGCTTGCATGCCGATTTCGCTGGCCCTTCTCAAGGATCCATGTTCCTTCTATGAATCGATGCCCAGTCTAAATGGTTAGAGGTGCATAAGATGGTAGGCACAATGCCCTGCGCGACAATCGAGCAAATGCGTTTTTCTTTCAGTACGCATGGCCTCCCCGAGGTGCTGGTCACGAACAACGGCACTCCGTTCACAAGTGAGGAGTTTAGAACATAGAACATAGAAAAATACAGCACAGAACAGGCCCTTCGGCCCACGATGTTGTGCCGAACCTTTGTCCTAGATTAATCATAGATTATCATTGAATTTACATTGCAGAAGAAGGCCATTCGGCCCATTGAGTCTGCACCAGCTCTTGGAAAGAGCACCCTACCCAAAGTCAACACCTCCACCAAACACTAAGGGCAATTTTGGACACTAAGGGCAATTTATTATGGCCAATCCACCTAACCCGCACATCTTTGGACTGTGGGAGGAAACCGGAGCACCCGGATGAAACCCGCGCAGACACGGGGAGGCTGTGCAGACTCCGCACAGACAGTGACCCAAGCCGGAATCGAACCTGGGACCCTGGAGCTGTGAAGCAATTGTGCTATCCACAATGCTACCGTGCTGCCCTAAGAACAAATAAATCTACACTGTATCATTTTACCGTAATCCATGTACCTATCCAATAGCTGCTTGAAGGTCCCTAATGTTTCCGACTCAACTACTTCCACAGGCAGTGCATTCCATGCCCCCACTACTCTCTGGGTAAAGAACCTACCTCTGACATCCCCCCCTATATCTTCCACCATTCACCTTAAATTTATGTCCCCTTGTAATGGTTTGTTCCACCCGGGGAAAAAGTCTCTGACTGTCTACTCTATCTATACCCCGATCATCTTATAAACCACTATCAAGTCGCCCGTCATCCTTCTCCGTTTTAATGAGAAAAGGCCTAGCACCCTCAACCTTTCCTCGTAAGACCTACTCTCCATTCCAGGCAACATCCTGGTAAATCTCCTTTGCACCTTTTCCAAAGATTCCACATCCTTCCTAAAATGAGGCGACCAGAACTGTACACAGTACTCCAAATGTGGCCGTACCAAAGTTTTGTACAGCTGCATCATCACCTCACGGCTCTTAAATTCAATCCCACTGTTAATAACAAAGAACAAAGAAATGTACAGCACAGGAACAGGCCCTTCGGCCCTCCAAGCCCGTGCTGACCATGCTGCCCGACTAAACTACAATCTTCTACACTTCCTGGGTTCGTATCCCTCTATTCCCATCCTATTCATGTATTTGTCAAGATGCCCCTTAAATGTCACTATCGTCCCTGCTTCCACCACCTCCTCCGGTAGCGATTTCCAGGCACCCACTACCCTCTGCGTAAAAAAACTTGCCTCGTACATCTACTCTAAACCTTGCTCCTCTCACCTTAAACCTATGCCCCCTAGTAATTGACCCCTCTACCCCGGGGAAAAGCCTCTGACTATCCACTCTGTCTATGCCCTTCATAATTTTGTAGACCTCTATATCAGGTCGCCCCTCAACCGCCTTCGTTCCAGTGAGAACAAACCGAGTTTATTCAACTGCTCCTCATAGCTAATGCCCTCCATACCAGGCAACATTCTGGTAAATCTCTCTGCACCCTCTCTAAAGCCTCCACATCCTTCTGGTAGTGTGGCGACCAGAATTGAACACTGTACTCCAAGTGTGGCCGAACTAAGGTTCTGTACAGCTGCAACATGACTTGCCAATTCTTATACTCAATGCCCCGGCCAATGAAGGCAAGCATGCTGTATGCCTTCTTGACTACCTTCTCCACCTGTGTTGCCCCTTTCAGTGACCTGTGGACCTGTACTCCTAGATCTCTTTGACTTTCAATACTCTTGAGGGTTCTACCATTCACTGTATATTCCCTACCTGCATTAGACCTTCCAAAATGCATTACCTCACATTTGTCCGGATTAAACTCCATCTGCCATCTCTCCGCCCAAGTCTCCAAACAATCTAAATCCTGCTGTATCCGCAATTCCATAACCTTTGTGACGTCTGCAAACTTACTAATCAGACCAGTTACATTTTCCTCCAAATCATTTATATATACTACGAACAGCAAAGGTCCCAGCACTGATCCCTGTGGAACACCACTGGTCACAGCCCTCCAATTAGAATAGCATCCTTCCATTGCTACTCTCTGCCTTCTATGACCTAGCCAGTTCTGTATCCACCTTGCCAGCTCACCCCTGATCCCGTGTGACTTCACCTTTTGTACTAGTCTACCATGAGGGACCTTGTCAAAGGCCTTACTGAAGTCCATATAGACAACATCCACTGCCCTACCTGCATCAATCATCTTTGTGACCTCCTCGAAAAACACTATCAAGTTAGTGAGACACGACCTCCCCTTCACAAAACCATGCTGCCTCTCACTAATACATCCATTTGCTTCCAAATGGGAGTAGATCCTGTCTCAAAGAATTCTCTCCAGTAATTTCCCTACCACTGAAGTAAGGCTCACCGGCCTGTAGTTCCCTGGATAATCCTTGCTACCCTTCTTAAACAGAGGAACAACACTGGCTATTCTCCAGTCCTCCGGGACATCCCCTGAAGACAGCGAGGATCCAAAGATTTCTGTCAAGGCCTCAGCAATTTCCTCTCCAGCCTCCTTCAGTATTCTGGGGTAGATCCCATCAGACCCTGGGGTCTTATCTACCGTAATATTTTTTAAGACACCCAACACCTCATCTTTTTGGATCTCAATGTGACCCAGGCTATCTACACACCCTTCTCCAGACTCAACATCTACCAATTTCTTCTCTTTGGTGAATACTGATGCAAAGTATTCATTTAGTACCTCGCCCATTTCCTCTGGCTCCACACATAGATTCCCTTGCCTATCCTTCAGTGGGCCAACACTTTCCCTGGCTACCCTCTTGCTTTTTATGTACGTATAAAAAGCCTTGGGATTTTCCTTAACCCTATTTGCCAATGACTTTTCGTGACCCCTTCTAGCCCTCCTGACTCCTTGCTTAAGTTCCTTCCCACTTTCCTTATATTCCACGCAGGCTTCGTCTGTTCCCAGCCTTTTAGCCCTGACAGATGCCTCCTTTTTCTTTTTGACGAGGCCTACAATATCTCTCGTTATCCAAGGTTCCCGAAAATTGCCGTATTTATCCTTCCTCACAGGAACATGCCGGTCCTGAATTCCTTTCAACTGACACTTGAAAGCCTCCCACATGTCAGATGTTGATTTGCTAGCACAATAATGAACGCTAGCACACCATAGGCCTTCTTCACAGCTCTATCCACTTGAGTGGCAACTTTCAAAGATGTATGAACATAGACCCCAAGATCTCTCTGCTCCTCCACATTGCCAAGAACTCTACCGTTAACCCTGTATTCCGCATTCATATTTGTCCTTCCAAAAAGGACAACCTCACACTTTTCAGGGTTAAACTCCATCTGGCACTTCTCAGCCCAGCTCTGCATCCTATCTATGTCTCTTTGCAGTCGACAACAGCCCTCCTCACAATCCACAACTCCACCAATCTTCGTGTTGTCTGCAAATTTACTGACCCACCCTTCAACTCCCTCATCCAAGTCATTAATGAAAATCACAAACAGCAGAGGACCCAGAACTGATCCCTGTGGTATGCCACTGGTAACTGGGATCCAGGCTGAATATTTGCCATCCACCACCACTCTCTGACTTCTATCGGTTAGCCAACTGGCCAAATCTCCCACTATCCCATGCCTCCTTACTTTCTGCAGAAGCCTACCATGGGGAACCTTATCAAATGCCTTACTAAAATCCATGTACACTACATCCACTGCTTTACCTTCATCCACATGCTTGGTTACCTCCTCAAAGAATTCAATAAGACTTGTAAGGCAAGACCTACCCCTCACAAATCCGTGCTGACTATCCCTAATCAAGCAGTGCCTTTCCAGATGCTCAAGAAATCCTATCCTTCAGTACCCTTTCCATGACTTTGCCTACCACCGAAGTAAGACTAACGGGCCTGTAATTCCCAGGGTTATCCCTAGTCCCTTTTTTGAACAGGGGCACGACATTCGCCACGCTCCAATCCCCTGGTACCACCCCTGTTGACAGCGAGGACGAAAATATCATTGCCAACGGCTCTGCAATTTCATCTCTTGCTTCCCATAGAATCCTTGGATATATCCCGTCAGGCCCGGGAGACTTGTCTATCCTCAAGTTTTTCAAAATGCCCAACACATCTTCCTTCCTAACAAGTATTTCCTCGAGCTTATCAGTCTGTTTCACACTGTCCTCTCCAACAATATGGCCCCTCTCATTTGTAAATACAGTAGAAAAGTACTCGTTCAAGACCTCTCCTATCTCTTCAGGCTCAATACACAATCTCCCGCTACTGTCCTTGATCGGACCTACCCTCGCTCTAGTCATTCTCATATTTCTCACATGTGTAAAAGTCCTTGGGGTTTTCCTTGATCCTACCCGCCAAAGATTATTCATGCCCTCTCTTAGCTCTCCGAAGCCCTTTCTTCAGTTCCCTCCTGCCTATCTTGTATCCCTCCAACGCCCTGTCTGAACCTTGTTTCCTCAGCCTTACATAAGTCTCCTTTTTCCTCTTAACAAGACATTCAACCTCTCTTGTCAACCATGGTTCCCTCACTCGACCATATCTTCCCTGCCTGACAGGGACATACATATCAAGGACACGTAGTACCTGTTCCTTGAACAAGTTCCACATTTCACTTGTGTCCTTCCCTGACAGCCAATGTTCCCAACTTATGCACTTCAATTCTTGTCTGACAACATCGTATTTACCCTTCCCCCAATTGTAAACCTTGCCCTGTTGCACGCACCTGTCCCTCTCCATTACTAAAGTGAAAGTCACAGAATTGTGGTCACTATCTCCAAAATGCTCCCCCACTAACAAATCTATCACTTGCCCTGGTTCATTACCAAGTACCAAATTCAATATGGCCTCCCCTCTGGTCAGACAATCTACATACTGTGTTAGAAAAGCTTCCTGGACACACTGGACAAACACCACCCCATCCAAACTATTTGATCGAAAGAGTTTCCACTCAATGTTTGGGAAGTTAAAGTCACCCATGACTACTACCCTGTGACTTCTGCACCTTTCCAAAATCTGTTTCCCAATCTGTTCCTCCACATCTCTGCTACTATTGGGGGGCCTATAGAAAACTCTAACAAGGTGACTGCTCCTTTCCTATTTCTGACTTCATCCCATACTACCTCAGTAGGCTGATACTCCTCAAACTGCCTTTCTGCAGCTGATATACTATCTCTAATTAACAATGCCACCCCCCCCACCTCTTTTACCACCCTCCCTAATCTTATTGAAACATCTATAACCAGGGACCTCCAACAACCATTTCTGCCCCTCCTCTATCCAAGTTTCCGTAATGGCCACCACATCGTAGTCCCAAGTACCGATCCATGCCTTAAGTTCACCCACCTTATTCCTGATGCTTCTTGCGTTGAAGTATACACACTTCAACCCATCTCCGTGCCTGCAAGTACTCTCCTTTGTCAGTGTTCCCTTCCCCACTGCCTCATTACACGCTTTGGCGTCCTGAATATCGGCTACCTTATTTGCTGGACTACAAATCCGGTTCCCATTCCCCTGCCAAATTAGTTTAAACCCTCCCGAAGAGTACTAGAAAACCTCCCTCCCAGGATATTGGTGCCCCTCTGGTTCAGATGCAACCCGTCCTGCTTGTACAGGTCCCACCTTCCCCAGAATGCGCTCCAATTATCCAAATACCTGAAGCCCTCCCTCTTACACCATTCCTGCAGCCACGTGTTCAGCTGCACTCTCTCCCTATTCCTAGCCTCGCTATCACGTGGCACCGGCAACAAACCAGAGATGACAACTCTGTCTGTCCTGGCTTTTAACTTCCAGCCTAACTCCCTAAACTCGTTTATTACCTCCACACCCCTTTTCCTACCTACGTCGTTGGTACCAATGTGCACCACGACTTCTGGCTGCTCCCCCTCCCCCTTAAGGATCCTGAAGACACGCTCCGAGACATCCCTGGTCCTGGCACCCGGGAGGCAACATACCTTCCGGGAGTCTCGCTCGCGACCACAGAATCTCCTATCTATTCCCCTAACCATTGAATCTCCTACAACTATTGCTTTTCTATTCTCCCCCGTTCCCTTCTGAGCCCCAGAGCCAGACTCAGTGCCAGAGTCCTGGCCACTAGGGCCTTCCCCGGTAGGTCATCCCCCCCCCCCCCCCCCCAACAGCATCCAAAACGGTATACTTGTTTTGAAGGGGAACGGCCACGAGGGATCCCTGCACTGTCTGCCTGTTTGTTTTTTTTCCTTGACTGTAACCCCCAGCTATTCTTGTCCTGTACCTTGGGTGTGGTTACCTTCCTGTAACTCTTCTCTATCACCCCCTCTGCCTCCCGGATGATCCGAAGTTCATCCAGCTTCAGCTCCAGTTCCCTATCACGGTCTTTGAGGAGCGAGAGTTGGGTGCACTTCCCACAGGTATTGTCAGCGGGGACACCGGTGGTCTCCCTCACCACCCACATCCTACAGGAGGAGCATGCAACTGGCCTAGCCTCCATCCCCTCTTACCTTACAGAATATAGCTGCCCTGTGGACCAACTGGATCTCCACCCTCCAACTCTGCTCCCAGTCAGCTGCACTCTGTGTAAACCCCCGGCTCTCTTCCCACTCTTTGCGGAAATGTAGGAAACAAAATGAAAGGAGCACCTTACTCCCTCCTCACCTAACTCCCTCAGTCACCAAACTCTCACAATAGCACTCAAATGCACCAAATTCAGCACTCAGTGCAAACAAAGTGTGCACTGTAGGGGATCACCTTCATACTGTGAATCTAGCCTCTGAAAACTGGCCTAATCCAATTAACTAATTAACAAGCTCCAGTTGCAAGTGCCTACAAGTAGAAGCTTTGTTTAAAGCTGATTGAAAATTCACCTTCTTCTAAACCAAACAGCAACTTTTAAGTTAATTAATTAAATAAAAGAAAGACTAGACTTTAGATAAAAATGAAGCCTTATACTCCCTCAGTCACCAAATTCTCACTATCGCACTCAAATGCACCAAATTCAGCACTCAGTGCAAACTTGAGTTTGCGAGGTTCATGAAGATGAATGGCATACGCTATATCCGCACTGCCCCAAACCACCCGGCTTCAAATGGGTTGGCGGAGCGCACAGTGCAGACATTCAAACGAGGCCTAAAGAAGCAGTCTTCCGGGTCGATGGGCATGAGACTGGCTCGTTTTTTTGTTTTAATATAGGACCACCCCACATGCGGTGACTGGGGTAGCTCCCGCGGAACTCCTAATGGGCCGGATACTTCGCACCCGCCTTAGCATGGTTTCCCCGGACATTGGTGCAAACATACGCTGCACACAGGAACGGCAGGGGCATGGTTATTCTTGGCATTTGCCGATTTGGCAGTTTGCGCTCGGTGACCCAGTGTTCGTTCGGACGTTTGCTGGTGGTGCCCAGTGGGTCCCTGGCGTAATCTTTCGCAAAATGAGCCCTGTCACTTACCAGGTGCAAGCCCAGGGTCATCTCCAGCGCAAGCATGTAGACCACGTTTGGTCCAGAAGACCATCCCTTCCAAAGATTCCCCACCCCCGGAGCACATTTCTACAGCCACAGAGACCAGACACAATGGAAAGTATTCCTCACAATCTTCCTCTGGTGCCGCACTCAAAGCCTGCGCAGGTCGTTGCAGAACCGCATGGAGATAGAGATGCCAAGATAACGGAGGCAGCAGACTCCGACTCCGAGATGGAGACACAGGACGCCTCAGAGGGGGAATCCTCGGGCCCACGGGCCGTGGATGTACAACCGTTATGCCGTTCATCACGGAAGCGCCGTTCTCCGTCTCGTTACACGCTACCCAATCCAGCGCCTCGTGCAAATGGTGTCCGACCTGCGGCAAAACGAGTCCGACGCCCTCCTTTGCCAGGGTCTTCGGTGGATTCCTTGGACTTGGGGGGGGGGGGGGGGGGGGGGGGGGGGGGGGGGGGAGGGATGTTATAACCTGCCTGCTTACCACTGGCTGGGGACTAATGGCAATCCCACAATCCTTTGGGAGTATGAGCTTTCCCAATGAGGGGGGCGGAGAAATCATTAGCAGATTCCCTGCATAAATAAAGCTGGCCAGTTTGGAACTGGCTAGAGGAGAGTGAGCAGCAAGAAGTTGCTGCTGCTGTTGTGTATATATATGTTATTGTAAATAAATGTTATTTATTTCTATCCTTCAACTCGTGTTGGATTCTTTGTGGCCGTCACAAAAGAAGGCATGTATGCTTATACTCTGGCCTTGCATCCATCCTGCTCACATTCTATCCATCTGCCTTTATTTATTTATTTTATTCTCCTCCTTTTTCACATTTTCTCCCATATTTACATCCATCAACAATAAACAATAATCAGCAAGATATGTCAGTCCCCATAATAACAACGATCCCATCTACCCACCAACCCCCAAACCTCAACCCGCATGTTTACATAAACAAATGGCAAAAAGGAATCAGGGATTACCCGTAGTCACCCTTAATCTTACACAGCTCTCTTCCCCTCCCCCCCCCAACCACAGGTCTCCAACTCCTCCTGTCCACTGCCACTTGTAAAACTCCTCCTCCCAACCTTGGTTCCTTCCCCCCAACTTTCCACCCCGGCTAGACCACTCGGACCCTGTTTTGCCAGGCTCCGATGGCCGCAGCCCCTCCCCCCCACCTCACTCCCGTTCACTGGCCAGCTTAAACCGGCCAGCGTGGAGGCCCCCACCCGGGTCCCTTTCCCACTTGTCCGGCCCTAGGAAAGCCCAAAGATCCCCTTTTAGCACACAAACCCCGCATATCCACCTACACCCCAAAGAACTCTCATTTCGAGTGAAAGTCCCGTCCCTTCCCTTGTCCAAATATATACCACATTGGCTCCTTTAATCTCTACACCCGCGCGCAGTGATACAAAAAAGAAGAAAATACAGTCATGAGGTTACATCGGCACCTGGCCATTCCTCAATTTGTCAGTTCTGCCACAGTCCTTCTGCTTTCGCAAACTCCTCCGCTGCTTCCGCCGTTCCAAAATAAAAGTCCCTGAGCTTATAAGTCACCCTCAGCTTCGCTGGATA